>NC_083720.1:123872941-124178720 GCF_028564815.1 Eubalaena glacialis | reverse complement strand
TAGTTATAAATGCAAACAAATGTAGATTTTAAAGGGAAAATTTGTATCTGCGGGGTGAAACAAGCAAATGAAACAGCAAGACTTCTAACACAATTTACATACCACAATTATTTATTCATGTAGAGATGAAAGTACCTTCAAATACCATGCATAACACTTTCCAACACTTCTATTTTCACTGTGTTTGAGCATAAAAGTCGATTTTGCAAACATAAGATTTTCCTTTGCCTGCACTAGAACGTCATTTCTTATTCATGTTTCAAAAAGAAGAAAAACGCCAAACCTTCCTTTTTGAAAGCCATTTTTCAAGGAAATGCCCATTCAGTGTTTTTGTGAGTTTCTGCACTCAGTATTAAACTATGACATGCTTTCTTGAAATATAGCACATTTTCTGTGTGCTACATTGGACAAGAATCCAAATAGGTATTATATTACACCTACTGAAATTTTACTTTGCTATTTCAACTTCATGAGAGGGTTTACTTCTGTGATTTGTTTAATTAATACAGTGTTTATCGACAATCATTTCTTACACTGGACCAGTCCCGGTTTTTAATGAGTCTTTCTTGGGGATATTTTGGAATGTAATCATTACTGTCTCTTTTGATTCAAGATCTACAGGTGAGGAATTTTAGCGATAGCCTTATCACTTCTTAAGGCATGTAGGGGAGGAAAAATAATTTTCCCTCTACCCTTCTAGGTTCTTGGCTGAAACCCACGTGTAATGAAAGACAGATAAAGAACAGGAGGGTGGGGAGGAAGCAGAAGTTTATTATTATTATTATTTTTTAAGGACAGCTTTTAATTTTTGTCCATACCCCCTGCAGCGAAAGCGTGGAGTCTTAACCACTGGACTGCCAGGGAAGTCCTTTTTATTTTTATTTATTTATTTATTTTATGTTATGTATATTTTACCACAGTATTTTTTTTTTTTTTTTTTTGGTTTTCCAGAACACTTTTTTTAAAATTTAATTTAATTTATTTTATACAGCAGGTTCTTATTAGTCATCTGTTTTATACCCATCAGTGTATATATGTCAATCCCAATCCGCCAATTCATCCCACCACAACCCCCACCTGCCACTGCTTTCCCCCCTTGGTGTCCATATGTTTGTTCTCTACATCTGTGTCTCAATTTCTGCCCTGCAAACCTGTTCATCTGTACCATTTTTTTGGTTCCACATATATGCGTTAGTACATGATATTTGTTTTTCTCTTTCTGACTTATTTCATTCTGTATAACAGTCTCTAGATTCATCCACGTGTCTACAAATGACCCAATTTTGTTCCTTTTTATGGCTGAGTAATATTCCATTGTATATATGTACCACATCTTCTTTATCCATTCATCTGTCAATGGGCATTTAGGTTGCTTCCATGACCTGGCTATTGTAAATAGTGCTGCAATGAACATTGGGGTGCATGTGTCTTTTTTTTTTTTTTTTTTAACATCTTTATTGGAGTATAATTGCTTTACAATGGTGTGTTAGTTTCTGCTTTATAACGAAGTGTATCAGTTATACATATACATATGTTCCCATATCTCTTCCCTCTTGCGTCTCCCTCCCTCCCACCCTCCCTATCCCACCCATCTAGGTGGTCACAAACCACCAAGCTGATCTCCCTGTGCTATGTGGCTGCTTCTCACTAGTTATCTATTTTACATTTGGTAGTGTATATATGTCCAGGCCACTCTCTCACTTTGTCACAGCTTACCCTTCCCCCTCCCCATATCCTCAAGTCCATTCTCTAGTAGGTCTGTGTCTTTATTCCTGTCTTGCCCCTAGGTTCTTCATGACCTTTTTTTCTTTTTTTTCTTCTTAGATTCCATATATATGTGTTAGCATAAGGTATTTGTTTTTCTCTTTCTGACTTACTTCACTCTGTATGACAGACTCTAGGTCCATCCACCTCACTACAAATAACTCAATTTCATTTCTTTTTATGGCTGAGTAATATTCCATTGTATATATATGCCACATCTTCTTTATACATTCATCTATTGATGGACACTTAGGTTGCTTCCATGTCCTGGCTACTGTAAATAGAGCTGCAATGAAAATTTTGGTACATGACTCTTTTTGAATTATGGTTTTCTTAGGGTATATGCCCAGTAGTGGGATTGCTGGGTCGTATGGTAGTTCTATTTTTAGTTTTTTAAGGAACCTCCATACTGTTCTCCATAGTGGCTGTATCAATTTACATTCCCACCAACAGTGCAAGAGTATTCCCTTTTCTCCACACCCTCTCCAGCATTTATTGTTTCTAGATTTTTTGATGATGGCCATTCTGACCGGTGTGAGACAATATCTCATTGTAGTTTTGATTTGCATTTCTCTAATGATTAATGATGTTGAGCATTCTTTCATGTGTTCGTTGGCAATCTGTATATCTTCTTTGGAGAAATGTCTATTTAGGTCTTCTGCCCGTTTTTGGATTGGGTTGCTTGTTTTCTTTGTTATTGAGCTGCATGAGCTGCTTATAAATTTTGGAGATTAATCCTTTGCCAGTTGCTTCATTTGCAAATATTTTCTCCCATTCTGAGAGTTGTCTTTTCATCTTCTTTATGGTTTCCTTTGTTGTGCAAAAGCTTTTAAGTTTCATTAGGTCCCATTTGTTTATTTTTGTTTTTATTTCCATTTCTCTAGGAGGTGGGTCAAAAAGGATCTTGCTGTGATTTATGTCATAGAGTGTTCTGCCTATGTTTTCCTCTAAGAGTTTGATAGTGTCTGGCCTTACATTTAGGTCTTTAATCCATTTTGAGATTATTTTTGTGTATGGTGTTAGGGAGTGTTCTACTTTCATTCTTTTACATGTAGCTGTCCAGTTTTCCCAGCACCACTTATTGAAGAGGCTGTCTTTTCTCCACTGTATATTCTTGCCTCCTTTATCAAAGATAAGATGACCATATGTGCGTGGGTTTATCTCTGGGCTTTCTATCCTGTTCCATTGATCTATATTTCTGTTTTTGTGCCAGTACCAAACTGTCTTGATTACTGTAGCTTTGTACTATAGTCTGAAGTCAGGGAGCCTGATTCCTCCAGCTCAGTTTTTCTTTCTCAAGATTGCTTTGGCTATTCAGGGTCTTTTGTGTTTCCATACAAATTGTGAAATTTTTTGTTCTAGTTCTGTGAAAAATGCCAGTGGTAGTTTGATAGGGATTGCATTGAATCTGTAGATTGCTTTGGGTAGTATAGTCATTTTCACAATATTGATTCTTTCAATCCAAGAACGTGGTATATCTCTCCATCTATTTGTATCATCTTTAATTTCTTTCATCAGTGTCTTATAATTTTTTGCATACAGGTCTTTTGTCTCCTTAGGTAGGTTTATTCCTAGATATTTTATTCTTTTTGTTGCAATGGTAAATGGGAGTGTTTTCTTAATTTCACTTTCAGATTTTTCATCATTAGTGTATAGGAATGCCAGAGATTTCTATGCATTAATTTTGTATCCTGCTACTTTACCAAATTCATTGATTAGCTCTAGTAGTTTTCTGGTAGCATCTTTAGGATTCTCTATGTATAGTATCATGTCATCTGCAAACAGTGACAGCTTTACTTCTTCTTTCCCGATTTGGATTCCTTTTATTTCTTTTTCTTCTCTGATTGCTGTGGCTAAAACTTCCAAAACTATGTTGAATAATAGTGGTGAGAGTGGGCAACCTTGTCTTCTTCCTGATCTTAGTGGAAATGGTTTCAGTTTTTCACCATTGAGGACGATGTTGGCTGTGGGTTTGTCTTATATTGCCTTTATTATGTTGAGGAAAGTTCCCTCTATGCCTACTTTCTGGAGGGTTTTTATCATAAATCGGTGTTGAATTTTGTCGAAAGCTTTCTCTGCATCTATTGAGATGATCATATGGTTTTTCTCCTTCAATTTGTTAATATGATGTATCATGTTGATTGACTTGCGTATATTGAAGAATCCTTGCATTCCTGGAATAAACCCCACTTGATCATGGTGTATGATCCTTTTAATGTGCTGTTGGATTCTGTTTGCTAGTATTTTGTTGAGGATTTTTGCATCTATGTTCATCAGTGATATTGGCCTGTAGTTTTCTTTCTTTGTGACATCTTTGTCTGGTTTGGTATCAGAGTGATGGTGGCCTCGTAGAATGAGTTTGGGAATGTTCCTTCCTCTGCTATATTTTGGAAGGGTTTGAGAAGGATAGGTGTTAGCTGTTCTGTAAATGTTTGATAGAATTTGCCTGTGAAGCCATCTGGTCCTGGGCTTTTGTGTGTTGGAAGATGTTTAATCACAGTTTCAATTTCAGGGCTTGTGATTGGTCTGTTTATATTTTCTATTTCTTCCTGGTTCAGTCTCGGCAGATTGTGCATTTCTAAGAATTCGTCCATTTCTTCCAGGTTGTCCATTTTATTGACATAGAGTTGCTTGTAGTAATCTCTCATGATCCTTTGTATTTCTGCAGTGTCAGTTGTTACTTCTCCTTTTTCATTTCTAATTCTATTGATTTGAGTCTTTTCCCTTTTTTTCTTGATGAGTCTGGCTAATGGTTTATCAATTTTGTTTATCTTCTCAAAGAACCAGCTTTTAGTTTTATTGATCTTTGCTATCGTTTCCTTCATTTCTTTTTCATTTATTTATGATCTAATCTTTATGATTTCTTTCCTTCTGCTAACTTTGGGGTTTTTTTGTTCTTTCTCTAATGCTTTAAGTGCAAGGTTAGGTTGTTTATTTGAGATGTTTCCTGTTTCTTAAGGTAGGATTGTATTGCTATAAACTTCCCTCTTAGCACTGCTTTTGCTGCATCCCATAGGTTTTGGGTCATGATGTCTGCATTGTCATTTGTTTCTAGGTATTTTTTGATTTCCTCTTTGATTTCTTCAGTGATCACTTGGTTATTAAGTAGTGTATTGTTTAGCCTCCATGTGTTTGTATTTTTTACAGATCTTTTCCTGTTATTAATATCTAGTCTCATAGCATTGTGGTCAGAAAAGATACTTGATATGACTTTAATTTTCTTAAATTTACCAAGGCTTGATTTGTGACCCAAGATATGAAGTATCCTGGAGAATGTTCCATGAGCACTTGAGAAAAATGTGTATTCTGTTGTTTTTGGATGGAATGTCCTATAAATATCAATTAAGTCCATCTTGTTTAATGTATCATTTAAAGCTTGTGTTTCTTTATTTATTTTCATTTTGGATGATCTGTCCATTGGTGAAAGTGGGGTGTTAAAGTCCCCTACTATGATTGTGTTACTGTCGATTTCCCCTTTTATGGCTGTTAGTATTTGCCTTACGTTTTGAGGTGCTCCTATGTTGGGTGCATAAATATTTTCAATTGTTATATCTTCTTCTTGGATTGATCCGTTGATCATTATGTAGTGTCCTTCTTTGTCTCTTGTAATACTCTTTATTTTAAAGTCTATTTTGTCTGATATGAGAATTGCTACTCCAGCTTTCTTTTGCTTTCCATTTACATGGAATATCTTTTTCCATCGCCTCACTTTCAGTCTGTATATGTCCCTAGATCTGAATTGGGTCTCTTGTAGACAGCATATATATGGGTCTTGTTTTTGTATCCATTCAGCTAGTCTCTGTCTTTTGGTGGGAGCATTTAATCCATTTACATTTAAGGTAATTATCGACAAATATGTTCCTATTCCCATATTCTTAATTGTTTTGGGTTTTTTATTGTAGATCTTTTCCTTCTTGTGTTTCTTGCCTAGAGAAGTTCCTTTAGCATTTGTTGTAAAGCTGGTTTGGTGGTGCTGAACTCTCTCAGCTTTTGCTTGTGTGTAAAGGTTTTAATTTCTCCATCAAATCTGAATGAGATCCTTGCTGGGTAGAGTAATCTTGGTTGTAGGTTTTTCTCCTTCATCACTTTAAATATGTCCTGCCACTCCCTTCTGGCTTGCAGAGTTTCTGATGAAACATCAGCTGTTAACCTTATGGGGATTCCCTTGTGTGTTAGTTGTTGCTTTTCCCTTGCTGCTTTTAACATGTTTTCTTTGTATTTAATTTTTGATAGTTTGAGTAATATGTGTCTTGGCGTGTTTCTCCTTGGATTTATCCTGTATGGGAGTCTCTGTGCTTCCTGGACTTGATTAACTATTTCCTTTCCCATATTAGGGAAGTTTTCAACTATAATCTCTTCAAATATTTTCTCAGTCCCTTTCTTTTTCTCTTCTTCTTCTGGGACTTCTATAATTCGAATGTTGGTGCATTTAATGTTGTCCCAGAGGTCTCTCTGACTGTCCTCAAGTCTTTTCATTCTTTTTTCTTTATTCTGCTCTGCGGTAGTTATTTCCACTATTTTATCTTCCAGGTCACTTATCCATTCTTCTGCCTCCGTTATTCTGCTATTGATCCCTTCTAGAGTATTTTTAATTTCATTTATTGTGTTGTTCATCATTGCTTGGTTCCTCTTTAGTTCTTCTAGGTCCTTGTTAAATGTTTCTTGCATTTTCTCTATTCTGCTTCCAAGATTTTGGATCATCTTTACTATCATTATTCTGAATTCTTTTTCAGGTAGACTGCCTATTTCCTCTTCATTTGTTAGGTCTGGTGGGTTTTTACCTTGCTCCTTCATCTGCTGTGTGTTTTTCTGTCTTCTCATTTTGCTTATCTTACTGTGTTTGGGGTCTCCTTTTCGCAGGCTGCAGGTTTGTAGTTCCTATTGTTTTTGGTGTCTGTCCCAGTGGCTAAAGTTTGTTCAGTGGGTTGTGTAGGCTTCCTGGTGGAGGGGACTAGTGCCTGTGTTCTGGTGGATGAGGCTGGATCTTGTCTTTGTGGTGGGCAGGTCCATGTCTGGTGGTGTGTATTGGGCTGTCTGTGGCCTTATTATGATTTTAGGCAGCCTCTCTGCTAATGGATGGGGCTGTGTTCCTGTCTTGCTAGTTGTTTGGCATAGGGTGTCCAGCACTGTAGCTTGCTGGTCGTTGAGTGAAGCTAGGTCTTGGTGTTGAGATGGAGATCTCTGGGAGATTTTCGCCGTTTGATATTACGTGGAGCTGGGAGGTCTCTTGTGGACCTGTGTCCTGAAGTTGGCTCTCCCACCTCAGGAGCACAGCACTGACTCCTGGCTGAAGCACCAAGAGCCTTTCATCCACACGGCTCAGAATAAAAGGGAGAAAAAATAGAAAGAAAGACGATAAAATAAAATAAAATAAAATAAAGTAAGATAAAATAAAGTTATTAAAATAAAAAATAATTAAGAACAAAATTTTAAAAAGTAAAAAAAAAAAAAGAAAAAGAAAAAACAATACTGGATGGGCAGAACCCCAGGACAAATGGTGAAAGCAAAGCTACACAGACAAAATCTCACCCAGAAGCATACACATACACACTCACAAAAAGAGGAAAAGTGGAAACAATAATATATCTTGCTCCCAAAGTCCACCTCCTCAATTTGGGATGATTCGTTGTCTCTTCAGGTACTCCACAGATGCAGGCACATCAAGTTGTTTGTGGAGTTTTAATCTGCTGCTTCTGAGGCTGCTGGGAGAGATTTCCCTTTCTCTTCTTTGTTCCCACAGCTCCTGGGGTTCAGCTTTGGATTTGGACCCGCCTCTGCATGTAGGTCGCCTGAGGGCGTCTGTTCTTCGCTCAGACAGGACGGGGTTAAAGGAGCAGCTGCTTCGGGGGCTCTGGCTCACTCAGGCGGGGGGAGGGAGGGGTACGGATGCGGGGCGAGCCTGCGGCGGCAGAGGCCGGCGTGACGTTGCACCAGCCTGAAGCGCGCCGTGCGTTCTCCCGGGGAAGTTGTCCCTGGGTCACGGGACCCTGACAGTGGCGGGATGCACCGGCTCCCGTGATGGGCGGTGTGGAGAGTGACCTGTGCTCGCACACAGGCTTCCTGGTTGCTGCAGCAGCCTTAGCGTCTCATGCCCGTCTCTGGGGTCCGCTCTGATAGCCGCGGCTCGCGCCCGTCTCTGGAGCTCCTTTAAGCGGCGCTCTGAATCCCCTCTCCTCGCGCACCAGGAAACAAAGAGGGAAGAAAAATTCTCTTGCCTCTTCGGCAGGTCCAGAGTTTTCCCCCCGATTCCCTCCCAGCTAGCCGTGGCGCACTAGCCCCCTTCAGGCTGTGTTCACGCCGCCAACCCCAATCCTCGCCCTGGGATCCGACCTCCGAAGCCCGAGCCTCAGCTCCCAGCCCCCGCCCGTCCCGGCGGGTGAGCAGACAAGCCTCTCGGGCTGGTGAGTGCTGGTCGCCCCGATCCTCTATGTGGGAATCTCTCCGCTTTGCCCTCCGCACCCCTGTGGCTGCGCTCTCCTCCGTGGCTCCGAAGCTTCCCCCCTCCGCCACCCGCAGTCTCTGCCCGCGAAGGGGCTCCTAGTGTGTGGAAACCTTTCCTCCTTCACAGCTCCCTCCCACTGGTGCAGGTCCCGTCCCTATTCTTTTGTCTCTGCTTTTTCTTTTTTCTTTTGCCCTACCCAGGTACGTGGGGAGTTTCTTGCCTTTTGGGAGGTCTGAGGTCTTCTGCCAGCGTTCAGTGGGTGTTCTATAGGAGCAGTTCCACGTGTAGATGTATTTCTGATGTATCTGTGGGGAGGAAGGTGATCTCCGTGCCTTACTCTTCCGCCATCTTCGAGCCAATCCGGCTTGTGGGATCTTAGTTCCCAGTCCAGGGATCGAACCCAGGCCCCTGGTGGTGAAAGCGTGGAGTCCTAACCAGTGGACTACCAGGAAATTCCCTTTGTACGATTTTGTATGTCTAAAGCCACTCCTGGCAATAATGTTTTTTAGGCTCTTTTAACCAGAGTGAGTGAAACTTAAGTTTACATTTCAGATTCTCCAGTAGTATTTTATATGAGGACTTTTTAATTTTAATAAAAAATAAATCAAGTTGTAAATGACTATTAGTAGGTGAATAGTTAATTAAGTTGTACAATTATTTCATAAAACATCATTTTAAAATAATGTTTATTGCCATAGAGGAATGTTTATAACTCCCAAACATTAAAAGCATCACACTAAAATGTTAGTGAATCAAACACAGAGCATATTCCGCGGCAAAAATAATTATTTGGCTGTTATGGCTCCTCTCCCTCAATTAATGGACTTTATTCCAGAAGAAAGTAATGTGTCTTCAATAGCACTTCACAAGTGCGTTTTCTGGAATACAAGTTCTGTTAAAGATTAACTGGTATTCTACTGCAAAATGGTTCTTTGACCAATAAATTTGAGAAATAAGCCAAACAATATTAAACAGGATATTTTATTGCAGGATTCTCTAGAACTTTTAGTATATTGGTAGTCATTTTGGACCTTAAAGAGAGAAAAACAGTTTATAATTTGATGAAATCCAATTATTTCACTTATTTTCTTTCATAGTTAGTACTTTTTGTGTGCTAAGAAATCTTTACCTACCTCAAGATTGCAAAGCATTTTCTCCTATGCTTTCCTCTGGAAGATTTATACTTTTTACTTTTACACTTTGGTCTATGAACCATTTGTGTTAATTTTTACGAATGATGTTTGTTAGGGAAATAAAAATATTTTTTTCCACTAAAAAGCCCAGTTGTTCCTATATCACTGGTCGAAAAGATTACCCTTTCACTCTTTTACCTTGGCATAATTGTCAAAACCAATTGGCCATGCATGTGTAAACGTTTTCTGTACTCTTTATTCTGTTCCTTTGATTTGTCTATCTTTACACCATTAGCACATTGCTTTGGTCTTTATAAGTTTATATTAAGTGTTGATATCTGGTAGTATAGATCCTCCAACACTGTTCTTTTTCAAAAGTGTTTTGCCTCTTCTAGGTCCTCTGTATTTGCATATCAATGTTAGAATCTGCTCATCAAGTTGTATAAGAAAGCCTGCTGGGATTGCTTGGAATCTGGAGAATTAACAACCTTAACAACTTTGTATCTTCCAGTTAATGAATATGGTATTTGTCCCAACATTTAGGTGAAGGGAGCCTGAGAGTCAAAGGTTTCTTTTCTCAGGAATTCTTTGTTTTAGAAGCTGTGGAGGGTGGTTGTCAATTTAGAGGTGGCAGAGTACAGGGGTGAGGACTCAAGCTAGACCACCTGAGGTCAGAGCCTTGAGGTGGGGCCGCTCAGTTGCATGTGAATTGCAGGCAAGTTGGGAAATTTCTCTGGGTCTTAGTTTCTCCATCAGTAAAATGGAGATAATAGTTGTTCATATATCATAGCATTGTTGTGAGGATTTAGTAAGCTAATATTTGTCTTAGTGGGCATCTGGGCACACCCTGTAGGAACTATAGAAGTAGTAGCTAGTATTGCTGCACTTCTGGGAAAGCAGTAACTTATGAAGCTCTTGAAAACTCAAGAAATCTGTAAGAGGAAGAGTATTCCTCTATTGTCAGGACCACCAAAAAGACAGAGGGGAGAAGCACACTGAGATAAGGCTTTAACCAAAATGGCAAAGTCAGGGGTCCCGGGCTATGTTTTTCAAAGACCAGAAGATCAGCTTGTTCTTGGCCTGTGATTTGTTCCTTAGGAGAACTATAAATAAGGTCACAGTCATGGACTTTGAACACTAAGTCAGATGAGCTAACTTTCAACTACTTCCACATAGTCTCCAAAGCTACAGAAAATATTTATTAGTCATTTATTTTAAAGACAACTAGCCAATTGGCTAACATTGTCTATGGAATGAAAAATCAGATATTAAAAATGTATTCAACTATGATTTTATTGTTAATTTTTTTAATTCAAAGAAAAATTATTATTGCCAGTTCTGTGAGGTTTAGTTAATTTTTACTTCTTTCCACACGGTAATTTTATTAGTTACCTTTAGGCAGTTTCAAATTATTTCATCAATCTTGGTCTTTGTCTTTAATTTATACAGTAGAATTTACTTGTTCATTGGTGTGAGCAATTTTCAATATATTGTCAAACAGCCTGTGGCAACTGAAAATACAAGTGGCATACATTAGATTTCTCTGAGGCAGTGCAACAAAAACATTATGCTGAATACCCAACTTCATTAAATTGCAGGCATGTATATAACTAATTCAAAAATACTTTTTTGGGGGGGGATAATTGAGAAAACAAATTTGACCTACATACTTGGGAAGCAAGTAGTTGAGCAAAGTCTCTCTCATGGCCATCAGCAGTTTCAATTTCACTTTCTTGTCATTTATGGTATTTTATCTCCCCAATCTGACTAAATGCTTTATATATCATTCAGCCCATCTTGTTCCAGAACTTACATATATTAGAAGCTCGATCAATATCTGTAGACCAATTTTATTCTTCTTTTGCCTTCAGATTGTACTTTAAAGCTCGGCTCTATGAAGAAAATTCCCATCAGTTTCATAGCGTTGTGAAAACTTCTCCAATAGCTCAGAAAATTCATGGTGGCCACTTGTTAAAAGTGTGCTGTCAGACATTGATGTCTCTCAGCCCCGGGGACAGCTGGAGCCCCCAGGCTAGTGAGCCCCAGCTAAGAACAGCTTTCTCTAGTGCTCTTAGGCAGCCCAAGTGCAGCAGTATCTGGGAGGTGATGATGTGACCTCTGGTGGCAGAGGTATTTGCCTCTGCTAGTTGGTGCTAAGTGAGGCCAGTGACGGGTGGGCCTTACTATCTGGACAACTACTTCAGCCACCAGCTGCAAAGCACGCAGCATCTGTAAGGGGGCTGAAGGAGGTATGGGAGCTCATCTTGCGGGAGCCAAGAAGGACTGGACCAGTTCAAGCGGACGTGCTTGACAGCGGACGTCATTAATTTCGATATTCACATATACACATAGTTTACCTTTGGGGCTGCTACATCTGTTGCAACAGAATCCAATCCAGCTGCAAGCCCAATCTCACTCAGGATGCATCCTCATTCTGCAAATCAGAGCTTCAGTGTATTGCTATGAAAAAGTCTGATTGGATTTGAAATCATTGGCATTATCACAAGAAAATTCAACATTACATTGTCTTGGACAGAAAGGAATGATCGCTTCATTTCTTTAAATATAATTTTCAACTATGGTAAAGATTTGAATGGCTGTAAAAAAGTCTTTACATTTTCATCTCACTTATTTTATTGATCGTGACTATCTAGAGCTCAACTTCTTCATAAAAATGAAAAATGATTTTATGTGGAACTTTATGTACATTTAACATTTAAATCTCTTCAAATATTTTTACATTTTATTTTAACATGTACGTAATACAAAGAAAAGTTAGTTAAATGTTTTACCAAGCTCCAGGGAGCCTTATCATTATTTCCGTGACATGCCTCTGAAAAATTTGGGGAAGCACCCTTCCGTTAGGGATTTTCAGTGATTCACACGTGTGCAGGGTTCTCCAAAGTGCTTCCAAAAACTGAAACCATTTCTGCAGGCTCTGAGGCACAAGGATCACTTAGCCTCAAAGAACTCAGTTCCTTCTTTTAACTGTAAAATCCTACAATAACAACATTTCACGTGGTCCCATTGTAATGTTTTACACCGGACGACGCGCTAGGCTGGGAAAGTGGTCCACAGATAGGCACATTCGTTCATGCTCATTCACCCTCCGTGCCAACTACCTTGGACAAAGCAGTCGCCCGGGTGTTTTGCTCCCACGTTTTCTCTAGCAGGACTTCAGGGCCTTCCTTCTTCTAGGCTGTGGGGAGGGTCAAGGTCTGGGGTAGCCGCCCATTCCGTCCGATCCAACGCATTTTTCCCTTTCCTCTGGCCAACTTGGACACGCGCTGCTCCCAGGTCTCAAGTCTCAGCTCGGACAGCCTCGCGTGCCATGCCCGGCGCCCGTGGATGCGGCAGGTGGACTCCGGGCCACCTCCTCGCGCCTTCCCTGCAGGTGCCGCAGGAGGGATAGGCCAAGCCCCGGGCCAGCGTCCCTGCGAGGCGGGGCCGGCGCTCCTGGACCTCCTCCCTCTGGCCCTGCAGGCTCTGAGACCCCGGGCTCGGCAGTGGCGGCCACCTCCCTGGGGGCGGGGAGCCAAGCCACTGGGGCAGTCGGCCAAGGGCTGCCGCCACCCGCCCCTCCCTCAGCCTCCGCTGGGGGTGTTTATCTTCGCCTCTCCTCTTTTCTCTTTCACTTTTCTTTTCGTTGGGAGTTGGGACTCCCTGGGTTCCAGGCGTCCAGGGGAACCCCAGCTGATTCGTTCTCGGCCGCAGAGGCCCGACGCCCGGGAAGGGAGCCGGACGACCGCGCCCGCCCCGCCGCGCTGCCCGCCGCCCCCGACTCTGTAGCCCGGACTCGATGGAGGTACAGAGCTTGGCTTCTCCGCTGTGGGAGGGGAGGTGCTGGTGGCTTAAAGGGCGAGGGAACTCTCCCCGAAAGCCTTCGCCTCGGACTCCTCCCAGCTCTGGCCGGACGCACCCGTCTCCCCCCCGACGGGCTACCGGCCGGGCCGCCCCGCCCTCTTGACCGCGACTTCGGTTTTCGGTGGCGCTCCGCGCTGAGGTATTTCCCCTTCTGACCCTTTATTGCCGTCGCGGGCTCTCCTCGCCATCCTCCGCTTCCAGCCGAGCACAGATTGCTCGTCCGCTAGCGGGTCCCCGCTCGGCTCCGCCGTCCGCTCCACCGACTCCGCGCCGGCCGGCGGAGGGCGAGGGACGCGCGCCTGGCCAGCCCAGCCCAGCTGCGGGGTTCGGAGAAAGCGAGGTCCGGCGGCACAGAGCGCTGAGTTCTGCACCTCATCGAGCTCAGAAGGTTCAAGAAAGGTACCGCAGCTCCCCGCTTCTTCCCTGCCCCCTCCCAAACTCCCCGCCGGCTGGTGCCAACTTGAGTGTGAGCCCGCACGTCTGACTCTGTCTTTGTCAATCAAATTACCCTCCTCTTCTTTGATCAGGACACTTAACCTTCCTTGGGAGAGGAATCTACAGGAATGGTTACCTTTTGACAGTCAGGCTTCTGTTTATATTATTTCCAGAAAATCAGTGCTAGAAACTTGGAAGAAATGCAGGAGACTTGTACTGCCGTGAAATCCTTATTC
Source organism: Eubalaena glacialis (assembly GCF_028564815.1). NCBI lineage: Eukaryota > Metazoa > Chordata > Mammalia > Artiodactyla > Balaenidae > Eubalaena > Eubalaena glacialis. Next base: position 124,164,846 of record NC_083720.1, on the reverse strand, counting down.
AAAGTGGCTTTAAATGAAAATCCAGTTAATTTTGTCAAGTGTTAATTGAGATTGTTGCAAGCATATACAATGTGTTTGAATTTAGCTTATAATATATTGAATTTAACTTGAATTTCTATGCATTTAAAATTTTGTTATCTTCGAAGTATATGTAAGGCAAGGTTAATTCTTCAGTGATGCTTATAACAGATTCTTAAACAGGGTGAGTCAGAAGTTTAGAAACTGGAAGTGAAGTGGTTGTCACTAGCTATCTCCATTATGTTTTTAAAAGCTACGGTCTAATGTTATGACACTGGTAATGGTATCTCCTTGTAACTGATAGGCATTCTTATCTTGTCAGTGGGCTTCAAGAGGCTTCTTTGACTTGATTGAATGAACAGATCAGATCTAGGTGGTTACAGCATCCTGCTGTGCAGAGGTGGACTGTTCTATGGAAAGCATCAGGGTACAATATACATTAAACTCCTGTCATTTTTATTGAAAAGCAGTGTGGTGGGCATGATAGACAGAGGGAGGAGATACAAAGGGAAGAACACAAGGATATAGAAAGGAAAGGACTGAAGACCAAGCAATAGCCATTTTAGATTTAAAAAATGATGAAAAAATTTAAAGTTTTACTTAATAAAGTTAAGAAGTTTAGAAAGTTCTGAAGGTTTGTTCTGGTTGTGGTTTAATGGCACATCCTTGTATTTCTTCCTCTGTTTTCTCCTGTGAAAGTTTTGGTCATACTCAGAACAGCCTTTCCAGCAGTATCATCTGCTCTATGACAGAGTGACAGAGGGGTTAGGTTGGCCGCTGGACTTCTGCTAGGCAGAGTGTTCCCATACTTTTGGGTTCACTGTTCTCTGCTAACTTGGAGTGGCAGCTCCAGAACCTGATTTGAAGCTACAGTTTCTGGAATTAGGATTTTCCTACAGGTTACCAGTGGGTTTAAGAAAAACAATTTGATGCTTTCCATTTTAATCCATGAAATTAATATGTAAATGTCAACAGCTGTATCACAGGACATAATGTTTGTCAATGCAATACATGTTTATAAACTTCCTTGAAGGATGGGAGAAAGCAGTGGTCTAAAGTTCATTGAAATAGAGTTTGATAATTGAAGAATTTTAAATCCTAGAAGGTTCTCCATCTCAGGTTTGCTGGCTCTGGGTGGATTTCAGGAAGGCGGTGAATGAAGCTCCGAAATGGTGTAAAGGGGATTTTTCTGAGGAAAATAGCCATAACTCTAATGAGCTTTTAAAATGAGTCTCGAACCCTAAACAGTTTTTTAAAACATTTTAAAACTTAGAAAACTGCCCTTTCTTTCTATCTCGCTTAGAGTTTACTGTTAAGTTGTATTCATTATGTAACTATTCTTTTGAAGGTTAGTTAATGATAATACAGAGAGTACTGTCTTAGGTCCACAGCTTGAACTATGGGAAATAATATGAATCATAGCTAACACTTGTTGAATTCTTATTATGTACTGGATGTTGTTCCAAGTATGTGTTTATTTTTAAAAAATTATCATAATAAACTTACATGGTGTAGGGACTGTATTTTATAACTGAAGAAATTGGAGCATAGAGTAGTAATTAAATAACTTTCCCAAAGTCACAGAGTGAGAAAGTGGTAGAGCTGGGGTTTGAACCCAGACAGATTTAAGAGCACCGGTATTTATGAAGGATGATATTATTTCCATAGAAATATTTCCCACAGTTTGACAGTGACAATCAACCACTATTTCATTTTAATGCAGAGTGATATAATGATGGAACATTGGTTTTAAATTAATGCTTATGTGGTACTTGCATAATTGACATTATTAATTATATATTTAAAGATTATCTTTATGAGCAAATGATATTCACATGAGTGTCTATATGTGTCTGGTTCCTTGGAGAAAAATTTCTTTATGGTTCCTGAATGAAAACATTTGTCCAGTTTACAGAATTTTTGCTGATAGAGCTTGACAAATAGGCAAATGTGGATTGATCGATATGTCTATCTATCTATCTATCTATCTATCTACCTATATATCCATCCATCCAAGTAAAAGGCTGGGATTCAGGGAGCGATCAGAAGACTCACATATCACAGTGGAAGTGGTGTAGTCAACTATTTGGGAAGGCCCCCTTTCAGAAGATTTTATGGTCTGAGGGTTGGCAAGAAGCCAACTTCTTTCTTTAACTCAGTATTACCTCCTCGATTTATTTACCCAGTGATTACAGATTACTGCATGAGGCTGTTGAGGCTGAGCATTGCTTATGTGTTGGCTGCTATCCTCTTTTATGGATTGGATGGAAAAATCCCATAGGAAAGTTGAGAGAACATTTGTGGGTTTTGCTCATAGTGTTCACTCCTAACTATTTAATGGTAATGTTACTAACTATAATCAATTTCATATATATTTATGATTATTAACTTGCTATATGTCAGGGAATGTTACACTTTTTTTAAAAAAAGTTATTCAGTGCTGGGATCAGAAATAGGAAACAAGAGGCTCTTTGATCTCAGTTCATTTCAACGATAGTATTTGTACACAATTTGTATCTGGAGGCAGAGTATGTGTACACAATTTATATCTGGAGGCAGAGTATGTATACACATATATTTTCCAGTGTTTTATCCCGCTGCAAATCTAGTGGTGCCTGGCAGGTCATTTTTAGAAACAGAGGACTATATATAGACCACATGAGAAGGAGTAAAAAAGTCTGAATGCCTATAGTAGGTGATCATATTCTAAGTTGTGTCTTTTCCAGATGCTGAAGGAGAGTGACAAGAAAGTATTTTGCCAAGTAAAGGAATTGAAACCAAAAATGATCCCAGAAGAGGAAAATATTAGGGCTGTAAGGTTGGGGGTGGGGAGACTCTAAGGTCGTGACACACGAGCCCAGTGACATAGTCAGTGATCGCTGTATCACTGAAGTCTCCTTACTGGGCTTTCTGCTCATATGCCTTTGGATAAAAATTTGGGGCAGGAACTATGTTGACCCTTGAACAGCAGGAGTTTGAACCGCGAGGTCCACTTATACAAGGCTTGTTTTTGACAGTAAGTGCTATGGTGCTACAGGATCCGTGGTTGGTTGAATCCTGTGATGCAGAACCACGGATACGGAAAAACTGTGGTACCCAGGGCCTGCTGAAAATTACAGCGGATTTTCCACTGATTGCAGTGTTGGCGCCCCTGACCCTGCTGTTGTTCAAGGGTTAGCTGTACCCTTGGCAAACTGTTACCCCTGACTGCTAACATTTTCAAATAATTATTTTTTAATTGCACGTCTTAGATATTTTACAATATATTTTCCCAACTTTTTTGCTGTCCTTACTCCTCAGCACCAAAAATAAGCATATACAGTGAGATTTCATTTTCTAAAATAACTATATTGTTAAAATTATTCTTTATATTATTTTAAATATTATTAGTACACAATTAACCAAAATATCCCATTCACTTTTTTTTTTTTTTTTTTGGCTGCGTTGGGTCTTTGGTGCTGCGCGCGGGCTTTCTGTAGTTGCGGCGAGCGGGCGCTACTTTTCATTGTGGTGCACGGGCTTCTCATTGCGGTGGCTTCTCTTGTTGCGGAGCAGGGGCTCTAGGTGCGTGAGCTTCAGTAGTTGTGGCACACGGGCTCAGTAGTTGTGGCTCAAGGGCTCTAGAGCGCAGGCTCAGTAGTTGTGGTGCACGGGCTTAGTTGCTCTGCGGCATGTGGGATTTTCTCGGCCCAGGGATCGAACCCGTGTCTCCTGCATTGGCAGGCGGATTCTTAATCATTGCACCACCAGGGAAGTCCCCCGCATTCACTTTTGATAAGTACTTATTAGCGTAAAACTAAACTACATTGGAAATGTATATCAGAGTAGAGGTGGTAGTGTGGATATCACTGCTTTGACTAAAGAACGTACCTCTAATATCAGTTTTTCCACTTGGCCCTGTATTTGGCACCTTGGACAGGCAAGGCGCATGGTAGGATTCTGGATGGGGGAGAGGTCCACCTTTCTTTCGTAAAATGGGAGAAGCATTATTATGAAAAAGGAAGCGGGAAAAGAGAACTTGCTAGAAATCTGCTTTGCGTCAGGCACATTTCAGGCATATCACTTACATAAAGGGGCACCCAAGGAAGTAGTGGGTCTGGAAATTCATTTCTTTAGAGCTCCCTGTGGTCATGCAGACCTTGGAAAGTCATGGGGGTTCCCCAGGAGTGCCCGTCCCTCACTTCGAAGAGCTCTGATCTAGTTCAGCCTTATCCCCATCCCCTACCCGTGGTTTCTGGACTGCCATGGCTCACGGTGCTAAAGAGAAAGTATGTGTGTTCACGCCTGGGGGGGGGGGGGCAGTAAAGAAGGGAGTGTGGCTGCGATAGAGGCTTCCCACTGAAAAGAGTGAGGAGTGGGCTCCAGTCGGGCTTGGACAGCCTTTGCCTCCTCATCTCCATCATACCTGCTCTGCGCTCTAGACACACTTGCTGTATTCCTTGTCAGCCTTCGAATGTCCTACTCACAAAGCCCACTGTCTCTAACTTTTGCTGCCCCTTTCTACTGCCCAGGCAGAATTATTCTCTCCCTGATATGAATTTATTTGGTGCTGTCTACAGTCCCCTATAATAGCTTTTCTCTCTGTAAATTCATCTTATTATGTGTCTGTCTCTACACTTAACGTTTTGAATAAAGACAGGGCAGTGTGTCCCGTGTCCCCAGCCAGGGGTTGGACACATAGTTGACTTGTATTGACCTCAGTGATCACTGAACAATTTGACAGCTAAGCAGAGGCATGCAAAAACAGGTAGGAAACATAAGTAACATAGCAAAACACATTGCTGGGATGTTATAATAAAAACACTATTTTAGGAAAATAAGTCTGGGGTGGGATTTATTGAAGAAAAGAACAAATTGGAGCTGAGGAAACCAGCCAGAAATCTATTGCACTCATTCAGGGATGTAGTCTCATTCCTATTATCTGCTCAAGGACATATTTCTAGTAATTCTTTTTTTTTTTTTTTTTTTTAATTCATCATCAGTTTTCTTCCCTCTCTAACAAGTCTTTCCCATCACCATGCAGGCATGCTATAATTTCTCCCATTAGAAACAAAAAACAAAAAGTCTCTGTTGACCTCATGTTTCTCTCCAACTACCACGTGGTTTTTCTGTTCCCATTTTATAGGACAACTTTCAAAGTCAACTCTATTCTGTCTCCAGGGTCTCTCTTCTCATCCTCTCTCGACCCAGCTAGGCTGTCATCCCCACTACTGCATGAAAAATGCACTTCTCAAAGGCACCAAGAACCCATGTTAAATCCAGTGATTAGTGCTGGGTTCTCTTCCTAGGTGACCTGTCAGCAGAACTAGAAAGTTCTTCATTTGGCTTCCAGGCCATCCCCTCTCCTTATTGTCCTTTTTCCTCACCAGCACCTATTGCAGTCTCTTTTGCTAGTTCCTTACTTTCTTAACCTCTAAATGTAGGCATCTGTGGGCTCAGCTCATGACCTTTTCTCTGTCTGTGCTCAATCCCTTGGTGATCTCAGTCTCATGGCTTTCAACACCTTCCTAAGTGGTGATTCATAAATGTATGTCTGGAGTCATGACCTTTCTCTGAATTCCAGACTCATACATAGAAGCCTCTTCACCATCTCTGATTGGATATCTAGTACTCACTGGATTCCTGACTTAACCCCCAAAACTGCTTCTCCCACTGTCTTCTTCATCTCACTCGATGGCACATCCATTCTTGTAGCTGCATAGATAACCAATCAGTTAGCCGTGGAGCTGTCCTTACTTCTTGTTTTCTCACACCCCACATTTAATCTGCTAAATCATTCAGCTGTGCCTCCAAGATAGATCCCACATCTGACCTGCTTACCATCTTCACTGCTGCCACATGGGCCCAGGCCACTGTTAATCACGTCTCATGGTATAGTGGCAAGAGGTGGTCTCTCTGTTGCTATACTTGTCCCTCCCCCCACCCCCACCCCAAGAAGATTTCAGTTATCTGTTTTTACTTATCTGCATTAAACAAACAAACAAAACCACAAAACAAACAAACAAAAACCACTCCATAATGCAGTGGCTTAAAAGGCAAAAATTTGTTATTTGTCATGATTCTGCAGTCTGGGCTACATGCAGCTGGTCAGTTCCTCTAAGGCTGCTGGGGATGAAACACCCAAGAAGGTTTCTTCATTTGTGCATCTGGCACATCAGCTGGGCTGGCTGTGAAGTTAAAGGCTCCTCCTTTGATTCTTCCTTTTCCATAAGAAATAGCTCTTGCTAGCAGTTGAGCAGGGTGCTTCCTGCTCATGGTGAGTTAGGGATCTAGAGACTTTTTTGTGTGTCCTTCTTTTTTGTTTAGCTGGTGGTGCTTTTTTTGGGGGGGGTACAATTTTCTTATAAACCTTGGGGGCTTCCTGTAAACTTTATTGAGGTTCACTCCATTGGAAAAGACATACCCAGAAAACTCTTGAGACAGGCTCCGGTTTACTTTGGCTGTGAGTCAGAATGCTGTAGGAAAAGCCTTCAAGGTCTTTAGAAACACCTTTGTCTCACTGATAGGCTCTATGAGGTGCCACTTTAAATCCTTTCTAGATCTTAATGAGGCATCTTCCAGCCGCATACTTGATTTGATCTTTAATCTGAGAGTACATTGTACTAATAGACCCTGGATTTGATCTTTACCCTAAGACTACTTCTTTCTTTGAGACTCTTGTGTTGTCTCCAGAGACAAGAATGACAGTAAGTTTAATTTTCCAACCTAGCAAGTCCTGGGTTGAATGTTTCTTCTAAATTCAGCTTGAATGTTTCAGTTCCTCTTTCTCTTCCTGCAATTAATCCTAGGCTGCAAAGTGAAGCCAATTATCACATTCAGAAATTTTCTTAGCCAGGTCCACAAGTTTATTAGATACGTTTTCTTTCTTCCATATTATTGCAGGCAACTATGCAACATGAGTTGCCCTCTCTCCAGCCTCTAATAATATTTTCATCACTGCCTTTCTAGCCTCACTAACAGTGAGTGTCCTTGCTATGTACTCCCCAGGTGTCTACCTATCACCTGATCTCATATCAATTTCAGTGTCAATTACTAATTGCTGTGTAAATAACTACCCCCACATTTAGTAGTGTAAAATAAAAATTATTTTATTTGTTTAACGTTCCAAGATTAGAAGTTTGGACAGGACCCAGTGGCAATGACTTGTCTCTATGCCAGAATGTCTGTGGTCTCAGCTGGTATGACTCCAAAGGACTGCCTGAGATTGTTTAAGAAATTGGGTCATATATGGGGCCTCAGTCCTGGCTGTTGGCTGGGTTCCTTCATGCTTCTCCACTTGGCTTTTCCACATGGCTAGATTGGGCCTACTCAAAACATGGTGGTCTCAGGGTTCTCAGACTCCTAACAGAGTATCCAGCTTCTATAAAAGGCAAGCAGGAACTGCCGATGCTCTGAAGGCCTGGGCCTGGAATTCCCAGACTGTCACATTTGTCTCATTTTATTGCGAAAAGCAAGTCAGGAGGCCATCTCAGATTCAAGAGGAGAGGACATAGACCCAACCTCTTGCTGAGTAGTATGTTGTGCTTGTTCATGGAAGGAAGGCATTGATTGGTGGCCACCATCTTGAAGATTATCTGTCACACGTTGTGATCCTGTTAAAGCATTGACCCAGTTACGCCACTCCTCTATTCAAAACCCTCTATTGCCATCTCATTTTACTTCAATAAAAGCCAAGTTCCATTACAGTGGTCAGTAAGGCCCTCAGTGATTCATACCTCTGCTGCCTCATCTGTTCCTCCTCCCTTAGCTCAGGGCTTCAGTCACACCGACAGCCTTTCTATTCGTCACCCATACTGCTCTGTTCTTGTCTCCGTGTCTTTGAACTTGCTGTTCCCCCTGCTTAGAATGTTTTCTCTCAGATGTGGCCCAGTCCCTTACCTCATGGGGGGCCTGGCTCAAATACCCCCATTGCAGGGAGGCTTTCCCTGACTGGTGTACTTCGTGTTGCATTCCCACCAACATTCTCGGCTCAAACTTTCCTCCAGATGCCCCCAACTACCTGCCATACTGCCAGGTTTACACTACCCTATCCAAAACTCTTAGGGTCAGATGTGTTTGGAATTAAGATTTTTTTCAGTTTTTTGGACAGGTCATTTTTATAGACTGAGTTGTGTCTCTCCCTCTCCCCACCAAATCCATATATTGAAGCTCAAACCCCAGTGTGACTGTATTTGGAGACGAGACTCTCAGGAGGTAATTCAGGTATATGAGGTCATAAGAGTGGGGCCCTAATCCAGTAGGACTGCTGTCTTTATTAGAAGAGGAAGGGACTCCAGGAGTCGACATGTACAGAGGAAAGGCCATGTGCAGACATAGTGAGAAGGTGGCTGTCTGCAGGCCAGGTTGAAAGACCTTACCAACCCTTCCAGCACCTTGCTCTTGTACTTCCAGCCTCCAGAATGAGAGAAAATAAATTTCTGATGTGTGAGTCACCCACTCTCTGGTATTCTGTTACAGCAGCCCTAGCAGAGCAGACTAAGATAGTGACATAATGCCTTTGCTATATACTGTGTGACAACTATGGTATATAGTAAGCTTATCCAGGTACCTCCTCAAAAGTGAAATAAATACAGATTATAAGTAGTCTTATGCCAGTTCATGTTTTGTTAACCAGTAAATTAAGCAAAATGTTCAGTTCTTAGAGCCCTTTTGATTTAAGATTTTCAGATAAGGAACAATGGACTTATATATGTTTTATTTAATTATTTGTTTGTTAATTCTCACCTGTCTCCATTTGCACATGAGCTATAGGAGAGCGTGTAGTTTTGTTATTTCATTCATTGCTATATCCCCGTCATCTGTCAGTGCCTGGCAAATGATAGTCTCTCAATAAGTATTTGCTGAATGGATGCTAAAGGGTAGAATATGTTAAAAGTAATGGGGAATAAAAGAAGAGCTATTTCAAAGAAGATCTAATTTATTTATACATTTTATTTATTCATTGAATTGATTTAAAATAATTTTGAGTGCCTAGTATGGGCCAGGCACTCTTCTAAGCCCTTGACTGGCCTTCATTCAGTGAGAGGTGGTACAGGGAGGATCCTGAAGACTGAGTGGGAGTGAGGAAAAGTAAACATTGCAGGAACTGATATGGGTCCTAGCTAAAACATGGGCGTGAGGCAGGGAAATGGATGAGCTTCATTGTGGAAAGCTCAAGATTGAGATAAAAGTGGAACATAAAGGCGAAAATGTCCTGTAAGTCATTAGAAGTACTGCACTGAAGATTGCGTGAGCTATTAGTACAAGAGATTTTAGTTTATGGGTTAATAGTCAAGAATTATTGACTGAAGCCATTGACTGTCGGAATGTTTCCCCAGGAGGCAAATGTATGTAGAGAAGGTTTGGGGTCATATATGAAGACCAGAGGGTCTGTTACTGAGCTGCGTACTCTGGAAGAGGAAATGTTCAGGCAATGTCTTCAGGAAAGCGTTGGCCAGTTTCCAGGTCTTCAAAAGAGAACGTTAGGCTTTTCACACTTTCTAGCCCTTGCTTGCCTGTCCTACCCACTCTGTCTGCTCCCCTCGTGATGGATTTTATATTCGCCATATGCCTATTCTTACACCCACATCTTTTCTTTTTTTAATTGAGGTATAATTGACATATAACGTCATGTGAGTTTCAGGTGTACAACATAATGATTCAACATTTGTGTATATGACAAAATGATCACCACCATAAGTTTAGTTAATGTGTGTCACCATAGAGAGTTATAATTTTTTTCTTATGCTGAGAACTTTTAAGATTTATTCTCTTAGAAACTTTCAGGTATGCACTGTAATATTGTTACCCAGAGTCATCATGCTGTACATTACATCCCCATGACTCATTTGTATTATAACTACAAGTTTGTACCTTTTGACCCCCTGCATGCATTTTGCCCCCCACCTCTGGCAACCAACCACCCATGTGTTCTCTCTCTGAGTCCCTTTCTCCATGAAGTTCTCTCGGCAAAACCTCAACTTTACCTCCTCACTAGCCACCTGGAAATATTGATCACACCCCTCCTCTGTTCTGTCCCCACTGATGGATACTTCTCTAAGTATTTGAAGTATTTTCTACATTGACTCGTGTTCACATTGCCCCTCTCCTCAAGTAAATGATACAGGTGGTACAAAGGATGACAAGAATTGTGACGGAGTTGGAGGGGCTGAAGTTTGGGAAACACTGTGTCCTTGTGTGCTAAGCACTTGCTTGGTACACAGTAGAGCTTTAATAATGTTATTTTTGTTGTCAGTAATCTATCACATATTGCTGAGGGGTCAAGTAATATCAAGTTCTGAGAAAAGGAGTTTGACTGGAAATAAGTCACTAGTGATCACATAGCTGTCGGAATGTCCCAGCATATGCTTTATTGTCAGGATCAGGAAGGGAAATAGAATTTCCTGAGAGTCTCACTTGGGCCACACTACAGATAGAATCCTTACACTCATTTTTAGATGATACAGATGAGCTTCTTAGATTAATATGAGGTTTTTAGAACTGAGAAAAGAAATAGGTTGTTTAATAGATTTTTTTTGCCAGTTTTATTATTTGAAAGGATAATTTTATAAATTGCAAAGTAATGCTTCAATTAAAGAAAGGAAGTAGAAGCAAGCCACACCCTATTTTCTAAATTCCTTCAAGTAGAAATCCTTTCGTCTTCCTACTTCAACAGTATTTGCTAAGTATTTTGAAAAAAAAAATTCGAAAGTACAAAAAGGATGAGAGGAATTTTGTAAAAATTGTAGTATTGTTAATAGTTAATTTATTTGGTGCATTTTTTCCTGAGAATCCAAGAGAACGAATATGCAGTCATAACAACATTGTCACTTTAAAATTTGCAGTAATTCCAAATGTCAAATTAAAAAAAAAATCTATATGTCATATCTTTCGACTCTACCCCTAGAAAGCAAGATCCTCCTTTTCATTGCTTCGTGCAGGACTTGTCAAACTTCAGACATGTGGTTTTATGATGGCTTGTTAGATTTGACATTGAGGTGTGTCTCTTCTGCGTTTTGACCTCTAAGGTACGTCCCTCAGCTTCTGCAGTTCATAAAGCATTGGCTTCTAGGGATGGTTTTGAATCAGGTAGGCTAACGACAGACCGGAAGCTCTCCCAGACGATGGCAGATATTTATGATTTATTGAGCACTTTCTCTGTACGTGGCTCTCTGCCAAGTGCTGTGAGGGACAAAAAACATGCACCAAACATGATTCCTTTTAGGGACTTATTATCTAGTGGAGCAGTGAATATCTGTGCATGAAGAGCTGAGGTACCCAGTATACAACTGTCCATGCTCTAAACAGACCATGCTTTCTTTCATCGCTAAACGTACGGACGTGAACGTCCCTCATTGGGACTATTTCATCCAGTGTCTTTTCCTCGCTCTTTCTCCTGACTCGCTTACCTGATCCAGAGGTGTCATTTTGTTATTGTTTTCTCTGAGAATATTTCCCCTAAGGCTCCAAGATTGGGTTAGGTATCTCCCATTCTTAATTTCATTTAGTAAATATTTCGATACAGTTGGTCTACTGTATCCACGGGTTCTGCATCCTCGGGATCAACAGACTGCAGATTGAAAATATTCGGGGAAAAAAAAATTCTAGAAGGTTCCATAAAGCAAAACTTGAATTTGCTACTCACTGGCAACTATTTACATAACATTTACTTGTGTTAGGTATTGTAAGTAAACTATAGATGGTTCAAAGTATATCGGAGGATGAGTGTAGGTCATATGCAAATACTATATCATTTCATATAAGGGACTTGAGCATCTGCAGATGCTGGTATCCGTTAGGGTCCTTGAACCTGGTGGATACAGAAAAAGGACTGTGGTTAGCATTTATTGTCAGCCACGTGCCAAGCACTTTCACTTGCGTAACCCTCCCAAGCTCTGTGAGATGTTTTCCTCACCACTTTTCAGGTGACGAAACTGAAGCAGCAAGAGTTTACGTGCCTTGGCCAGGCTCCACAGTGAGGTGGAATTAGAGTTTGAACCCAGGTCTCTCTGCAGAGCCTGCACTCTTCACCTAGCAGGTGCTGCCTCACTGGAAAAACTAATAAGAGGCATAAAGATTAAAAGGGAGGAGATAAAAATTACCATTGTTTATAAATGAAAGCTGTGAATATTAACAAACTACTAAGACTAGTAAGCGAGTTCAGCAAGATGGCCAGGCAGGCAGAAGAGTAACAAAAAATGAATAGCATTTTTCAACACTAAATAAAATGTTAGCTAACATAACACAACAGTAGAGTACTCAGCACAGCAGGAAGACACTCTTACCACAATCAAACAGAGTTTACTTAAAGCTCGTTTGGATGGCCCAATATTAGAAAATCTATCAATATGATCTTAAGGCATGCAGAAAAAGTTATTATCAAGCTCTTAAATAAGAGCTTGATAAGATTAGATGGGATCATCCAAATAAATACATGAATAAATGAATGAATGAATGATTCCTACTAAAAAAATCTCTGGTAAACATCATACTTAACATACAACTTTTTCTTTTTTTAAAAAATTTTTATTAGAGTATAGTTGATTTACAGTGTTTTGTTAGTTTCTGCCGTACAGCAAAGTGAATTGGATATACATATACGTATCAACTTTTTTAGATTCTTTTCCCATATAGGTCATTACAGAGTATTGAGAAGAGTTCCCAGTGCTCTACAGTAGGTCATTATTAGTTATCTATTATATATATAGTAGTGTGTATATGTCAAACACATGTGCTTTTAATTACAAACTTTCTCATCTCCTCTGGAACCATGCTCCATTAAGTATCACTTCATTTGCCTCTATCTAGCGTTCGTACATTTTCAATTACTCATTTAATTTCACCGTCACTTGCAAACATGATTCACTTCTGACTGAGAAACCCAATCCGTCTATTTTGATTTTTTTTTTTTTTTAGCATCTTTATTGGGGTATAATTACTTTACAATGTTGTGTTAGTTTCTGCTGTATAACAAAGTGAATCAGCTACAAGTATACATATATCCCCATATACCCTCCCTCCTGTGTCTCCCTCCCACCCTCCCTATCCCACCCCTCTAGGTGGTCACAAAATACGGAGCTGATCTCCCTGTGTTATGCGGCTGCTTCCCACTATCTGTTTTACATTTGGTAGTGTATATATGTCAATGCCACTCTCTCACTTCGTCCCAGCTTACCCCAGCCCCTCCCCGTGTCCTCAAGTCCATTCTCTATGTCTGCGTATGCCTCTTTATTCCTGTCCTGCCCCTAGGTTCTTCAGAACCTTTTTTTTTTTTTTAGATTCCATGTATATGTGTTAGCATACGGTATTTGTTTTTCTCTTTGTGACTTACTTCACTCTGTATGACAGACTCTAAGTCCATCCACCACACTACAAATAACTCAATTTCATTTCTTTTTTTGGCTGAGTAATATTCCATTGTATAAATGTGCCACATCTTCTTTATCCATTCATCTGTTGATGGACACTTAGGTTGCTTCCATGTCCTAACTATTGTTAATAGTGCTGCAATGAACATTGTGGTACATGACTCTTTTTGAATTATGGTTTACTCAGGGTATATGCCCAGTAGTGGGATTGCTGGGTCATATGGTAGTTCTTTTTTTAGTTTATTAAGGAACCTCCACTGTTCTCCATAGTGGCTGTATCAATTCACATTCCCACCAACAGTGCAAGAGGGTTCCCTTTTCTCCACAGCCTCTCCAGCATTTATTGTTTGTAGATTTTTTGATGATGGCCATCCTAACTGGGGTGAAGTGATACCTCATTGTAGTTTTGATTTGCATTTCTCTAATAATTAGTGATGTTAAGCATCCTTTCATGTGTTTGTTGGCAATCTGTATATCTTCTTTGGAGAAATGTCTATTTAGGTCTTCTTCCCATTTTTGGATTGGGTTGTTTGTTTTTTTTGATATTTAGCTGCATGAGCTGCTTGTATATTTTGGAGATTAATCTTTTGTCAGTTGCTTCATTTGCAAATATTTTCTCCCATTCTGAGAGTTGTCTTTTCATCTTCTTTATGGTTTCCTTTGCTGTGCAAAAGCTTTTAAGTTTCCTTCCCATTTGTTTATTTTTGTTTTTATTTCCATTTCTCTAGGAGGTGGGTCAAAAAGGATCTTGCTGTGATTTATGTCATAGAGAGTTCTGCCTATGTTTTCCTCTAACGGTTTTATAGTGTCTGGCCTTACATTTAGGTCTTTAATCCAAGTTGAGTGTATTTTTGTGTATGGTGTTACGGAGTGTTCTAATTTCATTCTTTTACATGTAGCTGTCCAGTTTTCCCAGCACCACTTATTGAAGAGGTTGTCTTTTCGCCATTGTATATTCTTGCCTCCTTTATCAAAGATAAGGTGACCGTATGTGCGTGGGTTTATCTCTGGGTTTTCTATACTGTATCATTGACCTATATTTCTGTTTTTGTGCCAGTACCATACTGTCTTGATTACTGTAGCTTTGGAGTATAATCTGAAGTCAGGGAGCCTGATTCCTCCAGCTCCGTTTTTCTTTCTCAAGATTGCTTTGGCTATTCGGGGTCTTTTGTGTTTCCATACAAATTATGCAATTTTTTGTTCTAGTTCTGTGAAAAATGCCAGTGGTAGTTTGATAGGGATTGCACTGAATCTGTAGATTGCTTTGGGTAGTAGAGTCATTTTCACAATGTTGATTCTTCCAATCCAAGAACATGGTATATCTCTCCATCTATTTGTATCATCTTTAATTTCTTTCATCAGTGTCTTATAGCTTTCTGCGTACAGGTCTTTTGTCTCCTTAGGTAGGTTTATTCCTAGGTATTTTATTCTTTTAGTTGCAATGGTAAATGGGAGTGTTTCCTTAATTTCTCCTTCAGATTTTTTATCATTAGTGTATAGGAATGCAAGAGATTTCTGTGCATTAATTTTGTATCCTGCTACTTTACCAGATCCATTGATTAGCTCTAGTATTTTTCTGGTAGCGTCTTTAGGATTCTCTATGTATAGTATCATGTCATCTGCAAACAGTGAAAGCTTTACTTCTTCTTTTCTGATTTGGATTCCTTTTATTTCCTTTTCTTCTTGATTGCTGTGGCTAAAACATCCAAAACTATGTTGAATAATAGTGGTGAGAATGGTCAACCTTGTCTTGTTCCTGATCTTAGTGGAAGTGGTTTTTTAACCATTGAGAACAATGTTGGCTGTGAGTTTGTCGTATATGGCCTTTATTATGTTGAGGTAGGTTCCCTCTGTGCCCAGTTTCTGGAGAGTTTTTATCATAAATGGGTGTTGAATTTTGTCTAAAGCTTTTTCTGCATCTATTGAGATTATCACATGGTTTTTATCCTTCAGTTTGTTAATATGGTGTATCACATTGATTGATTTGCATATATTCAAGAATCCTTGCATTCCTGGGATAAACCCCACTTGATCATGGTGTATGATCCTTTTAATGTGCTGTTCGATTGTGTTTGCTGCTATTTTGTTGAGGATTTTTGCATCTATGTTCATCAGTGTTATTGGCCTTTAATTTTCTTTTTTTTGTGACATCTTTGTCTGGTTTTGGTATCAGGGGGATGGTGACCTCGTAGAATGAGTTTGGGAGTGTTCCTCCCTCTGCTATATCTTGGAAGAGTTTGCAAAGGATAGGTGTTAGCTCTTCTCTACATGTTTGATAGAATTCACCTGTGAAGCCATCTGGTCCTGGGCTTTTGTTTGTTGGAAGATTTTTAATCACAGTTTCAATTTCAGTGCTTGTGATTGGTCTGTTTATTTTCTTTTTCTTCCTGGTTCAGTCTCTGAAGGTTGTGCTTTTCTAAGAATTTGTCCATTTCTTCCAGATGGTACATTTTTTTGGCATATAGTTGCTTGTCGTAATCTCTCATGATCCTTTGTATATCTGCAGTGTCAGTTGTTACTTCTCCTTTTTCATTTCTAATTCTGTCAATATGAGTCTTTCCCCTTTTTTTCCTCGATGATTCTGGCTAATGGTTTATCAGTTTTGTTTATTTTCTCAAAGAACCAGCTTTTAGTTTTATTGATCTTTGCTATTGTTTCCTTCATTTCTTTTTCATTTATTTCTGATCTGAACTTTATGATTTCTTTCCTTCTGCTAACTTTTGGGCTTTTTTGTTCTTCTTTCTCTAATTGCTTTAGGTGTAAGGTTAGGTTGTTTATTTGAGATGTTTTTTGTTTCTTGTGGTAGGATTGTATTGCTGTAAACTTCCCTCTTAGAACTGCTTCTGCTTCATCCCATAGGTTTTGGGTCATCGTGTTTTCATTGTCAATTGTTTCTAGGTATTTTTTGATTTCCTCATTGATTTCTTCAGTGATCTCTTGGTTGTTTAGTAGTGCATTGTTTAGCCTCCATATGTTTGTATTTTTTACAGTCTTTTTCCTGTAATTGATACTCAGTCTCATAGTGTTGTGGTAGGAAAAGAAGCTTGATACGATTTCAATTTTTTTTTAAAGGAAGAAGTTTTTTGTTGTTTTTTTTTTCAATTTATGTATTTATTTATTTATTTTTGGGTGTGTTGGGTCTTCCTTTCTGTGCGAGGGCTTTCTCTAGTTGCGGCGAGCGGGGGTCACTCTTCATCGCGGTGCGTGGGCCTCTCAGTGTCGCAGCCTCTCTTGTTGCAGAGCACAGGCTCCAGACGCGCAGGCTCAGTAGTTTTGGCTCACGGGCCTAGTTGCTCCGCGGCATGTGGGGTCTTCCCAGACCGGGGCTCGAACTCGTGTCCCCTGCATTGGCAGCCAGATTCTCAAACACTGTGCCACCAGGGAAGCCCCCAATTTCAATCTTCTTAAATTTACCAAAGCTTGATTTGTGACCCAAGATATGATCTCTCCTGGAGAATGTTCCATGAGCACTTGAGAAGAAAGTGTATCCTGTTGTTTTTGGATGGATTGTCCTGTAAATATCAATTAAGTCCTTCTTGTTTAATGTGTCATTTAAAGCTCATGTTTCCTTATTGATTTTCATTTTGGATCATCTGTCCATTGGTGAAAGTGGGGTGTTAAATTCCCCTACTATGATTGTGTTACTGTCGATTTCCCCTTTTATGGCTGTTAGCATTTGCCTTATGTATTGAGGTTCTCCTATATTGGGTGCATAAATATTTACAATTGTTATATCTTCTTCTTGGATTGATCTCTTGAGCATTATGTAGTGTCCTTTTTTGTCTCTTATAATAGTTTTTATTTTAAAGTCTATTTTTTCTGATATGAGAATTGCTACTCCAGCTTTCTTTTGATTTCCATTTGCATGGAATATCTTTCTCCATCCCCTCACTTTCAGTCTGTATGTGTCCCTAGGTCTGAAGTGGGTCTCTTGTAGACAGCATATATATGGGTCTTGTTTTTACATCCATTCAGCCAGTCTGTGTCTTTTGGTTGGAGCATTTAATCCATTTACATTTATGGTAATCATCTATATGTATGTTCCTCTGACCATTTTCTTAATTGTTTTGGATTTGTTTTTGTAGGTCTTTTCCTTCTCTTGTTTTTCCCACCTAGAGAAGTTCCTTTAGCATTTGTTGCAAAGCTGGTTTGGTGGTGCTGAATTCTCTTAACATTTTCTTGTCTGTAAAGGTTTTAATTTCTTTGTCAAATCTGAATGAGATCCTTGCTGGGTAGAGAAATCTTGGTTGTCGTTTTTTCTCTTTCATCACTTTAAATATGTCCTGCCACTCCCTTCTGGCTTGGAGAGTTTCTGCTGAAAGATCAGCTGTTAACCTTATGGGGAGTCTGTTGTATGTTATTTGTTGCTTTTCCCTTGCTGCTTTTCATATTTTTTCTTTGTATTTAATTTTTGACAGTTTGATTAATATGTGTGTTGGCGTGTTTCTCCTTGGATTATCTTGTATGGGTCTGTCTGCATTTCCCGGACTTGATTGAGTATATCGTTTCACACATTAGGGAAGTTTTCAAGTATAATCTCTTCAAATATTTTCTCAGTCCCTTTCTTTTTCTCTTCCTCTTCTGTTACCCCTATAATTTGAATGTTGATGCATTGCTGTCACAGAGGTCTCTGAGACTCTCCTCAATTCTTTTCATTCTTTTCTCTTTATTCTGCTCTGCAGCAGTTATTTCTAGTATTTTATCTTCCAGTTCACTTATCCGTTCTTCTGCCTCAGTTATTCTGCTATGGGTCCCTTCTAGAGGATTTTTAATTTCATTTATTTTGTTCATCATTGTTTGTTTGCTGTTTAGTTCTTCTAGGTCGTGGTTAAATGTTTCTTTTATTTTCTCCATTCTATTTCCAAGATTTTGGATCATCTTTACTATCATTACTCTGAATTCTTTTTCAGGTAGACCACCTATTTCCTCTTCATTTGTTTGGTCTGGTGGGTTTTTACCTTGCTCCTTCATCTGTTGTGTATTTCTCTGTCTTCTCATTTTGCTTAACTTACTGTGTTTGGGATCTCCTTTTCGCAGTCTGCTGGTTTTTAGTTCCCGTTGTTTTTGGTATCTGCCCCCAGTGGGTAAGGTTGATTTAGTGGGTTGTGTAGGCTTCCTGGTGGAGGGGACTGGTGCCTGTGTTCTGGTGGATGTGGCTGCATCTTGTCTTTCTGGTGTACAGGACCACGCCCGGTGGTGTGTTTTGGGGTGTCTATGATGTTATTATGATTTTAGACAGTCTCTCTGCTAATGGGTGGGGTTGTGTTCCTGTCTTGCTAGTTGTTTGGCGTGGGGTGTCCAGCACTGGAGCGTGATGGTCGTTGATTGGAGCTGGGTCTTTGCATTGAGATGGAGATCTCTGGGAGATCTCTCACTGATTGATATTATGTGGGGCCAGGTGTTCTCTCATGTTCCAATGTCCTGAACTCGGCTTTCCCACCTCAGAGGCTCAGGCCTGACACCCAGCCAGAGCACCAGTACCCTGTCAGCCACATGGCTCTGAAGAAAATGGAGAAGTAAATTAATAAATTAATAAACTAAATAAAGTTATTAAAATAAAAAAAATTAAAATAAAAAATTTTAAAGTAATAAAAAAAAAGAGAACAACCAAACCAATAAACAAATCCACCAATGATAACAAGCACTAAAAACTATACTAAGATAAACATAAAATTCAGAAACTTGTCAGTCTCATACAGCAAACCCCAAGTCTACAGTTGCTCCCAAAGTCCACTGCCTCAGTTTTGGGATGATTCGTTGTCTATTCAGGTATTCCACAGGTGCAGGGTACATCAAGTTGATTGTAGAGATTTAATCCGCTGCTCCTGAGGCTGCATGGAGAGATTTCCCTTTCTCTTCTTTGCTCGCACAGTTCCCGGTGTTCAGCTTTGGATTTGGCCCCGCCTCTGCATGTAGGTCACCCTCTGGTGTCTGTTCTTCGCCCATACAGGAGGGGGTTAAAGGAGCGGCTGATTAGGGGGCTCTGGCTTATTCAGGCCAGGGAGAGGGAGGGGTACAGAATGTGGGGTGAGCCTGCAGTGGCAGAGGCTGGTGTGACATTGCACCAACCTGAGACACGTTTTGTGTTCTCCTGGGGCAGTTGTCCCTGGATCACGGGACCCTGGCAGTGGCGGGCTGCGCAGGCTCCTGGGAGGGGAGGTGTGGAGAGTGACCTGTGCTCGCACACAGGCTTCTTGGTGGCTGCAGTAGCAGCCTTAGCATTTCAAGCCCGTCTCTGGTGTCCGCGCTGATAGCCGCAGCCTGCGCCCTTCTCTGGAGCTCATTTAGGCTGTGCTCTGAATTCCCTCTCCTCGTGCACCCCAAAACAATGGTCTCTTAACTCTTTGGCAGCTCCAGACTTTTTCTGGGACTTCCTCCCGGCTAGCTGTGTTGCACTACCCCCCTTCAGGCTGTGTTCACGCAGCCAGCCCCAGTCCTCTCCCTGGGATCTGAACTCCGAAGCCGGAGCCTCAGCTCCCAGCCCCTGCCCGCCCCGGCGGGTGAGCAGACAAGCCTCTCAGGCTGATGAGTACTGGCCAGCACCGATCCTCTGTGTGGGAATCTCTCTGCGTTGCCCTCTGCACCCCTGTGGCTGCGCTCTCCTCCATGGCTCCGAAGCTTCCCCCCGGCCACCCCCTGTCTCTGCCAGTGAAGGGGCTTCCTAGTGTGTGGAAACCTTTCCTCCTTCACAGCTCCCTCCCAGAAGTGCAGGTCCTGTCCCTATTCTTTTGTCTCTGTTTTTTCTTTTGCCCTACCCAGGTACGTGGGGAGTTTCTTGCCTTTGGAGGGGTCTGAGGTCTTCTGCCAGCGTTCAGTAGGTGTTCTGTAGGAGTTGTTCCACATGTAGATGTATTTCTGATGTATTTGTGGGGAGGAAAGTGATCTCCATGTCTTACTCCTCCACTATCTTGAAGACCTTCCCCTTAACATAGAACTTTAAACAGCATTTTCTTTCGTCTTGAGAAATGGTGAGGATATTGGTTTCTATGCAACTATTTAAGAGAGTACTGAAGACAGAGATAAGAGTAACAGCTCATTTTCACTGAGTACTTACTACGTGCTAAGCAGTATTCTAAATACTTGATTTGTTTTGCTTATTTAAACAGTAGTAGACTCTAAGTTCTTTACTTATCTTTGCTTCCTATATCTTTCTGCTTCCTCCAAAAATTATTTCAAACAGGATCAATGAAGGGTGAATTCTTCAGAGATATCATATGCCTGTGGCTATATTAATTTTGTCTGCACATTTAAATAATGGTTTCCTTGGATATTTAATTCTAGGTACAAGGTTATTTTTCCTCAACATTGTAGGGTCGCTACTCCATTGTCTTCTTGCATCTGTTGTTTCTTTCAAGAACCTGATGTCTGTCTGATATTTGTCCACTTTCACGCTAATGAGTATTTCTGAAGTTTCTGCTTGGCTTGACTGTTCTTGAATGCCACTAAAATATTCCTGACTGAGTTTGGGTTTGTTTTTAATTTATGTTCTTTGCCACTCTATTGTCTTCTTTATTTTGAGGTCTTATATTTGCAATTTTAGAAAAATTTTGATGATTATTTTCTCATTTATGCCCCCCCCCTTTTTTTGCCAGACCACAAGTGGACAGAAATTGAAATTTCTGCTTTCATCCTCTATGTCATTTGAGTCTTCCTTCATTTTCCCTTTCTAATCATTCGTCCCTGAAGCCTTTGAGGACAGTGCCTGATCTAACCGTGTAGCTCATTCTTTCACTGTCCAGCAATATTCATTCTGGCATTCAAGCTATTTAGTTAATTCCTGACTTTATCACTTATTTTTTAAATATTTATTATACCCAGTTATTTCTTCATAATTTCTTCCTCCTGATTCATGTTTCCAAAGAACTTCTTACTGTTCTACAAGGAATTTATTATTTTTTAAAATTCTGGTTTAAATTCTTATCTGTTCCAGTAGACTTTCCCCATCTGGCATACTTATTTCCAGTCTTTGTCACTCTTTTATGGAGTTCCCACTATATATTCTTCCCTATAAGTTTATCTTTCTTCAGTTGAAATTATTGTTAGACTAGTATTATCAGCCAAAAGACAAAGCCCTTGGCTGTAGCTGTGGTTCTCCAAATGTGTTGTTTGGGGCACCCTTCAGGTTGAAGACCCTTTACTGTTGCTTTCTGGATTTAACAGCTCCACAACTCTCCACTCTTCTGATACCTTGTTTCCCAAGGATCCTTCCCAGTCTCTTGCTGTTGGTGCCCCACTGTCTGGTAGTAATGATGGAAAGGGCAGTTACTTGGACTCAGGGTATGGGCTTATGCAATTATGTTGACAGTTTTCTGAGTGCCCCACAATCCAGGCCCAGCCAGCAAGTGTCAGTCAAGTGAAGCAGGCATCTCCTAATCCTATCTTTCAGGGAAGATGAGGGAGGGAACAGGATACAGCAACTAGAACCTCCCTCCTCATCTCATCCTCCACTTCTGGTCCCTGACTCTGTCTAGCTTTGGGCTGCCAAACTGAGATCCAATTTCCTTCTCTCTCTCAAGGGATTTTCACAGATGTGACATTAGTTCCTGAGCATGCCTTGGCATTCTAAAAACCATCTGATTTCTCCAGAACCCATGAGGCAGATTTCCAAAGAGGGAGCCAGCTGCCCTTGCTGTTTCTTAATCTAACTAGAAACTGCCCAAGATTAATCATTCTCCTTCCTCCCAACCGATTTATTCAAGAAACAGTAAATGTGTAAATATATAATAATATTTGCCATTATTATCATGAAGCCACGTTGGACCAAGATCTCAGAGGTCCCAGTGTAAAAGCCAGAGCGTGGTGTCATGGCCACAGTGTAAAGGAGATTGTGAAATTTCCATCTTCCCCGTTCCTCAAAGGTAGAAAGCTGTTCATTGGGTGACAGTCAGTTAGAATGAAGCAGAGTTTATTCAGAGCAGTTATGGGTGGCATGTTTACCTGAGTTGTTCTGACTCAGAAAGTAGTTATTTGGAAATAAGTGGAGTGAAGTAAGTGGCATTGCAGCAGCATTTGCCAGTGGTGTTGCTGGTACAGGATTGTTAGATCTAAGGTGTGAAATTAAAACTATTCAAAATCTACCAATACTTCCCTTTAGTTATCGTCATTACATATGGGGTTGAAAGCCCCAAGCGTATGGTAACCCTAGATTTTAGGGATGAGTAGACCTGTTTTGTAATTGAAGCGAATATGTCGAAGCAACACAGTGTAGGGCACATGCCTTGTGCTTCCTATTAGCTGAATGAACTGCTGGTGAAGGATTAAACTGGGCATCCAAGACACATGGTAGACCCCAGTTTTACCTATTTGTGTAACACTGGACAAGACATTCAGTTTCTCTTCACTTTTTTTTCTCTTCTGGAAAATGAAGATGTTTAGACCAGAGGAATTCCTTCAGGTTCAAATCAGATGGTACTGAGGATTAATATAACATGGATGAATTTGACAATATGCTGGTAACTGACCTGTGACCTTTATCAAGGTGTACTTAGGCACTGGAAGGGACTTTAGACACCATCCAATTACACCTCCCTATTTTAAAGATAAAGAAACGAAGGTTAAGAAACATGAACTACCTTACTCTGGTCACATAGCTGTCTACAGACAGAACCAAGACCAGGGCTGTGTCTGTAGGCTTCCAGTCTGTTCCATGGCTGATAAGGTTAGAGAGGCTCCAGATTTCATCAAGGAGCCTTCAATCTCAATATTACGTGAACATCATAACGTTCTAATGATGAACAGAAGGGAAAGATGGTAGTGTGCATGGAGTCTAGTAAAAGAAAAGATGGTGACCACCGCCATTGTTTACACGAGTCCAAAGAGACAGATTCTATTTCTATAAAAATTAATGTTGTGGTCCCAGCACATGGTAGTGACACATTTAATGCTAATTGTTTAGAAGGCTATGTCCTATAGCCTAATGGAGATAATTTTCTTTCTTTTTTTTGGCCGTGCCGTACATGGCTTCCAGGATCTTAGTTCCCGGACCAGGGATCGTACCCATGGCCCTGCAGTGGAAGCGCAGAGTCCTAACCACTGGACCGCCAGGGATTTCCCTGGAGATAATTTTTTATGTTGTAGATATATTCTGCAAGACTTTACAGTTTCCTTCGTTCTCATTCCATGTTTGTCAAAGTATCTTCTTGTGAGTAATTTGGTCATTTAAGTTAATAGTGCAGCCTCTGTTATTTAGGGATGGCTCTGGTGCAAGAAGCAGCTACCCACATTTACCTCTTCGTAACCCCCTCTGAAAACAAACAAAAAAGCCCTCAAAAGAAATCTAACACTTTATAAAAATGCAGTCATCTTGGGCATCCTGTACAAGTACACCCAGCAAAAAGGGTCAGAATCTTAAAAGACTATAAAAAATATGTAATCCCATAGAAAGAATTGAGTATTTCAATCCTGTAGAGGCACACTGAATATTTGATGATGTCTATACAGCCTGTTTTCTTGGCACAAAAGCTGAGGGGCATGGAAGAGGTAGAAAGCAGAGAAAACTGGAAAGCAAAGATTAGAAAGAATAAAGGAATGGCAATCTAGTCATAGTGGTAGTTTTAGTAACTAGTATTTAAATAAGAATATTTAAGGAGACCAATGAAAGAAAAGGTAAAGAACTAAAACTGATTAAGTCTCCCCATCTGGGGGTAGCCATTCTGTTAGCTGTGTCCCAGGTAAGGACACAGCCCTGGTGGAGAAGAAAGAACCAGCAGTGCTGAAAAGGTAGATAAGTTCTACTGTCCAGTCCAGGGAAAAGAAGGCCAGCAGCCACATGGACCACACTAGAACTCAGGAGTGTAAGCACTTTGTCAATTTTTTTTTATAAAGGAGACACAATTACATGATTTTACATTTATTTTATTTTATTTTATTTTATGTTTTTGTCCACACCGCGCGCGGCATGTGAGATCTTAGTTCCCCCACCAGGGATCAAACCTGGGCCTCCTGCAGTAGAAGCCCGGATTCTTAGCCACTGGACCGCCAGGGAAGTCCCTCTGCCAATTTTTAAATAAACTTTATTAATAGAGACAGCCAGCTTCCTAGGAGTTTTGTAAGCACTACTGCTTTGCTCTGTAGACTTGAGAAGTTTAGTCTGCTTGTCAGGAAGGAGCCCACCAGCAATGCCGTAGAAACAAGACATTTGGGATTACTATAGCAAATCTGTGGCCACGGTGTTGATTCAGGGTTTCAAAGTTCAGGGTAAATCATTTGATCCATTTCACAAAGAGCCAAATATTTGGAATGGGAAATACCAGAGGCCTAATCAGCAAGAAAAATAAAACAATAGAGTGGTAACCAGCTCTAGTGACCTGGAAACAGGGTACTGAGGAATTATTGGTCTAAAGTACATCTGTATTTAATAAAAGAGCAGCTTTGCCTTAGCTTTTTTTTTTTTACTTAATTGTAAGTGTTGTTTCTGAGGATTGTGGTAATCATACCTCTTTGCTTCTGTTAGGGATTGGTGAGAAGCAAGAGAGATGTTTGAATCCAGTTATTTGCCAGCGGGAGATGTGCTATATAATTAAGCTGTTGTTTTCACTGATTGATAGGTTATTATCAGTGGGTAATAAAAAAATTGTGCATCATTATAAATTGTCATATGGCGCATTTCATGCTACAACAGCTGAGGTATGTGTTCCGTGGCAGCACCAAGCAATCATGTAGAGATTGGTGCCTTTATGGCGGTTATAAATCACAACATACACTTTAATAGTTAAACAATTATCTATAGTGGCAGAATTGGAAAACTGTTTAGTAATGATTGGCTTATTTTTATGATGAAGAATAATTTTTATATAGATCTTTTTATACAAATACCTGAAGAAGACAAAAGCAGAACATTCATTTTAGACACATACTTAGGAACTTTTTAGTTTGGGGCTCATTTATCTTTAACTGCAAATATTTGAAGGGTCAGAAAGTCACCAAAATAGCTTTCCATGTATAATTTTAGAGTTTAAAATTATATATATTTCATATTCCAGTTATATGAAGATACTGCATAGTAGGACTAAAAAGGCCCAAGCTGGCCACTACTAAATTCAAGTCTATCTGGTTTTCTCTTTCGGAAGCCACAAGTTAACAAGGGAATGTCTTGGCTTATGGGATACAAGGAAAATATTGCTTTGTTCTTGAAAGGCTAAAGCTGCAAGTCTTCTCTCCCATCTTTCTCTTTCCTTTCTCTTGGTATTATTATTCCTTTGTTATTCTTCTCCACTTCTCTTTCTTTCCTCATCATGATTTTTCTGTTCTTCAAAACTGAGCTCAAGTATACTCACTATAAAGACCTCATCTGGACTGACCCAGCTGTCTCTTCCCCTTCAATTCTGTTGTCTTAGATTTTGCCCTACTCATGGAAAAGTTTAACAGACTTCTCTGTGAGAATTTTAAAATCCTATCAAAGGGTTTATGTGTCCCCAACTAGACCATTGCAATCTAACGTATGAAAATGTTTGTTCCCAGAATTTGACCCAATAAAGAGCTTGCCCCAGAATGTAAATTCACCACATCACTAGCACATGTTTAGTTCATCCGACATTTCTTTTTTCCTAGTAAGACTTTTCTGAAGAAGGAATTAGTGCAAGCTTTTTTTTTTTTTTTTTAATTTTTTTTTGGCCACATTGCACAGCTTGCGAGATTGAACCTGGGGCCCCGGCAGTGAGAACGCCGAGTGCTAACCCCTGGACCACTAGGGAATTCCCAGTGCAAGCTTTCTTCATTGTAACCTGGCTCTTGAATAACACTGAGCTAGACTGTGAGGATGTTAAAGGCCACTGTGTCTCTTTCCAGTCCTATGGGAGGGGTGGAAGAGCCTGATTGTGAGGAACGAGATGACTGGTTCTTGGTGAGGTGTTACATTCACAGTAGTGATGATGGCTGAGAGGTAACATTTTACGTGTTCACTGTGTCCTATGTAGTCTGCATGAAGGAGCTCACTTGAACCTCACAATGACCCAGTGAAGTAGGGATTCTTATTTTCCCTATTCTACAGATGAGGAAACTGAGGCTCTGAGAGATTAACTTTCCCTAAACCTTACCGTTAGTAAGTGTCTAAGTTGGAATTCAACCCAGATATGTCTGAAACCAATTTCTGTACTATACCTAGGTCAGTGCTTTCCAGAAGTTTCTGCAGTGATGAAAATGTTCTCTGTCTGCCGTGTCCAGTATGGTAGCCACTAACCACGTGTGACTTTTGGGCACTTGAAATGTGGCCGGCTCAACTGAGGATGTCAATTTCTAGTTTTATTTTATTTTAATTAATTAGTTTATTTGAAAACAGCCACATTTGGCTAGTGGCTATTGTATTGGACAGCACAGCTTCAGATACTTTTTAAATGTTTCTGGCTATAGGCTAATAAAGGGAAAACCAAACTAGGAAAATACATTAAGAGAATGTGCAGTTCTTTCTCCATTTCTAGAGCTTCCCTGGATCCCACATTTTAAAAAAATGTTGTTTTTGGAAGGAAAGAAGGAAGGAAGGAAGGAAGGAAGGAAGGAAAGAAGGGAGGGAGGAAGGGCTGTTTTAAATCTATTGCTGTTTAGAAGCAATAGGATTCAATTAAAAAGCAAACAAATGATTGGCTCCTCTGGTTCAGGCACTCTGCTAGGCTTCAGGCCTTATGAATAAATGAATAAGATATGGTTCCCATCTTGAAGGAGTTCACAGTCTAAGTAACTTTGTAGAGGATGTTATACATTTTTTTCCAGAGTTTCTTCATATATGATTAGACAAAATATTTAAATGTCTGTTATTTATTACTTTACAGTGTTTTGCTTTTAATTTTTTTTTTTAAACATCTTTATTGGAGTATAATTGCTTTACAATGGTGTGTTAGTTTCTGCTTTATAACAAAGTGAATCAGTTATACATATACATATGTCCCCATATCTCTTCCCTCTTGCGTCTCCCTCCCTCCCCCACTCCCTACCCCACCCCTCTAGGTGGTCACAAAGCACCGAGCTGATCTCCCTGTGCTATGCGGCTGCTTCCCACTAGCTAATTTTTAATATGTTAATTTTTTGAAGAGGACATCTATTTCCATCGTTTAAAATTCAAAGGTCAAAGTGCTTTTAATTTCCTCCTGTAGAAACAACTAGCGCTATCATTTTCTAGTGTGTGTCTTTACAAATATTTTGTGCACACACAAGAAAATGTACACATATATTTAATCCTTCCCCTTTTTAAAAACACGTACATACTACTGCCTAACCTTGCTGTTTGGACTTAAAAAATATACCTTGGATATTTTTTCATTCTAGTACTTAAAGAATTTCTCATTTTCTTTCTATGGATGCATAATATTTCATTAAACGGACATATCATAATTTAAACATTCCTCTATTGTTATTTTTGTTTCCTTTATTGTTTTTTATTGTTTCTTGTTCCTCCACTGTTATTTCCATCCTTTTGCCATTACAGGAAATACTGACATGAGTAACTTTAGCAATTATAGTCTCATGTGAGCCACAGTGAACTGCATTCATGTTGCCCAGAACATATTCCACAGAACACAAGTCTCAGAAGATGCTCAACATAAAAAGAGGCTTCTGAGGCTAAATAACTTCCGGTGACTCTGTGTATTCATTGGAGGTTCACAGTGCGCATTGTCAAATTAAAGGGGGTCCCGCCATAATCTATGTCAGATTAATCCAAGTGTTTCTCAACCATACATTTTCTCAAGAAAGAGCATCTACTCTTTCTGTAGGTTGGGTTCCCTGGGAAGCAGACTCTGAGATAGAAATGTACATGCAGGAGACTCAATGGGGCATGTTCTCAGGAACAACACTTGACGGAAGTGAGGGGGAATGGAAGTGAGTGGGTAGAGGGAGAAGTTGAACAAGGATGCAGTTGCAGCAGAGGCCTCAGCCAAGTCAGTCTCACGGGGAGTGCTGTGAAGCTGTGATGACCCTTCAGGGATATTCCAACTCCAGGGAAGGAGGCCAGGCCCCCAGGGAGGGGTTGTGACCTTGTGCTGGGCCGCTGTCTTCCACTGAGGGCATTTCTGTGGAGAGGCTCAGCTCTGAGCTCTCAGCTGGGGTAATGTGTGCCTCAGTGTTCACTACAGCTCTGAATAGCATCTTTGCATCTTTTATGAAAATGTATATCAATTCTTAGATACCCTTGCTGTCCAGAGAAAGGCATTTGATCTCTTAGGGACCTTTTTTTTTTTTTTTCTCTATGAAATATGGATGCCTGGCTGGATGTTCTTTGGAGTATCTAACATTCTTTGTTTCTAATTCCATTTAATATGTACGAATTGAAGTCCAAGATAAGAGACAAATTTTCCCAAACATGTGGTTGGCCACATAGAGGCCAACAATCTGATTAGGTCAGCCTTAATCTGTTATCATGGCTGTGCAGTGATGGAGAACGAGCATGGTTATAGCGCTTTCAAGAATATGTCACTTAACTTGAGGCAGATTATTAGGGCAAAATGGCAGCAGAGCTGAATTGAAGTTTCTTGTTTTTTAAATATTTTGGTTACCCCTTGTTAGGTGTTTCCTGAAGAAGCTAGTCTGCTATCTTCCTAGAAACATTAGCCCTTATGGCTAATAATTGAAAGATTAAACTACATAGGGTATGGAAGGCAGGAGTCCATCTAGCTTTAAACCACAGACTTAGGTGCTGGTATTCATCCTCCCGTTTGAAGCTCAGGGTAAACAGGTGTAGTCAAAAAGCCATAGCGGTTCTCAGAGTCTTTCCATTTGAGAATCAGATGGGTGTAAGTGCCCATCCTGTGCCTTTCAGGGTATTTGCTAATTTCATACTCATGCCTCCTGCAGAATTCATCAGTTGTGGTGGCTATCCAGGAAGCTTATTTCTTGGTTGAAGAGGAAAAATGTCCAAGGAAGAGGTCTCTCTTAGGTGTGCCTGATAGAGTTCATGAAGGTTTGTAGAGAGGATAGAAAAATATCCAAGAAAAATCTCAAAGAAAAAGTTCTTATGAGATAATAGAAGTGGGAAGTAAAACCAGGACTAAGGAGTTGGCTGTTATGTGAACGTGATGCAGAGAAGAAAGCAAAAAGAGAAAAAAAGAAAAAAAAAAGCTAAGATTGATGGCTGTGTCTAAGATCAACTTTTAAATTGAATAAACATTTTTCTCAAAAACCTTAATCTTTTTTTCTTTCAACAAAAAGCTTCATAAGGATTCTTATTATTCTTCTCATTATTATATAATAGTAATGAATGAGGTGAGAGATTGTTAAAAAGAGAGTTTGAAAGGGAATAAACTAGAAAAGTCATTGCTAGAGAGTGGAGAAATGATGGAATAGGAATTTGCCTTAAATTGATCCAAAATGAGTTACTCTTTTCTGAACAATCATTGCCTCTTCCCTTTTCCTCCATAACAGGTGGTATCAAAGACCTATTTA
Source organism: Eubalaena glacialis (assembly GCF_028564815.1). Lineage (NCBI taxonomy): Eukaryota > Metazoa > Chordata > Mammalia > Artiodactyla > Balaenidae > Eubalaena > Eubalaena glacialis. The sequence continues at coordinate 124,135,114 of NC_083720.1, read as the reverse complement.
TGCTAACTCTTCAATGTTTCTGGAACGACTTCCCTCATAATCCATTTGTAATTATCCGTTTGCAAAAGTGTCAGATCCTATAGCATTTTGGTCACTTCCAATTATTGAATTGTCTAGTCCATTTAAAATTCCAGCCTCATCTCCATATATTCCCTCAGCTCAAGTTGGGCCTGTGGGACCAGTTGGGGGAAGAGGGTGTGGTCCACGTCTTCATGCTTTCTAACCTCCTTCTGGTTTTAGCTGCAGGAAGTTGGGGACTGAGAGGGTGGCATAGGGCAGACGGGCCAAATGGCTCCTGACTGAACTAAGCTATCCTCTGTTGGTTGTTGCTTCTCTTCCTGGATAACAAGAATGAATCATTGAAAGCTTCTGTGTAGGAGGTTCCAAAGTTGGGCTCTCCTGTGGGCCATGTGTGTGAGTTCTTCCACACACCTATAGTGGCATCCACACCAGCCCTCTGTAGGTGATTAGGCTTAACCTCTTCCTACCCTCTCATCAGTTTCCCCTGGTGGTACAGCCCACCAGGTCTGATTTTGAGTCCCCTTGCAAGGAGGCCAGTCTTGATCCACGGGAAACTCACACAGCTTTGCTGGATCAAACCCTGGAAACAAAATTTGATACTTTTCTTCATTATTTTTTTCTTTAGTCATGTAGGTTTAAGAACAAATCAACCATCTCATGAGCTGATATGATGTCTAGTCAGGGGATGCGATGCCAGTCTGTATTATTCAGCTCAGGCTGCCATAACAAAATAGCACACCTGGACTTCTGGAGGCTGGAAGGTACAAGATCAGCTGATTGAGTTCTCTGGTGAGGACTCCCTTCCTGGCTTACAGATGGCTGCCTTCTCACCGTGTCCTCACGTGGTGGAGAGAGAGAGGAAGGAAGCAAGCTCTCTGATGTCACTTATCATAAAGGCACTAATCCCATCATGAGGGCTCCACCCTTATAACCTCATTTAAACCTAATTACCTCCCAAAGCCCCGTCTCCAAATACCATCACAATGGGGGTTAGGGCTTCAACATAAGAATTTTGGGGAGACACAATTCAGTTTATAGCAGTCTCTTGTGTATAATCCCATAGCACTTTCCGTCATGTTCCTCACTGGTGATTCCAATCATTTCCTTTCCCTTCCCATACTGGTATTTTAGTCTTCTGTATATGGACTGGGAATGGGGTCTTGGGGTGGAGTTGATGGTTTGGAGATAGTAGAAATAGTAAGGGTTTGCGTACCTCTGAGTTCTCCCTGGAGCAGGTGTCTGGACCTAGCTACAAAATTCTTTTTAGAATGTGGGAAACTTAATGCTTCTTTATCCCCAACATTTGGTTCTGGTCACCAGTTCCAGGGCAAGAGTAAAAAAAATCTTTATTTTAAATGATGTATGATTCTTTCTTTTCCCAAATGAAGCAGCTATAGTCAACATGGATGTGAGTTAAATTCTGAGGAAGACTGAAGATTTTAGGAACAATTAATTTTAAAAAGTTTCTATTGACTTCTGAAGCTTTCTCCATATGTCTTCCTGTCTTTTCTAGCACCATCAGATGCAGAAGTAATCATAAATTCAAGGAAGGGAAGATTATTCAATACATAATTTTTAATCTTTTTATCCTACCTTTGATTCCTACAGAATCCATTCCTACGTATGGTCATGTGGTTCTTTAAAACAGTGTCCCGTCATGTGCTATGTTGGTGACATCACAGGAAGCAAAGAAGTCAGTGTTAGAAGATAGCAAACGTACAGGAGGTCATGTAAGTAAAGGTTTTAAGAATTACATCATAGAGTATAGACCCGTTTGTGTAATAATGTATAATTAATAATAATGAAGATCTGGCAAACCGGGGATGTTATATATACATATATATCCGGAATTTTAAAAAATGAGCATCTTAGTTAAAAAAGAAAATGCCATTTGTTATAAAATGTTGAAAGCATTTTCTGAGGACAGAGAACACTGCACATAACAGAGGTGGGCAAATTTTTTCTGGAAAAAACCAGACAGGCTTTGCCAGCCAAATGATCTCTGTTGCAACTACTAAACTCTGCCCTTATTGCTGGAAATCAGCTGTAGACATGGATGGGCATGGATTTGTCCCAACAAAACTTTATTTACAAAAACAAATGGCCGGTGAAGTTTGGCCTGTGGGTCGTAGTTTGCCAACCCTTGGCATATTAGATGAAGACATTCTGCATCTCACTTTTTGCTATTATTAAGTTAATTTTAAAGGAACTGGGGTGCTTAAAATTAAATAATGAATGCAATGCAACTATCAAATTTCTGAATGATTTTACAAGTGTAAGGAAATTAGAGAATAATGCAGATTAGAGTTCTTGAATGACTATTTGAAACTTTTGAAAAATGTTTGAGAATGATGTAAAATCAAGTACAGTCTCAAGAGCTAAACAAAATAAAGCTGCAGAAATGGAAATCCAAGGAACTGACTTCTTCTTGATAAAGCGAACACATGCATTTAATTTTCACTTTCAGTTATAATATTTAACTCCTTTAGAAAAATTTCTGAATCATTTGTATAGATCAGGATAAGCAGTAGAGTAAATACAGGGGTTTATGAAAAGTGAAACTCTTTATAAGAATCCTAAGAGGAAAAAAGTAATTCCTCTCTTGGGCAATCATTTCTGGCATCAGAAAATAATGAAGTAAATATAAACTGGAAGAAAAAGTGTGAAGAAAATGTCCTCTGCTTATAATTGCCTACAAAGTAAAACATATCCTCTAACTTCATGTGCTTCTTTGAAATTACTCTGTTTCCTAGATTCTTTATAGGGAATCCCCTAAACTCGAGAAACAACTTACTGACAGTCTTAGGGTTAAACACATTTTATGTATTGCTACCACTGATGGCTCAAAAAAGAAGCAGGAGGGCATTTTGGATGTTGAGGAGTAGAACTGGGACATTTTCGTAATAGCAACGTAGCTCTAAATTGTCTTGTCACTGTTTATGAAAGTAAATAAACATATTATTTTTAAAAATTCCATTATGATCAATTCTGGGGCAAAAACCAGGGGAATTTTCTTTAAGGGAAATCATACTTGAAATATGGAAGAAATTAAACAGGAATCTCCCCTCAGTTGTTTTGAAGTCATAAAAAAAGTGCTTTCTCTTTTTCAGAATTCTCCTTGATTCCTAGTTTTTGAGTAGGTTGTTTCTTGAGTTTAAGGATTCTTAATAAAAATTCAGAGCAGCTTCCCTTGGGGTACTTAAAAACAGAAGCTTCCTTTGGGGTACTTAAATAATCATATTATGTTGTGGTTATTTGTGGAGGCCTGTGATAGCTGTTCTTATCTGGTGTGAGGAAGGGTCTCAAGATTTTATTTTTAGTTTTTTGTTTTATTTCTTATTGTCTTTCTGATTATCAAAGTAACATGTGCTCACTATAGTACGAGTGAAAACTACAGAAAAGTGTGAAGTGGGGAAAACATCACCAGTAATGCAATAACTAAGAGGCAGCTTATTACATGATTCCTTCCAGGGCTATTTTTTCTACATGGTTGATACAAAAATTATTGAAAATTCACTTTGTACTTTTGTCTATTTAACAATAAACTGTGACATTTCCCTGTGATATTACACAAGTTAACATTATTTTTAATGTGTATATAATACTCCAATTTAAAATATATCACAACCTATTATAATCTCATTAATTTGTGGTTATTAAAATAATACTTCAGTAAATATATTTTTGAATAAATCCCTGACCAGATTTCTGAAAATTTTATTAGGAAAATTTTCTAGGAGGAGAATTAAAATGTTTAAAGTTATGAATATTTTAATGGTGCTCAAGACATACTCCAGAAAATATGTACAAATTTATATCTTTGTGAGTCTTGGTGACATTGCATCCTCATCAGTGCTGACATTAACAGCTTTTTTTTTTTTAACATCTTTATTGGAGTATAATTGCTTTACAATGGTGTGTTAGTTTCTGCTGTATAACAAAGTGAATCAACTCTACATAAACATATATTCCCATATCTCCTCCCTCTTGAGTCTCCCTCGCACCCTCCCTATCCCACCCCTCTAGGTGGTCACAAAGCACTGAGCTGATCTCCCTGTGCTATGCGGCTGCTTCCCACTAGCTATCTATTTTACATTTGGTAGTGTATATATGTCCATGCCACTCTCTCACTTCTTCCCAGCTTACCCTTCCCCCTCCCTGTGTCCTCAAGTCCATTCTCTACATCTGCGTCTTTATTCCTGTCCTGCCCCTCGGTTCTTCAGAACCATATTTTTTTCTTTTTTTAGATTCCATGTATATGTGTTAGCATATGGTATTTGTTTTTCTCTTTCTGACTTACTTCACTCTGTATGACAGTCTCTAGGTCCATCCATCTCACTACAAATAACTCAATTTCATTTCTTTTTATGGCTGAGTAATATTCCATTGTATATATGTGCCACATCTTCTTTATCCATTCATCTGGCGATGGACAAAACAATCCTTCCTGGTTCCATAATGAGCAGTGGATTGGACCAAATGTAATTCTCTCGGAAATCATGTAGAATGGGATTGTGGAAAGAGCCACAAACTAAGTCCAAAGCAAAACTCAGAGATAGTGAAAAGCTTTAAAATCCAAACCCTGTGGAGTATAGGCAAAAGCAACTGAGGCTAGGGAATTTGCACAGGAAGTTCCACTGGAGGAACGGAGAGGAATGGAAGTATGGAGGGGGCCCAGTGATGACAGCTGTCAACAATCACCAACAAGGAGGAAAGAACCCAGTTCTGAGTGGGGACTGAGGTTGAACAGGGATCCATTGCTGGGAGAAATGGAGGAAAATTCTTTGTGCCCATGGGTGGAAGATCTCAGAAAGCACATCTTTCAAAAAGGAGGGAAATGCATTGGTAGGAAGGGGCTGTGTCCCTCAGTGGTAGCTTCCAGTGACAAAGCTGGAAGAGGTCAGAACTGGTGCGTAGCAGCTTCTTGTAAGCTCTGATGGACTCCACAAGTACATCCTGACAGGCGGGATGGGTGCACTTGCTCTCATCCTGAGTCTCCTGCCCGGGATTTCCTCCTGACATGGAAATGTGGACAAGTTAACGGGCTGTCTGGCTAATCTTTGACCAATGGGATGCAGGAATTAGCAACACATTCTCGACCCTTCCTCTGTCTGGGGGTGACTGTTCTGTAGCTCTGCGCACGTAGGAATGGCAAGCCCCACAACACGTTCTTCTATGGGCCTCACCCCTTTCCTGCTGCCTTCCCATTTTTACCTTCTCTTGCCTTCCCGGAATTTCACTATTTAATAGAATCCTTTTTCTGTGCCTAATGATGATGTCATATCTTTATTGATGCCTGAATTCCATTGGAATTTCTTCTCTGATTCCTGAGTTATTCAAAAAGTGTATCATTTATTTTTCACACAATTGAGAATTTCACACAATTGAGAATTGAGAAAATAAATTAAGAATTAATTTTTTGGTATTGATTTCACAGCCAGAATTCTGTCACATAATAAACACTGAATAATTTTAGTCCTTTAACTGTAATGACTTGCTTTTTGGTCCTTCCATTTACTTTCAGCCTGTCTTTGTCCTTATGTTACAAGTGTGCCTTCTAAAACCACAGATTTTACATTTTTGTTTTTAATTTAATCTGGCAATCGTAGTCTGTTACATAGAGCATTTAATCCATTTTCATTTAATATAATTACTCATATAGCTGTGTTTATATCTACCAGTCTACTCTTTGTTTCCATTTGACCCATCTCTTTTCGTAGTTTTGTTCTTCCTTTCTTGCCTTAATTCGGATTAATCGACTTTTTACTATCCCTGTTTCCTCTACTAATTCATTAATTAATATTATTTTGCTCTTTGTATTTGTTACCTTAAATATTACATTGTAATATCTTTTGTATCTTTTAAAGTTGTAACTCAAGATTACAACTCAAGATTAGTTTTTACCTAGATATTACAGTATGCACCATTTGCAAGTTACATCCTATCCAATGATTTTTTTTTCAAGAAGAGATTATTTCAGTGTGATTTAAACCCTTCCAGAGGAATACAAACTCAAATTATTTTAATGAAGGGAGACTATCATTGGCACCTAAACTTGGTCAAAATTTCACAAGAAGAAAACTATTCCCTGTTTTATTTAAGAATATCAATGAAAAACTCTCCAGAAAATTATTAGCAGCAGCTCATTAAAGGGGTTATATATCATGATGAAGTAGGGTTCATTCCAGGGATGAAAGATTGTGAACTCTATTAAAATAATTCATCATAATAGTTGATCTAAGGGAAAAAAAATCACATGTTAATTTCTACTCATTTGACAAAAATTCAACAGCCATTCTGGATGTTTCAAAAAAGAGAGACAGCTCAATAAAGAAAGAGTTAAACATTTTATAAGCATGACAGACTGACAGACCGTGTGTTCACACAGACACACGTGCAAACTCAGCCCAGTGATAGCATTGTAAGTAATGACCAAACGCTAGAGGCACTTCTGCTACTTCTGCTAGAAGTACAAACAAGATAAGTGTGTCCACCTCTCACCCCTGCTGGTGATGCTGTACCAGTGTTGTTAGTTAACAAAGCCAGACGAGAGAAAGAAATTTGAGGTATGAAACTTAGAAAGGTGGAAGTAAAACTGTTATTTGTAAATGACTTAATACTTAGAAAATCCAAGAGAATCTAGCTGAAAATTTTCTATTACTCAATTCCACCATCTAAAAGAGAAAGAGAGAGATAAAAAGATAAATCTGACTCATTTAAAAAAAAAATCCTTTTGCTGGCAAAAACCAAACCAAACCAAAACAAAAACTCTGGGGAAATTCTAAAGGAGACTAATAAACTGGGAAAAAATATCTGCCTCTCAAATCACCAGGAGTTTTCTCTCTAAATATATTTTAGGAATTGTGGGAGTGTGGAGAAATGCAAAGCAACAGAACAGTGGGCAAAGATGAATGAACAGTTTGCATAAGAAAACACAAATAATATTTTGATTCATAAAAAATATTTAACCTCATGTAAAATGCTAGTTGTTATTTAATTTTATTTAAGGAATGTGGGAATATAAGTATATATTTCTAAATTTGCTTGCATTTCATAAGGAAACTTCCAAGCATTCGCAAGAACTAAAAATGGTTGCCTAAATCAAGAGAAGAGGTGGAGGGAAAAATAGGTTAACAGGGATAAGAATCAGGGTACAATTTCTAAATGAATACCTTTTCCTATTGTTTTGTTTTTCAACCGTGTAAATACATTACCTTTACAAAAAAATATAATAAACTATTTTTTAATTATATGTTTCAGCTGTACAACGTTATAATCTGACATCTGTATACATAGAGATCACCCCCAAAAGTCAATAAAATGTAATTTTTTCCCCAATTTGAAAAGTGAGAAATGCATTTCATTTTAATTTGCTTTCTTGATTACTGTAGGTATTGGATTCCTTAAAGTGTTCATCTGTTGTTTGCATTTTCACTGAAATTATTTGTTTGTTATTTATATTTAGATATATTTTTGTTTTTCTTAACTAAATGTTATAATCCTTTCATATATAAGGAACAAGTACATTTTAACATATTTATTTCACTTTTTTCACTCTGTTCACCCTATCATTTTATTATACTTTAACTTATAGAACGTATTAATTTTTATTTTGTCAAATTTGTCAATTTATTTTGTTGATTTTTTTAAAAACAATTGCTTTAAAGCCTATCCAGAAATCAGATTCTTACTTATATATTTTTTTCAGATGTCTTTTTTTTTTCACCATATGAATTTGTCATATGGTGAGATGAGAATATAATTTTCGTCCTAAATCGCTAACCAATGGCTTCATAGAAACTTTGTTAAATAATAACTCTTCTCTCACCTGCTGCTTTAAGATTCAGTGTTACGATATTTCATTGAGTCAGCTATCAGTATTTCAGTGAGAAACTTATTTTCATTTTGTGATAAATTTTAACATCCACTAGGTCTAGTTCCTCTTTATTACTTTTCTATTTCAAAATTATTCTCACTATTTTCACCAGTGGATTTTCCCAGATGAACTTAAAGATCATAATGTCAATTTCACCTCTGATTTCATTTCTTATAAAATAATTTGGAAAAAATGATATCTCTGTAATACACAGTGCTTCTATCCAGGAATAGAGTCTACTTCTCAAATTATTTGTCTTTTTTTGCTTTTTAATTTAGTTTTATTGATTTTCATATAGCTCTAGTATATTCCTTATCATATTTATTCCTAAGTGAGTTAGATAATTTCCTTTACATATTGCTAAGATATAGAATGATGAATATGAAAATTATTGGTTATTTAACTTTTATTTATCGTTTATTTTGTTCCAAACCATCTCAAAGAACTTACCATTTCAGTTCTTATGATGTCTTAGGTACTATGTTTAGCTTTGTTAAACAGTTGTACAGTTTATAAGTAATCGCTTATCGTTTTGAACGGTTATAACTAGAGTTTCTTATTTTTCTGCTTTATGTTATTAATCAGAAATTCCAGGAAAGTTCCAAAGAAAAGCCACCAGGGTATCTTAATCTTTCTCCTGAATACAACAGGGACACTTACAGTGATTTATTAGTAGGTTTGAAGTTGGTATTAGTTTAAAGAAGATTTGATTATGTTAAGAAATAATTATTCTATTCCTTTTATTAAGAATTTTTTTTTTAGAGAATGGATGCTGAATTTTGTGAAATGCATTGTGGGGCACTGTTGGTGCAGTGTTTAAGAGATTGGGCTGGCTGGAATTTGCAGCCCAGCTCTACCACTTAGGAACATTGTATTAAACTCAGGCTAGCTACTGATGCTCTCAGTTTCGTCATTTGTAAAATGGAGACAGCAGGTGTTGGAGCACCGCTGGTTTAATTCACACCCTATTTTTTTTTCAGTGTACCACTCTCAGTATGTCATGCACCTTCAAAAAAAAAAAATGTATTTGCTTCGTCCAGTCAGCATGATTAAGGAACAAGTTTGTCTTCTGCTTTTCAAGGCTCTGTTTATTCAGGAAGGAAGGGTGGAGTTGAGTTAAATACTAATTTAAAAAAAATTTTTTTTAGTTCTCATAGTAGGTGATAATGTGGAGCATGTTTATTTTTGTCTTGGTGTCCTGATGCGCATAATATTCAAAAAGTTGTCAAAATACTTTGATTGGTTAGTCATATGCACATATATACTGAGGGCTAGTCACGATGCATATAAGCATGAACCTCATTACCATCACCGACCATTAGTAAGCTTACTTATTTAATCCTCTATCTTATCTTAATTTTAATTTTCTGACACAGTAAGTTATTTTAATTTTCTGTGGAAACCTAACCTTACATTGTTCACATTTTTATGGGACAATTGAGCTTTCTCTCTCACTGTTATGTAAAGCTCATGCTACAGAACTATAATTTGTGCATTAAAAAAGTATGCAGAAGGGATGTATACCTTTTAATACATATTAAACCACTTTGTGGTTTTATTAAAACTTGTTAAATGATTGATTTTGTAACAGAGATAATGCTTAGTGCTAAATATGCCAGAAAAATATATGCACATCCTTGTTAAGAGGTATTTTCTTTAGAGTGGAGGACATTTTGAAAGATAGATACTGCAGATCCTCTGAGCCTCAGTCTACCTTTCCAGGCCATGCTTGTAAGCTATCTCTGCTGTACTTGGATCATCCTTTATGCCACCTCACCACTACCTCTCCCCTGAAGGTCTGGCTCTCCTTAGCCATCCTCTATGTTCTCTTGTGGATTTCGGCAGAAACTTCTGGGTTCCTTCCAGTGAGGAGGCTTGGGTGTGTTAAGTCAATCCTTCTCTCTGCCTAATTAATCCTCACCTTTATTTTTCTCTCACATTTGGCTGCCTGTGGAGTGGGGCTACCCTTCTTGTCGGTATCCATCAGGAATTCCAAAGTTGGGGCACAGGACTAAGCCTTGCTGCCAAACGCACTCTCAACCCATTCTGCCAAGGGCACCGACCCCTCAATGGAGAATTTGTTGCACACCTGTCTTCTTCTACCTGTTTCTCTTAGCTTTCCCACCCTCCTGGCTGAAACATTTACTTACATCACATCTTTCTGATCCTGAGGGCAACCTGTTGCCTACCCTTCATAGACAGGTAGCGTTTGCACTCTCTACTGTAGAAGAAACTGTAGACCAACTTTCATTTTCAAGGAGCCTCAGGAAAGCCAGGCAGTAGGAATTTTCCAAACAGGAGGTCACACTGGTTTAATTCTGAGAAGCGTATAGTACAGTGCTAAAAACATGGAAATAAGCCAGGCTGCCTGGTTTGCTGCCCTGATGTTGCCACTTAGTAGCTGTATAACTTTGGGCCAAGAATCTCTGTTCCTCAGATTTCTCATATTTAGAATGATGATAATAACAGTCCCTTCCTTATAAAGTTGTTGTAACAAAAAATTGGTTAATACTATGTAAATAGCTCAGAACAGTAACTAAGTAGTCAGTACTTGATATTTGTTAGTAATTATTCTTTTATTATGATTATTAGTAATAGTAAAAAAATCCTTCTTTTATATATTTGAAGATGTAGAACGTAAGTAGAATACAATAAAGTGATGGGTCTAGCTGCAGGGAGATAAGTAACTTCTTATTGGCAACCATTTAAATGGAAAATAAAGTTGGAAATGCATGTGCCTGATTAAGTAGGACTTTGAAAATGCCATATAATTTAGACATACAATAGTAAGCAATAGGAAAATTTGATAAAATTTAAGTGATTTATGATGAGAATAAAGTTGTTGTTTTAAATTAACCCATGAGGAGCACAGACAGAATCAAAGAGTGAAATAGAGATTGTAGTTACGGGAATTCAGCCTTAAGGTGATGCAAACCTAGATTAAATTGTGGCAAATGGCAGTGGTGACACAGAAAAACATAGACATGGTTATCAGGGCTCAGACAGAGAATCTGGCCATGGTTATTTCTGACCCAAGGGTCATGGTTTAATTCAGTTGAATTTAAGAGAAATGGAGAGTTAGAAGAGGGTGTTGTCTGGGCAGAAAAACTTTGATTTTAGATTAATTAAGTTTGAGATAGTGATAGGCTATTCAGGTGGAAATATCCATTGATCAGGGATGGGCAAACTTTTTTGTGTAAAAGGTCAGATAGTAAATATTTTAGTCTTTGTGGGCTAGATATGGTCTCTGTTATATATTTTTTTAAAAATTTCTTCTTTTACGAATTTTAATTTTTTTAAGTAAAAATGTAGAACAAAAGCTGCAACCTGATTTGCCCCATCAAGCCACAGTTTGCAAACCCCTGCTAGAATTTATTGTCAAAGAACAGAACCATGGCAGAGATGTCTGGGCTAGAGATCTAGAATTCTTAATCTTTAACATATATATGTTTTGAAAAGTCATTGCTGATTATGGATACTATATGTAGTAGTCTAATTAAAATCAAATTGTATGGTGAAAATAAAATGATATAAATATTTAAATTAAAAGTTTTTCTCCCAGAAACAGATTTTACAAAATCATGTCCTACTTCTCGTGAGCCCTGTAAAGTTACTTTCTAAGGACTTCTAGCGACTAAATACAAAAGTAATTTCAATAAAATTAATATAGAAAAGGTTTTTAAAATATTGGTTAGAATTTAACATAATAGTTTCTGAAAATTCCTAATTTCATAATTCTAAGGAAATTTATGCAAATAAAGTTTCACTTACTGGGTGTCACAGAGACAAAAAGTGCTACTTTTTTTTTTTTTTATGAGAGCATCATGATAAATGATAGAACAAGACAGCACATAATTGTAGCCAACTGCACTTGGCATCAAGGAATAGGGATTATTTATGTTTTAACTATGGGATTAGAGGGTGTTATATTCTTTTAAAACTGACCTAAATAAATGCATTATAGAAAGAATTTAGTAAAACAACTTGAGTTCTTTAATTCTATCTAAATTAACCAAAATCAATGGCATAATTTAAAGAAGCCTCTTAAACTAGCTAAAATTAATGAGTCCATTTATTTCCCTCAATTCAAGTAGATCACTGGAGAGTAATTATATTTTCCTGACTGAATTTTATTGATCTTAAATTTAGCCGAGGCATTTTGCTTCTTACAACAGATTTCTAGAGAGATTTAATCTTTCCCCATTAGAACCAAGACATTATTTTATTTGTTTTTTTAAGATGATACCTTATTTCAGATAAACTTTTGATATCTACGAAGAGTATTACTTTCTTAAAGATGCAGAGTTCAGATTACAGAAAGTAGTTTTAAATTCAATATTGTGTTTAGTTTTAGGTACTAAATTTTGAGAAAAACATTGATGCATTAGGTTTTACTTAGAAGAAGACAACCAGGAATATAAACTATCTATGTACTAACTTAAGTGAAAAATAGCCAAAACAACTAGCATCGAAAAGAAAGACTTTGGAGGGGCTGGGCATGGGGGTGGGCTACATGTATATCAGTTTTCTTAAATATTTAAAGTAATAGAGGAAACAACAGGTTGATTCGTCCATCCTTTTATCCATCCATCCACCCACCCATCCGTCCATCCATCCAACCTTTTCAAGATTGACTTTCTGTTTGTCATCTTGCATGCGCTTAAGATACAAAGATGAGTAAGACATCCCCCCCTCCCCAAAGTAGCTCACAGACTAATGAGGATACTCACAGTTTTGTGGGCAGTTATTAGCTAGGTAAACTAATCAGCCTTGGTTTTCTTCTCTATAAGTCTGGATAATAGTAATAACTAGCTCATAAAGTTATGGTTAGGGAAAAAATGAGGTTGTGAAAAGTACTGCAAAGTGCTATAGAAAGTTAGATGATTTCGTATTATAGACTGAGGGATATATTGGCAAGAGATTACTAACTCATATTTTCTAAATCTTGTGATTTAGAAATTTATATATGGTGAATCAGTTATCTATTGCTGGGTAACAAACCATCCAAACTGTATTGACTTAAAGCCACAGTGCTTTATTATTTCTCATGATTCTGTTTGTTGACTGGTCAGTTTCTCTGCTGGTCTTGTCTGGGCTTATTCAAGATTCCTTACTCACATGTCTGGGGCCTTGGGGCTGGCTGTGGTCTGAGTTTTTCTCTCTATGTAGTTTTTTCATTTAGCAGTCTAGCTGGATTATCTTTCAAGACAGCAGAAGCATTCAAAAGATGGAGAAAACAGAGAGGCAAGGCCTCTTACAACCTAGCCTTGGAAGTTGCATTTTATTTTTGTCACATCCTCTCAGTCACAGCAAATTATAGGGACAGGGCCAGCCCAGGTTAATGGGAGGGAAAATAGACTTCACCTTTCTATGGAAGGAGTGGTGATGTCATACTGTACAAGGGCACAGGGATGGAGGGATTGTTGTGGCCATCTTTGCAACGTGGTGAGTTTTCATTTCACATTTGGTAAAATGTGAGTCTTTATACAATGGCTGGCAGTTGCAGTTTTTTTTGTATTTCAGTGATCATTACTAGCAAATAATAATATGAAGTAAGATAAAAGAAATATTGCAGCATCTTCTAACTGATGCATTATGAGTAAAGGTTCTGTCTGTATCTATGAGGAAAAAATCTACTAATTTGAGAGTTTTGAAGTCTCATTAGTTGATCTTCAGTGGTTCAGCAATGGAAGTAAATCTTGCCTCTTACTAGCTGTCACTTTTATTCCTTCATGACAAAAAGATAAATATATTTTAATTCAATTTTTCTTTTATTTCAGTGCATAGCCGAGGCTTAGAGAGCACAGAGTGGTGAGGGGGAGCAATTTTGTTTTATTTTTTTGTTTTAATCTAGTAGTTTCAATGTCATTTCTAACTGGTTAGTCTCCTTACTTTTTAAATGACATAACAAAATATTATTTTATTGCATTCATCTATCTTTGTTGTTTTATAGTCTCAGTGACTTTATAATTTATATACCTCATCTTGAGGGTATGTATGACAAAACAGAAACAACTTTCTCCATTTTGCTAAAAACAAGGATTTCAAACATTTGGAAGTGGCAATAATTTTTCTGAAAAGTATTAACAGGATACAGATTGAACAAAAGACTCAGTATGTAAAAGCAGGAGCGCTCCTAACCATTTCTGGTTTGGTGCTGCCCAGTTTAAAAAAAAACAAAACACATAAAAGCAGTGATAACAAAGTAAAAATATTCCAGTTTATAGGCAATTATATATGTCAATTATAGTCTCTCGTTATAGGGAAAGTCTTTCATTTTCTTGAAAATGCAATACAATTTCTTATCTTCGGGCCTTTAAATATTCTGCTGCTTTTGGATAGAATGTTTTATATATGTCTGTTAGGTCAGATGACTGACCTAACATATAGTTTAAGTCAAGTGTTTCCTTATTGATTTTCTGTCTGGATGATCTATCCATTGATATAATTGGGGTGTTAAAGTTCTCTACTATTACTGTATTTCTTTCCTTTTCTCCCCTTAGGTATATTAATATTTGCTTTATATATTTAGGTGCTCCTATGTTGGGTGCATAAGTATTTACAAATGTTGTATTCTCCTGTTGGATTGACCCCTTTATCATTATGTAATGACCTTTCCTTAACTCAAGTCCATTTAGCTCATGTATATAAAATATTTTGCTGTCATCCTGACAGCAGTCTCATAGATTCACTCTCTTTTCAATTTTATTATATGGTTTATCCTCTTTCAAAGTACTCTAGTTTCTTATCCCCATTCCTAATATTTCAACATAATTAATTTTCTGCCCTTTTCTCTCAATCCACATTTCCACTTTCATAGCTATGCATTATTTTGACCAAACAATGTAAGCAAATTGAACATTCACAAAGTACTTAATCTTTCCTGTTTGGATCCTAAAATTTAGAGAGTTTTGCTGAAGTTGTTATTAGATTTGCACAGGTTTAGGTAATTCTTCAGCTGTTCTTTATTGTAATAGAGAACTACAACCTAGAGCACTTCTGACTTTTATTTATCAGCATTCTAATCCTGTTTAAGGATATTTAGTTTGGTTTTTTAATTATTATTATTTTTTATGCTCAACTGAAATGGAGCACGTATAAGATGAAAATACAAATTAACCAAAATGATTTTCAAATATATTTTGTGAATCATCTGATTATTTTATTATGTTATCTCATATGAAACTTCATTTTAATTTCACAGACCCGTTAAGTCTGTTCAAGGTGTAGGGGACCTAGGTAGAAGTAATATCCAAACAATTTTGCAGAGGATTTCAGAAAGGCTGACTTACAAAATGTGTCAGATATCTTTGAAGTTTCATAAAATAAAGTATTTAAAAGTACAGTGATTGCCTCTTAAATTCTTACTGCATGCTAAATACTGTGCTAGCCACATTGCATGCATCATCTCTTTACTCCTCATTACAACTTCTTATGATTTATGTTATCATCTTTGTTTTTTACAAGCTTCGGAAGTTAAATAAATTGCCCTATGTATTAGTTTTCTATGCTGTGTAACAAATCATTACAAACTTAGTGGCTTAAAATAATGCCCATTAATTATATCACAGTTATGTAGATCAGAAGTCCAGACAAGCTTGACTGGGTCTTTTACTCAGGGTCTCACAAGGTAGAAGTCAAGGTGTTTGCCAGGCTGGGCTTTTATGTGAAGGCTCTGAAAAAAATCCATTGCCAAGCATAATTCAGCATAATTCATTGTGAGCATAATTCAGTTCCTTGTGGTTGTACAAGTGAGGTCCTTATTTCCTTGATAGTTGTCAGCAGGGGCTACATACCACTCCTAGAAGCTACCAGTATTCCTTCTTACATGGCTCCCTGAATTGTGGGAGACCAGCAAAGACATCTGTAGTCCTTCTCATGACTTGAGTCTCTTTGGCTTCCCTTTGTGCCACCAGCCAGAAAAAGTTCTCTGATTTTAAGGGCTCACATGACTAGATTAGTCATCCTCCCCGCCTCCCCCAACCCCCAATATAATCTCCCTGTTAAGGTCAACTGTGCTGTATAACATCACATATCCACAGTGGTGATATCTCATCATCTGTGCATTTAAGGTGGGATTTTTGGGGGGGGGGGTGAGGCATCTAATTTTGCTTGCCATGCCCTATTGCTCAAAATAGTAATTGACTGAGTTGGAGCTCAAGCCTGGGTTTGGTTGAACTACAGAACTTTGTCCCTATACCACATTCATCAGAGGGCCTGATTTTATACATGGACATTATGGAAATGAGCCTTATCGCTACATAGCCAGACTGTGTTGGTACTACATACTGCTGTGAAAAGTACTGCATTAGAGGGTGCCAGTACAAGCTTTACATGTACGCTGGTCCTGTAAAATAGGAGATCCAGATGGTCAAGAATCACATAAATTATATTTTGTTATGCTCTGCATATTTCTGTGATTTGCACTTAACATCGGTTTAGTCCACCCTATTTTATCTCAAGTTTTGGTTTCTGCTTGTACCTTGTCTCCCCTCTGCTTATCTTATGAACATACTTTATTTTATTTTTTTTAAATTTTATTTATTTTTTATTTATTTATTTATGGCTGTGTTGGGTCTTCGTTTCTGTGCGAGGGCTTCCTCCAATTGTGGCAAGCGGGGGCCACTCTCCATCGCGGTGCGCGGGCCTCTCACTATCGCGGCCTCTCTTGTCGCGGAGCACAGGCTCCAGACGCGCAGGCTCAGCAATTGTGGCTCACGGGCCTAGTTGCTCCGCGGCATGTGGGATCTTCCCAGACCAGGGCCCGAACCCGTGTCCCCTGCATTGGCAGGCAGATTCTCAACCACTGCGCCACCAGGGAAGCCCATGAACATACTTTAAAGACTTGGTTAACTAAGTGTCAAGCTCATTTCAGTTTCTTTCTGAAATTTGAGTGAAATTGTAATTCTTCTCCTGTATTCATACTCTTTTCAGAGGTAATTGAGTTGAGTGACTATAATTCCTATAGCAATGTGCTAAGGAAACTGCAAAAAACATAAAGTCAATCAGGAAAAATCCCATTCTCGAGCATACCAAGCTACCATTAACTAGAAACCACATGGAATTTTATGAAGTAGAATATTTGATCTGGTACACACACACACACACACATATGCCAGATAGTGTTATTTTGGTGATTTTAAATAACATAAGCGAATATATGGTATATACCCCTTAGGATGTTGAGTGTAACTTTTTCTGAGAGAACTATTGAGGCCTTTGTTGACAGCTT
Source organism: Eubalaena glacialis (assembly GCF_028564815.1). Classification (NCBI taxonomy): domain Eukaryota; kingdom Metazoa; phylum Chordata; class Mammalia; order Artiodactyla; family Balaenidae; genus Eubalaena; species Eubalaena glacialis. The sequence goes on along the minus strand of NC_083720.1, from coordinate 124,117,985 downwards.
TTGAATCTTCTTTTTTTCCCCCATTAAGACAATGAGAGAATCTGTTTTTCCCCCCCCCCATGATTTATAGGTCAGACAGAGCCTCACAGACGATAACTGGCTCAGCTGTATTACGAACAATGTAGTTTATGAGTGAAACAGAGTCCAACCTTGGTTTACTCAATAATTAAGTAATTAGGAACAAGTCACTAGACATCTCTGAACTTCATTGTACCCAACTATAAAATGAGCAGTTCCAAAATTTTTTTTTTTCTTTTAAACACATTTGTGACATACTTTGGCCAGTTTCCAAGTTGCTAGAGATTTTTAATTTATTTTGGTTTTACTACCTAGAAACTTGTTTGTTAGATCTCAAAAAACATATGAAAATAAATTACAGATGAACGTGTGTGACTAGTATAATAAAATTGGAATGTGCGTGGGGCTCGCCATACTTAATCGAGTTACAGAATTGTGTTTCTTTCTTCACACAGTGAAACTCTTTCTTGGCTTCCAATTTTGCTCTTCTCAGGTGTTTCATTTTCTCTTTCTTTTTTCTTTTCTTTTTTTGCTTTTTGTCTCATTTCACCAGAAATCTCTTTTATTTTGATTGTTATTTGGTCATGATCTAGACATGATTGTTTTTACTTTCATGAGACGTTCATATTTCTGCTATCTAAGAGAAATTACCAAAATATTAAAACACAGGCATCATGATAGCAGACCATGGCCAGAGTGGTTCTTACACATTGTCTTAGCAAAGTTGTTTTTGCTTTTCTTTGTGAAATATGTTGTATGAAACACCAGTGTTGTCATTCTGATGGGTTCTCCCCCAAATTGATGGTCCAGTTGTGACAAGTCAAAGCATCCATAGGATGTTTTAAACTGTTAAAGAAAATTAAGTGAACGGTTAAACTAGAAATGGGGTCTGAGCTATAACTTCTCTCCCTAGAAGGGAGGATATTATGAGCTACATGCACCTAGGGAATGATTTTTCTGGTAATAAAGTTTGGAAAATAGCAATCCAAACAGAACAAAACTATTCATGCTGCCGTTCAGTATGTAGGGAACAAAAAGAGTTTTCACTAGGCAAGAACCTTTACTACTATATGTTTGCAGTGATGCCTTAGTGCAAGGGGAAGCAGCTGTTTATCTCTTTTTCTTTTGGTTTTATTTTCTTTTTACACTGCCATTCTGTCAGTGCATGGCTTCATAAAGCTGTAGGATTCTGACAGGAAAACTACCAAGTCCATGTGCTTTGCAAGTCAATGTGTTGATTTTCTGGCTGGATAACAATATTTTATTGTAGCTGGAGGGAGCGTGTGACTACATGTGTTAGAGGCAGGAAGCCTAATGCCACCAATACCATGTCCAGAAGTGAGCTATCTCCTGTGTTTTATGTGCTTCACTCTACTGAATGAGTATTGTATCACTGCTTTTATTTTTTGTTGTTGTTGTTTGACTATCGGAGACTTGTCAGATGGTTCTGTTTCTGTCGAACACTTGATGGAAAGTTTTGTTGTAAAGCTTCCTGCATGGAGATGGCTTTATATCTTGGCTATAAAGGAAAGTCCCATAAAAGTTGATCATAAATTATCTTTATGAGTTGCTGCCCTGTGTGCTATTAAAAAGCTCAGAACCTGAGAGTTCGTTTTAACTCAGAGCTGTGTTTGCCCAGTGTATTTGGATGCATCCGCCATCTTACCACTTTCTTCCTACAGAACATGTGTCCCACCAGCCTTTCTTCGGGGCTCAATGGTCTCGTTCAGCTCATCCTCGCTGTACATTGGAACCAAGCTTTTAGGGTGTTTGCCTTGGCTATTTGCATTGTCAAGGACCAAACATCATTTATGTTCAGTAATTCACCTCTTTTATTACTCTAGGCATAGCTCCTAAGAAGTGTTTCACGCCAGGGAATCCTCATGAGTATCAATTGAACATTTTGGGGAGATTTTTTAAAATTGAAATGAGCATAATTTAATGCCAGTTTTCCCTTATTAAAACTTCTCATTCTCCACTTACATTTTGTGGTTATGTCACCTGGCTTTGTATCCTTACTGGCTGACATCTCTGATACTCAGCTTAGCCAGTGCACACCCATATTCTCCCTGTAATTCTGTGACTATAAGCGTTCCTGTTTTGCCTTAATTAAGCAGAGCTTGAGAGAGCGCCTGGTTCCATCATTGTACATTTTCCTTCTTTCCCCAGAACACCTTTTCATTCTTACTCTGAACTCTTACCTGAGATGCACTGTGAAACACGATACCTTTCCTTCCTGTATTTTCTTATGAGTTGTCATGTCTAATTAACCCAAGTAAAAAGAAGAAGATTGTTTTTTAAATGGGTAATAAAAGTCATAGTAATCTTTTGCTTTGCCTGGAAACAGGTTGCCCAGCATCCAAAGGGAATCTAAACAATACAGATATTTCTTGACTTTTCCTTTAAAAATAGAAAGGGTAGGTGGCAGTCCAGACAGTCTATTTCCTTGTGCCTTAATGACACATGATAGCCCAGATGTTGAAATGCTCTAAGTGGGAAAAGAATTTTCTTTCATCTTCTTTTCTGCTAATGGTGTTTATTTGATGTAAATATTCAGTTCTAGCACGATAATGGGTGCCCAAAGGCATCAAAGTGAAATAACAAGATTCTTAACATATTTTTCATTCCCGTATAATTTAAGTTTTATGTATTTCTGTTGGAAACTGAGAAAACTTTTTTTTTCCGAAGGCCATTACTCTGCATGGCCTTTTACCCTATTATGGGGCTTTCCTTCTTTTCAGATAATAACCCACAGACTCTTCAGGTGCTTAAGTTAAGTCATTAATTGCTTGATAGGAGATTGTTAGTTCAGAGAGCTTATTCTCTCCATTGGCTTTATATAACTCCCCAATATTAAGTGATCCATTTTGTTGTTTCTGAGGCAAAGAGTCATTATTTTCTTTTGGCATCATACAGATTGTGTATTTCAATTGAATTCACAAATTTATAGCTCATGTTGAAGTAATTTCTGCTGAAGAGTGATTTTTCTAGACAGTTGTTCAAATTTTTTAATTAAGAGTCAACATTAGATATGTTTGATACATTTGAATGGGTATACTCTAGGGATTATTAATGTAAGACTCTGTTCTTTTAGTGTACTTTTCTTCCTTCAGAAATAGTTTTTGCCATACTATGAGTTTTTTCTGAACACTTGTTAATGTTAACAACAAAGACAAGTTCAACAAAGACAAGTTCAATAATATAGATATTATCTTTCTATATGAGTGACTAACACAGTAATATCTAGTTTTGTTCTCCTTATGAATACCTTCTTCTTAAATTCAGATCCATAAGAAAATGTGAACAACTAGAAAAACTTTACTTAATAACGACTGAATTTTCTCTCTCAAGTCTAACCTTGGAAAATATTGATAATTGAATTCCACAAAAATTTTAATTTTATCTAGTTACAAATCTTTCCCCATCAAACTTTTGATCAAAACTATTTAAGGTATAAGATACTAGCTAGAATTTTCTTTCAGAAAGTCAGTGCTGGGACTTCCCGGGTGGTCCAGTGGTTAAGACTCCCCACTTCCATTGCAGGAGGCACAGGTTCTATCCCTGGTCGGGGAACTAAGATCCCCGTATGCCACGTGGTGCAGTCCCCCCCGCCAAAAAAAGTCAGCACTATTTATCTCTGCATGTCTACAGCACACTTCCACAATGTATAGTCACACTAAAAAACATATAAGCTCTATAAGAGCAGAGATTTCATCACATTCTGTGCAATGGCAAAGATGCGTGTGTGTGTGTGTGTGTGTGTGCTCACACACACACACATATACACACCCAAACACACCCACAATGGAAAGCCAACATTGGGAAATTCCCTGGGCAGTTAGGGAATGGTGAGAGACACTGTGATGTAATAGAAGCAGTGTGGGAACCTGGCACAAATTGTTTGATAACTTCTGACTCACTTTTATCTTATCTACATATTAGGACAATATTCCCAAGTTGACTTTCACATTCAGTCATTGGAATAATAGTTGTTTGCAGGTGGAGGAGGTGATGCTGAAGGGGAAGAATAGGCTTTAGGCTGGAGGGGGGGGTGGTACAAATTTTCTGGAAAAAAAAGCATTGCTCACTTTTCACTTTTATCAATAGTTAGAGTTCTAAAGGCGCTATAACCCAAACATACTGTGAATGGATTTGTAGAGAGATTGAGTAAAGACCAGCTTTAGTAGGCCAGTCAAAATACAGAAATACCATGAATATTAGATAAAGCAAATTATATATCTATATAATAATATATATAATATATATAAACATATATATAATATATATAAATATATATGTAATAATATATATATATTTAAGGAAGTAACAGTAACAAAGTGGCCACAAGCCAGATGGAAGCTCTTATTGGGCATATGTTCTGGGGAGGCTGGGAAATTTTATGCTGGGATCTCAACTAATTATGACACAATCCTCTGCTTATCCATCTAATAATTAACATGTGGGTTCAGCATGCAATCAACTACAAATTCTCACTCTTGAAGAATCAACAGTCTCTCCTTTCCTGTAAAAAGAATGACTGTTACGAAAAGACAACCCTCAGAATGGGAGAAAATATTTGCAAATGAAGCAACTGACAAAGGATTAAGCTCCAAAGTTTACAAGCAGCTCATGCAGCTCAATATCAAAAAAACAAACAACCCAATCCAAAAATGGGCAGAAGATCTAAATAGACATTTCTCCAAAGAAGATATACAGATTGCCAACAAACACATGAAAGGATGCTTAACATCACTAATCATTAGAGAAATGCAAGTCAAAACTACAATGAGGTATCACCTCACACCAGTCAGGATGGCCATCATCAAAAAATCTAGAAACAATAAATGCTGGAAAGGGTGTGGAGAAAATGGAACCCTCATACACTGTTGTGGGAATGTAAATTGATACAGCCACTATGGAGAACAGTATGGAGGTTCCTTAAAAAACTGAAAATAGAACTACCATATGACCCAGCAATCCCACTACTGGGCGTATACCCTGACTGAGAAAACCATAATTCAAAAAGAGTCATGTACCACAATGTGCATTGCAGCACTATTTACAATAGCCAGGACATGGAAGCAACCTAAGTGTCCATCGACAGATGAATGGATAAAGAAGATGTGGCACATATATACAATGGAATATTACTCAGCCATGAAAAAATGAAATTGAGTTATTTGTAGTGAGGTGGATGGACCTAGAGTCTGTCATACAGAGTGAAGTAAGTCAGAAAGAGAAAAAGAAATACCGTATGCTAACACATATATATGGAATCTAAAAAAAAAAAAAAAAAAAAATGGTCATGAAGAACCTAGGGGCAAGATGGGAATAAAGATGCAGACCTACTAGAGAATGGACCTGAGGACATGGGGAGGGGGAAGGGTAAGCTGGGGCAAAGTGAGAGAGTGGCATGGACATGTATACACCACCAAATGTAAAATAGATAGCTAGTGGGAAGCAGTCGCATAGCACAGGGAGATCAGCTCAGTGCTTTGTGACCAGCTAGAGGGGTGGGATAGGGAGGGTGCGAGGGAGACGCAAGAGGGAAGAGATATGAGGATATATGTATATGTATAACTGATTCACTTTGTTATAAAGCAGAAACTAACACACCATTGTAAAGCAATTATACTCCAATAAAAATGTTAAAAAAAAAAAAAAAAAGAATGTCTGTTGATGACCAGGAAACAAAAACTCATTTATTAAAGTAGAAGGGCTGTCTCTCAGGTTAGGGTAACATTTTATCTAATAGGTAAACAACTGGCTGAGTGTCATACTAGCTGTTGTTAAAAAATGATGTGTGATTTGTTTCTCTTCAGATATGGATTTAATTACTAACTAATTCCTGTCAAGGGCAATTGTTAGGTAACATCACTCTCTAAGAATCTAAAGTTGTATTCCACTTTCCAGAAAAAGTATCTGATTCTTTACCTTGACTTTGAAGGTTAAATGCAGTGCAGCTCCAACCCGCCTATTTAAATGTATTTTCTGTGACTTCCTTCAATACTTTCCAGTTGGTGGCTCCTCTTAAGTTTTCTCATCCTTGGACGGTATAATTTATGCTGGGTCTATATTAGCTGGAATAGCCTTCTTCTTCCTATTTCAGTTATATTCACTCTTCAGAACTAATCTCAATTGCCATGCCATCCAAAAACCTTCTCCATTTGCAGCAGCCTTTATCCGTTCTTATTTATTATTCATTTATTCATGTATTCACAATCACTCCACAAATATTTATTGAGTACTCTCTATGTTACAGGTGCTCTCCTCTCCTAAAGGTGCATTTTTATTGCACGTATAGTCATATCCAAGTAGTTATACTGAGTTTGTAGTTTAATGTTTATTTTACCTCCACTATAAAACTGAACCCACAATGGCAATAATTATGTCTTTTTTTAAAAAAAAGAAAGCATGAAATAGTGTAAGACATGACCAGGCAAAAAATTATGAGGATGGTTCTGTGTCTTCTGTTGGCTACTACCTAGTTCTTGGGTAATTCAAATCAGTGAACATTTATTAAACTTCTATCGTGTTTATTGCAATGTTAGGCACTATAGGAGATAAACAAATGTATTTCCTGTATGTGTTATGGGTATGCAGTAAAAAAATCATTTTATGGAGCCAACAATCTAGAAGAAAGGGATCCTGAGACCTCTAGAGGATTTAATGTTTTAGCTTCAGATGATTTCATCTAAATTTTTGGATATGTGTTTATGTGCATTTTCCTGAGGAGATAGTGCATAGCTTTTAGATGTTAAAGGTGTCACTAATCATTAAAAAAAAAGGTTAAAGAGCTCATGTTTTCAGTTTGTATAAAACAAGCTCCCAACTAAAGAACAAGAGCCATAGAAGAACAACAATATTCTAAGCTGGGTTTTCGTCTGCATACACTCAGATTTCCTGTTTCATATGGTAATGATTTTTAATATTTTCTATAGAGCGAATGGAAGGAAAAGTTATTCATTTCTCTAGCAAAGTAGATTGAAATTTGTTTTTTATTATTGTTGCTTTAGGAAGTATTCATTTACCTTCAGAACACATTACCGGAAGTACCACTTTTCTAACTTCCTCCAGGGCGTCATGCTCAGGCAGTCCCTCTTGTTTGGAGGGAAGCCTCAGAGAAGTCCAGCTTTGGGGTTTCACTTGGCCTGTTCTGAGATGGGCCAGTGCCTCTGCAGTTGGTCCAGCCTAGCCACGTCCTCACTGCTCCTCTTGGCTCCCCATTCCCACCCTTGTGGGCAGATCCAACTATGAGAGGAGGGAAAACGCTCATCAGCGCAGATCTAAATAAAGTATCTATGTAAAGTAGCTGAGAGCCTGAGACATAGTGGCCTTGAAGCATCAAGGCATCAGGCTTGGTATTCATGTCCTTAGAGTCACAGATAAGGTCCAGATTCTCCATGAGGTCTGCTGGGGTTAGATTGTCATTGGAGTCCAGATAGATTGAGGGGAGTGCTGGCAGCCTGCCTGCTGATAGGACCCGCTGCAAACCCAGGATGACAACTAGAAGGTAGAACGTGACTACCAGGCTGGGGCCCCGCTCCATGCCCCCACTACAGGGCTGCGGCTGTTGCCTCCTCACTAAAGGCAATGTAGGATAGAAGCATTAGAGCTTAAGCACCACTAATTTCATGGTAAATCTGACTCATTCTCAGCGCTCAGTATGTTAGCACTTAACCATTATTATTTAGTCTTTCATTGTCAAATAATTTTTCAGTAAATCCTTAGGAATTTTGCAGTGAATGTCTTTTTTGGTCTTATATAATTTTTAAAATTTTCCAGAGTAATTCTCCTTCCCCACTTTATGCCAAACAGGGTAGGATTCCAGATGACCTAAGCTTTTACTAAAACAGATTTTGGAATGGGTTGTTCCAGGGAATATTTATGTTTAATACTTCATGACCATATTAAGATCAAATCATATTGAGATAAAAGTGCTGTATTTCCTTCATTCATAAATATCATTTGCAGTGGATGCCATGCTGTGGCCATATTCTCCTTCAGGAATGATGAATTTGCTACCCCGACGGCACGGAGTGCTACTTGCTAGGGTCTTCATCTGACAGTCCTCTCTGGGAGAACCTCTCCTTGTCCAAGGTCACACCCACTCCCAGGGCAGTGTGCATCCAGAGTTCTTTGCAGGGAGCGGAGTGTTACCAAGGCCTGCTTTTCTCCAACTTGGACAACAGCAAGGGCCATCCCAGCTTCAGAGCTCCACAGAGCCCAGAGAGTGACTGAATAATGAATGGCCTTACTTCTCCTTCCTTCCCCCACAGGGAGTGATCTTGAAGACACTTCCCAATATACATCCTGCACATAAATCTTTCTCAGGGTCTCCTTCCCAGAGAACTTACCTTGAAACACCATCATTTTCTTTAAGAAGCACAATCTTTTTACTGATAGCTTTTCTGGAGATGAGGATAGAGATCATTTATAAGATGCGACCCTATTTCAGAAATGTGCAAATTGAAAAAATGTGTTTTGTACATTCAAGGAAATTGTGCTGAGTCCACGAGGGGGCTGTAATTGCTTGCTGTATGATCATGTTAGCTGTGACCAATAACCCCAAGCAATTAGAAGCCTTTCACCGAAGCCATTATCTGAAGAAAGGTTAAAGATTGTTGTTCTTCCCTTTTCTCACTGCAGTTTTCTCTTTACATGCTCTCCTAGCCTGATCTTGTCTGAACTTATGGTTTTAAGCCCATGCGTTATACCTTCAGCCCTGCCATATCTTGAGCTTCTAATTTGCATATTCATCTGTCAGACCACTTTCTTTGATATCCCACCAGCCTCCCAAACTTAACATATCAAACACTGGGTCAGTCATCTTCCCCACAGATCAGCCCTGTCTTGTGTCCAGGCTCAATTAGTGGCCCCACTACCCTGTTATTCGAAACCCAAAACCTATGAGTCATTCGAGACTCTTCCCCCCCTTCACCCCGCCCCACTCTACATACCCAGACAGCCAACAAGACCTGCCAATTTTGCTGGAAAATATTAGTCCAATAAGTAATTCTATTACTATTTCTCAATTCCTATTACTACTTCTTCAGTGTAGAGCCTTATGTGAACTATGGACTATAATAATGTTTGATTTGTTTTCCTACCTTCAGTCGTGCTTCCTTTATATATATTCTCTGCAGGGTGGTCAAGATGATCTAAATCAAATGCAAATTTGATTGTGCATTGCACTCATGAATACAGTGAACAGCAAATTCTCCTTTCAAGCAAGGCTCTCCATGACAACCCATTTATCATTGACCATACTACTTTCACTCCCTTTCTCCAACTTGATAGGCTGATAAAATTGAAGTGCCTGCAGTCTACCTGAATGCTTCATAGTGTTTCATGCCTCCATACCTTCGCCCATTATTTTCCCTCTGCCTGGAAAGCCCTTTTCTCCTCTCTTAGATTGGCTAACTTTAATTATCCTCTAAGGTAGTCAATTTTTGTCATCTCCTCTAGGATGCTCTCTCTACCTACAAATCTGTGGTACCCAAACTGGTTTAGCATTTACAGTATTATAATGAAAGTATGTGTGCGTTTCTATAATTTCTTCTAGGACAGGGACTGCTTATTCACCTTTGTAACTCTAGTGCCAGGCACACAGAGGATGCTCAATAAATGTCTAGTGAACAGAGCTGGATAGTGAAGACAATAGGTCTCTGGTTCCCTTTGCATTTACTTACTTATTGCTCATTTGGTATATTATCAACATTCCCATAATTATTTCTAGGATCTCTATCTTGAAATTCAGCTCTCTTCTCAACATCTTGATAAAATTGGATATCTAATAATCATAAAATTTAATCTTTTCAAAACTGAACTCCTGACTTTTTCCTCAGATCATCCCCTCTCCCAGTCTCCCTCATTTTAATAAACAGTAACCCGGTTCTCCCCATTTTGGGCCGAAACCTTCAACATCATCCTTGACACTTCTCTTTCTTTCATACCTAACATTCCAATTCATCAGAAAATCCTGTATCTTCAAAACATACACTTTTCTCCATCTCCATTACCATTATCCTGGATTATTGTAGCAACTTCCCACTCATCTCCCTACACCCACACTTGCCCATGCAGTCTTTCTCAATATGGTAGCCAGAGTGTGGCTTTAAAATTGAAGCCATGGGACTTCCCTGGTGGTCCAGCGGTTAAGACTCTGAGCTTCCATTGCAGGGAGCACGGGTTCAATCCCTGGTTGGGGAACTAAGATCCCACAAAAAAAAAATATATCGAAGTCAGTTTACACACTGTCTGTGCTCATTATGCTCCAGATGGGTTTTCCAGTGAAAGCCTAAGTCCTTACCTGATGGCATACCTCCTGCCACTGTCCCCTATTCTCCTCTCACCTCGCCTCCCGAATTTCTGGCTGAATTAGAGCCTCCTTGCTGTTCCCAGCATGCTTTTCCCACAAGGTCTTTGTATTCCTTGTTGCCTCTGCCTGGAAAACTGTTTCCTCAGACACCGTTTTCTTATTCTCTTCCTTTAGGTCTCTGCTTCCATTTATTTATTTACTTATTTATTTTAACATCTTTATTGGAGTATAATTGCTTTACAATGGTGTGTTAGTTTCTGCTTTATAACAAAGTGAATCAGTTATACATATACATATATCCCCATATCTCTGCTTCCATTTAATGTCACCTTATTGGTGAGGTCTTTCTTGCCCATCTTTGTAAAAAAGAGGTTAACTTCACAAGTACTATATTTATTGTTCTCCACGGTAATTGAGTTCACTAACAGTCATGCTTTATAATTGCTCCTTTACTTGTTTCCTGACTTCCTGTTTTGTTTTGTTTTGTTTTGTTTTCAGTGCTGTGTCCTTAGAAGAATGACTGACACATAGTAAGGGCTCAATAAATATTTGATGAATTAGTGAATGAAAGAAGCAGGACTAAACTCCAATCATGTTCCTTCTTATCATGTGTAACGTTGGGCAAATTACTTAACTTCTCTGAGTTTTACTCTCTCTTCATTTGTGAAATGAGGCTGACAATAATGACGACTGCCATATTTTTCTCAAGGATTGTTGATGAGATGCCCATGTAATATTAAAAGATGATGTTGTGAGTCCTTACCATGCCTCGTGCACAATATAAAATTTAATCTTTACCATAATCTTCACAGTAATCATAGGAGGTATGTTCTATGATCATCTTCATTTTGCTGATTTGGGGGGAGAAAAAAGAACTAATGTATATGCATGTTTTGGTATCACCTGGAGAGTAAATGAGTGTCAGGATTAGGACCCGTACAGTGTGACCACATCAGTGTTGACTGGCAGCCGTGAGTGTGTGTCTCCTCATTCTGTGCCTGTACTTAGTGAAAATGACCCCAGATAGGAATCTTGCACGTTTGTAGTAGACACTCTTTATCAGTTGGAGAACGTTTTGATTTTTTTTGTTGTTTTAAGAATTTATGCTGAATTTTGTCAAATTTTTTTCCATCTACAAAGGCAACTGTATGACTTTTCTCTTTTAAGCTGTTAATGTAGTGAATACACTAATCAACTTCCTGATGTTGACCATCTTTTCAAGAATAAACCTGCTTATTTAATTTTATTCTGTTAACACTCTGCTTGGTGAATTTTGTTAATATTTTATTTTGGTTATTAGCATCTATGTTCATATAAGAGATTGCTATATAATTTTCTTTCCTGGGATATCATTACATAGTTTTTTTTTTGTTTTTTTTTTTAATTTTATTTATTTATTTACTCATTTATTTTTGGCTGTGTTGGGTCTTCGTTTCTGTGCGAGGGCTTTCTCCAGTTGTGGCGAGCGGGGGCCACTCCTCATCACGGTGCGCGGGCCTCTCACTGTCGCGGCCTCTCTTGTTGCGGAGCACAGGCTCCAGACGCGCAGGCTCAGCAGTTGTGGCTCACGGACCCAGTTGCTCCGCGGCATGTGGGATCTTCCCAGACCAGGGCTCGAACCCGTGTCCCCTGCATTTGCAGGCAGACTCTCAACCACTGCGCCACCAGGGAAGCCCCATTACATAGTTTTGATATCAGATTTTGGTGCCCATGAATTAGAATAATCCTATATTACCTTAAGGATTTGTAAATTCCTTGAATGTTTGGCAAAAACCTTCATAAAGAAATCAGAATCTTTTTATTACATATATTTTGACTAATCTTTAAGTTTTCCTTATCTTTGTGAGTCCATTTTGATATTTCTTAGAAAGTCAATGTTCAAATTGATTTGCATGAACATATAATTTATAAAAATTATACTAATAATGGCCTCTTTTGCATTTTAATATATACATGTGTATAATTTGACACTTTCTTTCCTTTTTAGTTTTGACCGGATTTGTTTTTCAAAGATCCATCTCTTAGTTTTACTAACTACCTTCTTCTACTTTATTAACTTCTGTTATCTTTAGTAACACAACTCTCTTTTTAAAATTATTTTTATGGATTCTTGAGATTAATGCGTAATAAAATATTTCAAACTAATTATTTTCTATGAAAGTCTATACAATTCTCTATGTTATGCTTTTGTCATAATACTTTTTTTTAATGAAGTGTTATTTTCAAATTGATTTTCTCTTTTATACCAGCATTATTTAAAAGGATAATTTACAAGTGGATAGATTTTTTAAATTTTTCTATTTTTTATTATTGATTTTTAATTCAATATTATTGATATTTTAATTCAATATTATCAATTCAATCATCCAGTTTTTTTTAAGATTTATTTATTATTTATTTATTTATTTCATTTATATTTGGCTGTGTCAGGTCTTAGTTGTGGCACGCAGGATCTTTGTTGAGGCATGTGGGATCTTTCATTGTAGCACGTGGGCTTCTCTCTCGTTGTGGCATGCAGGTTTTCTCTTCTCTAGTTGTGGCACGCAGGCTCCAGGGTGCGCGGGCTCTGTAGTTGTGCCGTGCGGGTTCCAGGGCCCATGGGCTCTGTAGTTTGCGGCACGCAGGCTGTAGTTGAGGCGCGCAAGCTCAGTAGTTGTGGCGCACGGGCTTAGTTGCCCCGTGGCATGTGGGATCTTAGTTCCCCGACCAGGGATAGAACCCACGTCCCCTGCATTGTAAGGTGGATTCTTTACCACTGGACCACCAGGGAAGTCCCAATCATCCAATATTATTGATATTATTGATTTGTGATTACAAAATGTGGCAGGTGTGATTTCAGATTTTTGTAATTGTTTTGAGATGTTACTTTAGATTTAGCACATAACATTTTAGGTCTATGTCATAAACAACCTTTGATGAATGTTCTATGTGTTTATTTTCTATGTGCTATTTCTGTAAGGTAGAATGTTTTCATCTAACTATAGTTAACCTAATATACATATATACTACATAAAACATTGCTCATTGTGTTTTAAAATTTACCACAGGCAGTGGTGTGCTGGAGACAGTTCTAATCGGCTTGTAAGAGCCAGTGGTTAAATATGCAGGAATTTTGTGAACCAGTTGTTAAAACACTGTGGCTTGAAATCAGTAGGGTGGGGTGTTACACAACAGAAATTGGCAAACGCTACAAGGCAGTGTTGTTGTTGTTAATGTTGTTCTTGTTGCTGTTTTTTGAGAGCCAGCTAACTTGCATACCCAGACCATAGCCCTACTCATTTTTGTTTATGTTTAAATTTCTGAACAGTGTTTAATATTTTTTAATAACTCCTTGTTTTTCTATTAGATTTTCCTCTATATAATTTGAAGCTATATTATTAGAAGCATAAAGGTTCATGGTTGCTATATCCTTTTGTAGGTTGTAACTTTTATCCATGTGCATTATTGCTTAGAATTCTCATTGAACTTCTCTCTTGAATTCTAATTTTCCAGTATTATTATTATTACTGTACTCATATTTGCTTAGCATATCTTTTTTTGTACTTTTTGTTTTCAAGCTTTTGGTAACATTTTATTTTTGTTCCATTTCTTTTAAATAGCATATTTAAAATTTTATCTGTCTATCTTTCTGTCTCTATTTTTTTAAACCCAATGTAAGTGTCTTTTAGTAAGCAAATGTAGTTTTTATCACATCTTTTCATGTGTGGGTGACTGTACTTGTATGTTTAGATTTACTTCTGCTCCATTACTTTTTATATATGAACTTTTTACTGTGATTTCTTTGTTTAATTTTCTCCTTTTATGCCTACCGCTGCCTTCTGTTAGATTGCTTAAGTTTTCTTTGACTTATTTTATTTTATTTTATTTCATTTTATTTTTTGGCTTAAAATTATGATATATCTAGGGTTTTTTTTTCCTGTATTGAACTTTTCTCTTGATTTGTACAATTAATCATCATGAATGTGTTGCATGTTCACCAAATAAGATAATAATCTTAGCATGAGTTTACTTCCTTTTCTTCTTTTCTCACAATATTTACCACATGGAGCTTATCTGTGATTTTCCTTCCACGTTGCCATTTGGAAAAGTACATATTAGGTCAGGAGTTGCCTGGTGTTGAGGTTGGGAATGGAGTGACTGTAAAGGTGCATGAGAGAAATTTTTGTGATTATAGATTTGTTTTCTGTCATTGTTGTAGGGTGATTTCATGGGTGTATACGGTTGTCAAAACCTGCATATCATATACCTAAAATGGATGTACTTTATTACCTTGAAGTTATACCTCAATAAAATTGATTTTAAAAGCATAGTGGAGAATGTCAGAAATAACCAGAAATCATTAGCAAGATGTTGAGAAGGGCCATTAAAGGCTGCATCTCAAAAAATTATAATGGCACATTTTTTTTCAGCAATACTTTGTAGCTTGGAATTGGAAATTGGCCAACTAAAAGTAGCAGAAAGATGAAATGTGGAGGAAACGTAGGTGCTATTTAGGATGGTATTACAGTGGCCAACTGGGACACCTGCTGGACAGGGAGGCAAGTGCAGGTAAGAGGCTGATAGTGTGAGAATGAGGGCAATGTAGTTGTAAAGAAATGAAAAAATCCAACAAACATGTAATATGTGCTTGTTTTGTACCTAGTATGCTTTTATATTTTGGAGGTACAGTAATGAACAAGATAAACAAGTTTTCTAACCACAAGAATCTCACATTTTTTCAAAATAAATGAATGAATCAGATTAAAAAAATAGACTTTTAAGAAATGTTGCCATTTGTTATTTATACCCAAGTATAAATATTATATGTTTTATTCTCCGTAATTTCTTATATCCACATCTTTCTTTTTCTTGGATAACTTTTTTATTTTCCTGGAATGCATTTTCACATCATTATTTCACAGACATTCTGTGGATCTTAAATTTTCTAAGGTCTGGTATGAAAGGTATTTTTTAAATACTAAGAAACATTTTACTTAATCATTTATTTTTGTTGTTTTGATAAACTGTTGAGATTTATAGGCCCTAATAACATGTTGTGTGGTCTTATGAGAGAATTAAATACCAACATCAAATCATATTTTTATATGAAGTAGTTCTTAAAAATCTCAGTAGTAACCCATGGTAACATAGTTCATATTGGATTTTTTTAGCCTTAATATTGAACACAGATTGTGTTTAATGAAATTTCTTATTTGGAAATTTCATAATATGGGTGTCAATTGAAAACAGTTTGAAAGCAACTAGTGAAAAAATGCCAGTACACTTAATGACAGGACAATTTAAGACATTAAAGATATCACTTTCTCAACTATACTCAAATTGGGACTGATTACTAAATGTTAGAGAATTAACATTGAACACTAAGAGATCAGTACAACGCGTGATATTATTCCCAAGGTCTGAGGGCCTCATTAAAACAAAACAAAACAAAACAAAACAAAAAACAAATGTGTATTGGGGTAAATCTGTCAAGAGAGGGGAATACATCACAGTCTGTTAGAAGGAACCAAATGTAGGATTTTAGCCTGGAGAGACGTTACCTCCTCAGTCTCTAAAACACTGCTCTCCATCTGATTTAGAGCACAATTCTTATCGTTAAAAATGTCCGAGCATATCACCCCATTATATGTCTATGCATGTACTTCTACACTAATGTCTTCTGTACACCGTAAAACCTAACAAACAAATGAAAAATCAATATAGATATAACTCGATGTTCTGATGTTCTTTCCCACGGCCCAGTGGGATTTCCGGCATGTTCCCCAGGGTGTATCCCTCACATGGAAACCACAGTCCAGACAAGGAGGCACTGAGTGTGGCCAATCGTTTAATCAATTATCTACTTAATAAAATCAGAGCAAAAACTCAGGACACTAAATCTCTATTAAGCTTCCTGGTTGGTAACCATATATCGATGTGCCACGAGGGCAGTGCACCTTAATTCTACAAGGCTCCGCGATTGGAACCTTAGGTGTCAGAGGCTGGCTTATGGGTCAAATCCACCAGCGGTCTATTTTGATAAGTAAAGTTGTATTGGAATATAGCCATACCCATTCATTCATGCCTTGTCTATGGCTGTTTTCACATTATAATCGCAGAGTTAAGTAGTTGTAACAGAGACTACAAGATTTACAAAGCCTGACATTTATATCTGGCCTCTAACAGAGAATGTTTACCAATTCCTGCTTTATACAATGGTGACAGTTTTGTCCATGTTACCTACCACTACTTTCACACTGTTATCAAATGACTCTTTTCTCTAAATATACACAACCCTTGTTTGTATATGTCCTTGTTCAGGCTCTTCCCTCCATCTAGAGTGTTGTTTCTTTCCTTTTACTCATATCTAAAAGCTATCCATTCTTCAAGGTATGATTCCAATAACACTTCCTTTATGAAGCCCTATAATTAAAATAGAAACCTCTATTACCTAGACATATCTCCCTTACACTCCCTTACATATACTCTAAAATCCCTTGCCTTTCTCTTGGTTGTACTTGCTTGGCATACACAACTGTAATTAAATCCAGTTCTCTACCTATCCCAGGCCTAGCTATTCTTTGTATGTAGTAATGTGGCTGTAGAAAACACACACAAGCATACTGACTAATCTTACTTTCTGACCATTCATGACCAATAGGCTAGGCTCTTATAAAATACTTAACAGTCAGTCCATATGTCCTACCAACCTCCCAGAATCCTCTCACTGGAATCCATCTGGCTGAGAGATGCACACCACCAGGAAGGACCCTGAGTCAGAATGATTGGCCAGAGACAACCTGGAAACTAATCCCATCACCATAAAACCCGAGGCTGCGAGCCATGTGGCAGAGAAGTTCTCTTAGGTTCCCTCACCCTGCTGCTCTCTGCCCGGGCGCCCCTTCCCAATAAAGTCTCTTGCTTTGTCAGCATGTGTGTCTCCTCGCACAATTCATTTCCGAGTGTTAGACAAGAGCCCACTCTCGGGCCTTGGAAGGGGTCCCCCTTCCTGCAACAAATTCACTGTCCTTCATACCTTGATAGCTATTTCATATATTCTCCTGTCCTCAACCCATAACACTTCCCCAGTCTCACTCTCTGCTGATGACTTTTTGTCCTAATTGAGAAAATCAAAGCAATGTTGAGAACTTTCACCATCACATCTACCTCCCTCTCAACCCATACATCTCAGCCTTCCTTACACTCAGCCTTCCTTGCCGAGATAATAGATGATGATTTTTCACCCCCCTCATGTACGAAATACTCTTTTGGTGTTCTGAGCACTCAATTTCAATGTGAGGAGGGTGGATTTGCCCTACTACCAACAAGCAGTTTTCAGATACCAGCAGGGTGTCCAAGAATTCAACTCAGTTCAGACACTTTTTCCCCAGATAAAGACTCAGATTGCACAGGTTGAGGGCTCAGTCCTCCAGACTGCCCTCCCACCCCACCGGCCTCCCACCACCTGCCTTCAGTTGCCTATTGAAAGTCCAGTTGTTATCTATGCTTCTGACCAACTGGCTATAAATCAGAGCTTCCCAAGACCCTCAGTTTACTAGTTTATTATTAAAGGATATAACTCAGGAATAGGCAGAGGGAAGAGCTGCATAGGGCAAGGTATGGGGGAAGGGCACCATGAGCTCCATGCCTTGTCCAAGTGTGCCACTCTCCCAACACCTCCACGTGGTCCCCAAACCCGGAAGCTCTCTGAACCCTGCACTTTTGGGTTTTTATGGAGGTTTCATTACATAGGCATGATTGATTAAATCATTGATCATTGGTGATTGAACTCAATCTCCAGTTCCTCTCTCTGCTCCCAAGGTGGGGGACAGAAATAGGACTGAAAGTTCCAACCCTGTAATCACACAGTTGGTTTTCCCAACAACCAGCCCACATCCTTGGGTGGAGTCCAAAAGTTACCTTATTATCATAATAAAAGACTTTCATCACTCTCAAAGACTCTTGATCACTCGTATCACTAGGAAATTCCTAGGGTTTTAGGAGCTATGGGCCAGAAATGAGGATGAAGACCAAATATATATTTTATTATAAATCACAATATCACAGATATCATCCTCATCCTCAACTTGCCTATTCAAGAACATCACTCTGACAATTGTTCTTCTCTCTTACATCTTCAGTTTCTCCCTCAGCATACAAATGTGCTGTTATTTCCCTCACTTTCTACCATCTATTATCACCTTTTGGAGTGGTATTCTTCGAAACATTGTTGGCAGTAGCAATTTACAATCCTTTCCTCTCACTTTCTCTGCTACCCATTTCAGGTAGGCTTCTGCCTCCATTACCGCCCTCTAAGTGTTCTTTTCAGAGTCACCCATGACCTCCACGTTGCTAAGCCCACTGGTCAGCATTCAGTCTGTGTCTTCCCTGACCCGTCAGCGCATCTGACATGATCATCATTTCCTTTTCCTGGATATACTTTTCTCACTTGATTTCTAGAACATCACACTTTCATTTCTCCTTTTCTCACTTGTCTGTCATTTGGGTTTTTCTTTATGACTCTCTCTTTTTTTGTTCTCCCTGACTAATTACGCTGGCTCAGTCTTTGGTCCTTTTCTCTGCCTTTTCTCTAACTTTCTCTTGGTCATCCCAACCAGTGTCATGAATTCCGTACCTATTTCAGGCCCAACCACTTTCCTGAACTCAAGATTTACGTCTCCTACTGCCTATTTGACATCTCCGTGTGTGTATCTAGTGGACCTCTCAAACTCAACATATCCAACACTAAAACTCCTGATCGGCCCCCTCCCTTCAAAATATCTGCTCCACTCATAACCTGCCCTGTTTCAGTTGATGGCAGCTCCATTTCTCAGGTGCTCAGGGTAAAAGACTTGAGTAATTCTTTCTCATTTCGCCCACAACCAGTCCGTCAGGAAATCCTTTTAGTTCTGTCATAAAAGTGTTTCCAGATGCTAACCATATGACCCTCTCCACTGCCACCCACCTTGTTCAACATCACCATCTCTCACTTACATTCTTAGAGCCGCATGATTCCCTGCTTCCATCCTTGCCCACCCCTACATCCTAGCCTTACACAGGAGCCAAGAAGGATTCTTACAAAGGTCACTCAGATGACATCAATTCTCTGCTCCAAATGCTGCAGTGGTTTCTCACTTCAGATTCTTACAGTGCCTGCAAGGGCCTGACCTTATCCCCATGTCCCCCTGCCTTTCTGACCTCACCCCAGACTGCTCTCTGCCTTGCTCACTCCACTGGTGTCTTTTCTGATCCTCAAACTCATAGGCATGCAGCTGCCTTTGGGGCTTTCCTCCAGCTGCATCCTCTGCTTCAAATGTTCTTCGTTCAGATATCCTTGAAGCTCATGCCCTCTCTGCTTTTAAGTCTTTGATCTAATTTCATCTTCACTGAACCCTACCCTGACTACCCTTCTTAAAGTTGCAAGCTCATCCTTTTTACTTGATTCTGTTTGCTTTTTCCTATATCATTTAACCACTTTCTAATGAACTATATAATCAGTTTATTTATGTATACTATATATGGTCTGTCTTTACCCCGGAAACCAAGGTTCTTTGTCTCCTACATTCACTGATGTACTCCAAGGTCATACAGAAATGCTTAGCACATAGTGAGTACTCAATAAATATATTGGATCAAGGACAGCCATGCTATCTTACATTCTTTGTATTCCACATAAGCAATCAACCTTGGCTTGCCGTCAATTTTAGTTTTTTTGAGTGACTAGATACATATGTTTCCCAAATAAACCAATACTTATAACTCTTCTTTCCTTGCTAAGTCTATGTAAGTTTATTTTAAATGTGTGACTAGGCAAGTAAATAATTAGACAGAATAAATAAAACAAAACAGAGGTGTGCTAGATTGTATTTCCTCACCGGGAAAAACTCTACTATTGGTATAGAATATAACGTTTACACTTATTTTCACAAGTCATTCCAGAATTAAAGCTGCCACCCCACTGTGTGGATTGTCCTCTCTTCATGGTGTCTTACTCTTGGGCAGTGACATCAGGCTAAGATAGCAGTACTGCCACAAGATCAGTGGGTACCCTGCAGTGAGACCCAGTCACAGGAGTCAAAAAAAGTCCTGCTTAAACTCTGAGAGCTCCTTGAGGGTAGGGTTGGGATTTGGTCTTTTTTATTCCTGGATCTAGGTACCGGGTGAATGAAGGACGAAACCAAAGATGCTGATGGTGAGGGCCTTTCATGACCATATGCAAATTGTATGGCAGGGTTAAACACTGCTTCCATAATTCTTCAAAAATATGACATAAAAGGAAGTGGACAATTTATTTCATTCCTACACTTCTCAGAAAGTAATTAACCTGGTTTCAGCCACTTGTCTCTAACAGGTATTTTGTGGGAGTCAAATGAGATGACGTATGTGAAAGGACTCAAGTTCTGTTTCACGTCAGAACAGTTTGAAACACCTGTTTTTTTTTAAATTGAAGTATAGTTAATTTACAACATCATGTTAATTTCTGCTGCACAGCAAAGTAACTCAGTTATACATATATATATATACATTCTTTTTTATATTCCTTTCCATTATGGTTGATCTCAGGATATTGAATATAGTTCCCTGTGCTATACAGTAGGACCTTGTTGTTTATCCATTCTATGTATACTATTTTGCATCTACTAACCCCAAACTCCCAGCCCATCCCTCCCCTAGCTCCCCTTCCCCTTGGCAACCACAAGTAAAAGACCTGTTTTTAAACTATCAGAGAGCAGTGGCTTTTTATGATTCACATGGGATGGGTCAGATGTTTCCTATAGTAAGGGGCCTCCACTTCTCAACCATAGAGTTTGTAATATTTCTTGCATCTCTCCTCCACCTGTGCAACCTGGATTTTGAGGTAGAATTCTGATAGCGACACGTATGACATTTACCTGAAGCAAGTCACTTAATGTCCCAGAACCTCAATTTCTCCACTGTAAAATAAGAGTAATATCTCTCACATAAAGGTATTGGCCAGGATGGAATGTGGTAATGTATGTGAGATAATTTTGTAAACCTAAAAGCACTCGGTAAACAATACTTATTCTAATTAATATTGCCATCATTAATGATATTATATTAAATGTTAACATTGAGTCCTCGTCAAAGAGAAAGTTATAGAGTATTTTACCTTTACAGGTCTTCTTCACGCACATGGATTACACACACACACATTCCTAGCAAAGTTTTTGATCCACAGAACGACATACAGTAAGTGTAGAAGGTTGAAAGCTTCCAAAGCTGTTATGAAAAATCAGTCTCTGCTGTCAGCCCAGAAAACCATGTCAGTTTTTTTGCCAAATAACAATCAAAGCTGTAAAAATTTCCTTTCTGTTAACACTGGTTTCCATTATTGTTATTTGTTAGAAGTCTTTGAGGCCATTTCCTACTAATTCCTCCATGCTTGGCATGGAGCATTCTGGCTAAAGCTCTTAGTTGTCCTTGACTGATTGTAGTTGGACAGGGCAGTGGAAGTCTCATTGGTAAGATTTTAACATCCTGCGTGTGTGGAGACTCACTGATGTAAAAGCCCAGGATTGAAATCCTCATTGTTTACAAAAGCAGCTTCATGAGGCCTTATTAACAATTATATCACCCTTTGTACTGCTTGGTCCCAAGTCAGTAAATCTTGTTTTTTGAACAATGTGGAGTGGGGGGTGGGGGGGATCCTGCAACTAAAAAGGAGGTAGGGAATTTAAGAGACTTTGGGTGAAATTACAAAGATAGTTTTAAAGTTTAGCAAAAAATTTGGAGTACTGAGATAACATAGACAAAGAGAATGATTATAAGATGAGAGTAACAAAGAGAGGTTGATTTAATTAAACTGATTAATGGATGGTTTAGATTGTATGTAACAGGAGGATTAGACTTAGTATTTAGTTGTGGAAAAAAGGGCATTTTTATTGGATATATTCTTACAGTATCTTTAATACCTAGTTAAATACCAGTTTTTCTTTTAAAGAGTTATACATCATATATTATAATCATTTTTATATTTTAAAAAATCTGAAAAATAAAATAATTTTAGTCTACAGAACTTAATTTCAGTGAAAGCTTATGTCAAGAGACGTGGCGGATTTTGATTTTTGAAGGGGAGGTCAACAAATACATACTATTTTAGAAGGATGGCAAAAATAATTGTTTATATTTTATATATTTTGGTTTTAAATTTTTCTTTAATAAAATGGAATTGAATATGGGAATGTGTAATCTTCACATTGTTCACCACTTTGAATTAAAGAAAACAAATTTTGTTACTTATGAAATTCTCAAATGATGTTTCAATTAACAGTGATTTAAAGACTGAAGACATCTATTCCATGTCTGTAGAAGTAACTACTTCTGTTATAAATTAGATTAACAGTCAGTAGCTTATATACATAAGATATTTGGCTGCTTCTGCTTTTCATTAATATGGTTTTGGAATTTAACCAATTCAGGAACATAATATAGTGGAAAGGCCTTGGGCTCTGTAATCAGACAGACCTGGTCTCAAATCCTGGCAGTCTTGTACTTGCTGTGGGACCTGGGCAGCTCACTCAAATGCTGCTAATCCTACACCATAGGATTGTTCTGAGGATTAAATGTGATACACATATCAAGTGACTAATAGAGTGCCCGTGGAAAAGTAGGTGCTCAGTAAATATTAATTCTCTTCCCTTCCTTTCCCCCCATTTGTCCACTTGTGTTTTTAATGGATCATCTTTACTCTGGGTTGTGTTGTAGGAAGTATTCTGGATGGATGGCTGCTGGAAACCCAATGCCTTAGCCAGCTCTTCTTCAATACTTAAGGATTTACTCTGGCATTGAGTAATGAGAATTTTGGTAAGAAAAATTAGATGAAGATAGTATATGGACTTTTCTTAAAAGGTCACTTGTATCTCAGATACTTCATAATAAGTTATATGGCTCTTCTCTAAAGATTTTGGGAAGTCACAGAGGTACATTCACATATGGATTGTTGTTGTTTTGAAAATAAGTAAAACAGGTTTTTAAAGTCTGTTAACACCCTGATGTGCCCTTGATGTTGTTGTAAATGTATTATTTCACTTATCTCACCCTGTTTTGTTCTTTAAGTGTCTATGTACTCAGTAAGTTGTGTAGTCTTTAACAGGTCTGGGCGTTATTCATCCCTTCAGTGTAGACTACATGAAGCACAGATTCTTAGAGGTTAAGTGGTTAAGTCAATACTGCTGTCTGAAACTATAAAGGTTTTGACAATGTTAAAGAGGCAGGCAGAGGTATTGAAACTCTGAGAAGTTCTAAGATAAGTGATTTTCCTAAATCACCCAGAAAAATGATTATATATTGACTCTCAGGGTGGCATAGAGTATCTTTGGTTGGTTCCATTTCTATCCAATTTTTCTCCAGATGATATTAATTTTTAATTTCATCATCACATGAAATTAATATATAACTAGTACACCTATATTAGTAATTCATGTCACTAATTTGTGTTGTATGAAATATGTTGGACATATTAGGAAAGAAGGATGAAAAGGAGGTTAAGGATAATAGAAACAAATTAAGCGGTGATATTAGCATATATGTAAATTAGTAAATATGTATATTTTCTTTAAATTATTGTCATTGAAATGCATCTGGAAAAATATGTATTGAAGAATTTTGCACATAGGAGACAGAGCCGAAGGTAGAGAGGAAAGCAAAAAAAGTAAATTCTAATTTCATTAATTCTGGTAAGGAATTCTGAAATCTTGATATATTTACATTTTGGAACCTAAAAATATGATAATTTTAAAATTATTTTAAATCTCATTTTTTAAAATGTTATTAATTTTTTTATACAGCAGGTTATTATTAGTTATCCATTTTATACATATTAGTGTATACATGTCAATCCCAATCTCCCAATTCATCACACCACCACCACCACCCCCCTGCCACTTTCCCCCCTTGGCGTCCATACGTTTGTTCTCTACATCTGTGTCTCCGTTTCTGCCCTGCAAACTGGTTCATCTGTACCATTTTTCTAGATTCCACATATATGCGTTAATATACGGTATTTGTTTTTCTCTGTCTGACTTACTTCACTCTTACGACAGTCTCTAGATCCATCCACGTCTCTACAAATGACCCAATTTCGTTCCTTTTTAACTAAAAAAATTTTAACTAAAAAATTTTTAACTAAAAAATTTAACCACTTTGTCTATGATTATATTTTTCAGAAACCATATTTGAGAAGTACTTCCATCCAGTGCTACTTGTGTTTACTTCTGAACAGTCATTTTTTAACTGAGGCTGGCATTCATGTCTTCATTTTAGGGTAATTTTATCTTTCAGCAAAAAATCATCATGTTAATAACCATGATCATTGTTCTTTAATATCTTCTCTATTAAATTGGTTTATGTTCAGTTTGCTTAAATCCTTAGGTACTCAGTATTTGGGGTATGATAGAGGACAGATTATGGGAGATTCAGAGGAGGTTTGGTAAACTTCCTACAGAGCATTTCTATATTCTTGTAATATTCCAAATGAGTATTATATCCTGCAAATAAATTGGACTTCTTGGTATCTAACTAAAATTGGAAGCACACTCTTTATTAATATCCTGTGTGATTTTCACACCAGTAAAAAAATTAGATATTGAGGGCTCACCCACATTACTTTTTTATCTGTCCCTGGCACTGACTTCTCCTATCCTTTGAGCCTTATGTTAGTTCAGTTTAAAACATTTCTTTCTTTATTGAGGCCTTTTGTTTTTCTTCCAAATAAACATTCATATTTTTCCATGCCTATTAACTTTTTTCTTCTCTGTTAGATGCAACTAATACACTGCACTCACCCAACCTATAGTTATGTAATCTCTCAGTTCAGTTTTACTCTATAATGCCTTCGTGCTGTGGGGAACCATAGATTTGTGCAGGTAAATCCTCCTCTCAAAAGAAAAAAATAGTATTGGCTCTCATGCTTCTGTACAGGATCCATCAAAGACAGACTATTTTTCCTGAAGCTCTAAGAATTATTCTACAGTTACTTGGTCAGTGTATGTGTCTTTTGTCCTGATATTAAATTACTGTTTTACAAACAATAAGTAAGCTATATGATCTAGTTTTATGACTAGATTAGGCTCAAGTCCATAACGTTTATGGAGACAGCTGCTACAAGGAGCATGCAAGGGGAATGTTTAACCTACTGTAAAGAATATTTACTGTCAAGATCATTACATGAAAAAGATGATTGCTTATTTTAAGAAGTTTACCCATTTATTAGATGTAAAAGTGTGATGGGACCTCTACTTAAAGAAAAGTAATAATTCATTCAAAAACATTACTGAGCACTGCCACACATCAAGCACTCTTTTTATTTCATTGTGATAAATTGCACCAGGTTATTTATAAGTCATCCCTTCAAATTAGGCTTTTCTTTAATGCAAGTTGGTCATCAGGCTAGCTTAAAGCATCAGAGTTGTACTATATGTTCAGTTTTTATATTCATCTACAAGGCTGTCGAATGCACAAAGGCAAGGATAACACTCATCTTTTCACTTGTTGGATTAAAAAAAGTCTTGATTGCTCTTTTGCCTATAGTATTCATCAAGACAATATTATGTTCATTCAAAATGCTTTGCTCTTTGGTTTTGCTTTCAGTTGTATCAGTGCAGGTCTTCCTAAAACAGAAGCAAACTGGCAGCATGTAATAAGTGATTTGAAAAGAATTGAAGATCTTATTCAAGTGAGTACTCATTTTTCCATAAAATATCTGGTATAATTGCTATGGAGTATGTTATTCCTTGTGTTTTGCTGTCAATCTTAGTGAAATCTCACTTGAAACAATAATGTTTCTGTAGAATTGGTGAGCCTCTTAGCACCTCAAATGAACTCTTTTATTTAGAATTTTCAGACCCTAATTATCTTTAAAACTCAATTTATGAGTGGCCCAGCATGAAGAACTCTCCGTCACCACAGGCCAGAGAGACTCCCTTTTCCTACCCAAGAAACCAGGCAGCTTTGTGGCCCTTGTGGGGGGAATGGCCTGACTCAGGGAAGGGCTGTCTGTTCCATGGGCTAGAGAACGCTTCTCCCACCTGGAGACACCAGCTGACCTGGCAGAACCTGTAGAGGGGAGAAATATGGGATGTACTATTGTGTGGGCGATACAACAGGGAGCAGTGAGAGTCCCCGGTCAACAGGTGTACCAAACCTTCC
This sequence comes from Eubalaena glacialis, assembly GCF_028564815.1. Classification (NCBI taxonomy): domain Eukaryota; kingdom Metazoa; phylum Chordata; class Mammalia; order Artiodactyla; family Balaenidae; genus Eubalaena; species Eubalaena glacialis. The sequence continues at coordinate 124,091,500 of NC_083720.1, read as the reverse complement.
AAATTAGCACCACAAAGACTCTGAAAACTGAACCGTCATTGGAATCACAGCATGCAAACATAGGTCAGAACCTCTATGCTAAGCCTACACAGGGTGGCTGCATGTTAAAACAGAAGATTTAAATAGGACCAGGGTCTCCTGACATAATAGCCCAAATACCAGAATACAATTGAAAAATCACTTTTCATACCAAGAAGCAGGAAAAATCACAACTTGAATGAGAAGAGACTCAGAAACAGACTCTGATACTGAGATGGATTAGATGTTGGAATTATTTGACAGGGATTTTAAAGCAGGTATCATGAAGATGTGCCAGCAAGCAATTATGAATATCCTTGAAACAACTGAAAAAACCCCCCCAAAAAACAGAAAGTCTTAGCAAAGAAATACAATATGTAAAACGCACCAAATGGAAATTATGGAACTAAGAAATACAACAAGTAGAATATGAAACAAACTTGAGAGGCTCATTAGCAGAATGAATATGACAGAGGAAAGACAGTCAACTTGAGGATAGAATAATAGAAACAAAATAGACTGAAAAAAAAGCAAATAAAGCCTCAGGGAGCTTTGGGACAATAAAAGATCCAGCATTCCTAGCATTATCATCCTAGAAGGAGAGGAGAAAAAGAATACAAATAAAAGACAGAGATTGGCCAAATTGATAACAAAAGACAAACCAACTTTATGCTGTCTACAAGGAATTCACTTCAAATATACATGTATATACAAATATATACATATATAATATGTATATACAAATATATGCATATATAATATGTATATATAATATATGCATATATAATATGTATATATAATATATACATATATAATGTATATATAATATATGCATATATAATATGTATATAATATATATACAAATATATACATATATAATATGTATAAATAATATATATACAAATATATACATATGTAATATGTATATATAATATATACAAATATATACATATATAATATGTATACATAATATATACACAAATATATACATATAATATGTATATATGTAATATATATACAAATATATACATATATAATATGTATATATGTAATATATATACAAATATATACATATATAATATGTATATATGTAATATATATACAAATATATACATATATAATATGTGTATATATATATATAATGACATAAGTAGGTTGAAATTAAAAGAAGAGAAACCCATGCTGTAGTGGGTTGCATAGTGTCCCTCCAAAATTCATGTCCACCTAGAACCTCAGAATGTATCCTTATTTGGAAATGGGGTCTTTGCAAATATAATTAGTTAAGGTGAGGTTATAGTGGAGTGGGGTGGTCCCAAATCTAATGACTAGTGTCCTTATAAGAAGAGGACAGGATACATAGACACAGGGAAGAAGGCCATATGAAAACCGAGGCAGCTAAAAGCCAAAGGAGATTGGAATGTTACAGCTCCTAGCCAAGGAAGGCCAAGGATCGTCTGGAGCTGCAAAGGGTTTGGGAGCCATAAGGAAGGACAGTTCTCTAGAGCTTTCAGAGGGAACAGGCACAATTGACTCTTTGGCTTTGAACTGTAAGTGAATGAATTGTTTGAAGACACCTACTTTGTGATACCTTGCTACAGCAGCTCTAGGAAACTGAGGCACATGCACATAATAATTCACACAATAATTTTAAAAATCAGAAGTGGCTATATTCATATCAGATAATGTAGACTTCACAGCAAATAAAATTACTAGAGTCACGAGAGACATTACATCATGGTAAAAGATGAGTCCACCAGGAAAACATAATGATCTTAAATGTGTACCTACCAAACAGCAGAGCCTCAAAATGTAAGAAGCAAAATTAATAATAGAACCAAAAGGTGAAGCAGACGAATCCATAAATATATTAATAGTTGACTTTAGTACCTCCTCAGTGACAAATAGAACTACTAGACAGAAAATCAGAAAGGATATAAAAGAAGTGGATGACACAGTCAACCAACAATATCTAATTTCCATAGAAAAACACTTCATCCCACAACAGTGAATAAACGTTTTTTTTCAGGCACCACTCACCAAGACTGAACATATCCTGGGCCATAAAACAAACTTTAGCACATTTATCAGAACTGAAATCATGCAGAATATGTTATCCAGCCCCAGTGGAATCAAGTAGAAGTCAATTACATAAGTACAACAGGAAAATCTCCAAACACTTGGAAATTAAATGAGACACTTATAAACATTCCATGGGTCAAAGAGCAGGTCTCAAAGGATATTTAAAAATATAGAACTGAATGGAGACAAATAGGCAACATAGGGGGCTCCCCTGGTGGTGCAGTGGTTGAGAATCTGCCTGCCAATGCAGGGGACACGGGTTCGAGCCCTGGTCTGGGAAGATCCCACATGCCGCAGAGCGACTAGGCCCGTGTGCCACAGTTACTGACCCTGCGCGTCTGAAGCCTGTGCTCCGCAACAAGAGAGGCCGTGATAGTGAGAGGCCCGCGCACCGCGATGAAGAGTGGCCCCCACTTGCCGCAACTAGAGAAAGCCCTAGCACAGAAACGAAGACCCAACACAACCATAAATAAATAAATAAATAAATAAAAATTTTTTTAAAAAGCCTTACCCTGTTTGAAAAAAAAAAAAAATGCAACATAGGAAGTTTTGTGGGATTTAGCTAAAGCTTTACTTAGTGGGAAATTGATAAAACTAAATGATTACCTTAGACGAGAGGAAAGATCTCAGTTCACCAATCTAAGTTACTGTCTCAAGAAACTGGGAAAAGAGCAAAATAAGCCCAACACGTGCAGAAGGAAGGAAGTAATAAAAAGGAAGGAAGGAAGGAAGGAAATTGAAATCAGGAAAACAATAGACAAAAATCAACAAAACATAAAGCTCTTTACTTTGGGAAAAAAATCAATAAAGTCGATAAACCTTTAGAAAGCCTGACAAAGATAAAAGAGATGACACATACCATTAGTATCAGGACTGAAATTGGGGTCTTACTACAGAACCTACAACCATTAAAAGGATACTAAAGAAAAGCTATGAACAACTTTATTCTCGTAAATTTGATAATTTGGAGGAAATGGACAATTTCCTCAAAAACCACAAACTACCAAAATGTAACAAATGCAAGACCTGTTCAGTATCTGAAAATCAATCAATGTAATCCACTATACGAGTAGACTAAAGTAGGAAATCATATGATCGTATCAATTGATGCAGAAAAGACATTTTAAAAATGCAGCACCTCTTCAATGATAAACATGATAAACATTTCTCAGCAAACAAGGAATAAAGAAGAAGCTCCTTCAGTTTGTTACAGAGCATGTACAGAAAACCTAGAGCTGACATTAGACTTAATGGGGACTGACTGCTTTTCCCCTAAAATTGGGAACAAGGCAAGGATGTCTTTTCTTACCACTCTTATTCAAGATAGTATTGAAACTTTAGCTCAATTGGCAAGGCAAGGAAAAAAGAAATAAAAGGCTAAGGCAAGCAAAATAAATAATAGGTATGCATATTAGAAAGGAAGAAATTATAAATCACCCTAAGTCTTTTTTGGAGAGAAAGTACCAATAAATGGCTGTATTTTATTTAGGGAATGCAAATTAAAGCCTCAATGACATATCACCTATATGAATATTTAAAATAAAAAATATTGATAATACCAAATGCTGGCAAGGATGTGGAGGAACTGAATCATTTATATATTGCTGGTGAGAATGTAAAATTGTACAGCCAGTCTAAAATAGTTTGGCTGTTTCTTATAAAACAAAACATGCATTTGCCATATGATCCAACAGTTACACTCAAACATTTATATCAGAGACATGAAAACGTGCATTCACACAAAAACATGCATATGAATGTTAATAGAACTTTATTTATAATAGCTAAAAACTGGAAAGAACCCAAATGTCCTTCAACAGGTCAACAGTTCGGCTTTGGTACATTATATCAAACAATAATAGTGAGCAATAATAAGGAACAAATTACTGATACAACAAGTTGTGTGGATCTCCAGAGTATTATGCTGTGTGAAAAAAAGCCAGTGGGGTAAACAAACTGTAGTTCATCCGTACAATGGAATATTACTCAGTGATAAAAAGAAATAAGCTGTTTAGCCATGAAAAGGTATGGAGGAACCTTAAAAGCATATTGCTAAGTGAAAGAAGCCAATCAAAACAGGCTACATACTATATGATATGATACTATATGATTCCAACTATGTGACATTCTGGAAAAGGTTGGATACAATACAACAGGGGATAAGGGAAAGGGAAGGATAAAAAGGTGGAGCACAAGTGATTTTTAGGGCAGCAGAACTATTTTGTATGATACTGTAATGATCAACGCATGTCATTATACGTTTGTCAAAAACTATAGGCGTACAACACCAAGAGTGAACCCTAATGGAATCTATGGACTTTAGTTGAAAATGTATCAATATTGACTCATCAATTGTAATAGATGTACCACGCTAATGCAAGATGTTAATAATAGGGGAAACTTGGGAGGGGGCCAAGGGGCCATGTGGGAACTTTCTGTACTTTCTGCTCATGTTCTGTAAACCTACGACTGCTTAAAAAATAAAGTCTATTAATTTTTTCAATAAGCCTATTTCAAAAGGTTATATGCTGTATGATTCTATTTATATAACATTCTTGAAATGATATCATAGGAATGGAGAGCAGAGAAGTGGTTGCCAGGGATTAGACGGATGGTAGGGGGTGGGAGGAGCATATCTGGAGGAAGGTGATTTTGGCTATACAAGAGTAGCAGGAGGATTCTGTATCTTAACTGTGGTAGTGGTTACATGAATTTACACATCTGATAAAATGGCATGGAACTACACACACACGCACACACACACTAGTGCACATAAAACTGGTAAAATCTGAACAGAGTGGGTGGATTGCATCCATGTCAGTTTCCTGGTTGTGCTATTGTACTGTATTATGCAGGACCTCAACACTGGAGGAAACGATGTAGGCGCACACAGGATTTGCCTGTATTTTCTCTTACAATTTCATATGAATCTAAGATTATCTCAAAATAAAGAATTTCATTGAAAAAAGTTTTAGTGTTTTCATTAGGTTGTTCTCATTATATCTAAAGCGGGAATAGTTTTTCATATTACCTAATTTTATTTCCTTTCAGTCTATACATATGGATGCCACTTTATATACTGAAAGCAATGCTCATGTGAGTATAGTTTGTTTTCAATATTGCTATATTTTGCAATTTTCAAAGGTCTAAGAAGTATATTTTCATAAATTTACTGGACTGTGTATAGTTTAAAAATCTAACTTTTGGCACGTTCTTACGACACATGGTCAATGAATTTTATATGTAATTGTTGAGTTTATAGGACTTGGGGAGAAAGAGCTACATAGATGCTGTTTTCATTGTAGCATCATTGCCGAATCAAAACATAAAAAAGCTTTTCCCATCAATGTCAAACAAAATATAGTATATATTTCTGTGATGCAATTAAATCATGATGCAATTAAATGCAAGAATCAAGTTAACTCCGGCAATTTAAAAGTATCCAATATATCAGTTGTTTCCAGTGCTGTAGCATATTATCCCTTTTAATCATATTTTTTACAAATTGTTTAAATACATTCATGCGCTACATTTTGCCCGAATCTCTACAGTTGTCAAAAAGGGATTCTGACTGCTTACTCTCTATGTGAGAAAGAAAACAAACACAACCCACAAAGTCTATCAGAATTCAAAACGGATCTTGTTTCACTCATATGCTGCTGACGTTGCCTTAAGCATATAGGATTTCAGTTGAGTTGCTAGTCCTTTCCCTCTGAATTGGCTACAAAAAACCAAGAAACAAATCCCTGACATCTTCACTTCGTGAAAAACAAACTGTGTGTTGTGTGCATTCAGAGCTCAGAGTCCTCTCTCTATTATTCCTTAAGTAGAATTTCTCTGCAGTAGAAGGTTTTGCCCTATCAAGACTTTCTAAGCATTGGAAAGAAGCCACAGCCAGAAACTAGAAAGAACAGCTATCCATCATTCACTTGGCTAGTGCTGCTGCGCTAGAAATCGTTTCCCTCTTTTGGCTTCGGCATGTTTTCCACTTTTCTGTGCATTTTCTTCAAAGTAGAAAGCAGTCAGTTAACCACCAGCACTCCGAATCCTGAGATGGCTTTTTTTGTGAGAAGATAACCTCGCAACCCGTGGGTTGTAGAAAGTAGTTGAGATTGAAATTTAGATTTAAACCCTGACTCAGCCACTTCCAAGCTTTGTTACCTTGGAAGACACTAAATATTTCTGAACCTCAGTTTTATTATTTATTTTATTTTATTTATTATTTAGTTTATTATCGACATGGTGACAGCATTTACCCTTTCAATCCGGAGAAGCTGCTGTGGGGGAATAAGGAATATTGCCAGTTCCAGGCACGTGGCTGTCATCCTTCCTTTCTTCTTCCTTCCTTCCTTCCTTCCGTAAGCACCTGTTAAGTGCCTGCAGAGTCCCAGGCACTATGCATGGCACTGAAAACAGGAAATCAGACACGTCGTGGTCAAATTCCCACATGCTCACTAAATGCTTCTTTTGTTTGAAGTTTAAGTTTTTGTTAAAGTAATCCTCTTGGGAAATGTATTTTTGTGGGACCTGAAAGGTACCTTTCTGATATGGCCAGCCTGTGAATAGACCATACTCCTGCTTTGATTTTTCTAAGAAATTTCTTGGAATCACATCTGCCTCTGGAACTTTGGAACTTGCAGGAATAGTATGATTAGCAGCCACCACTGTTTAAAATGTTAACAATATGATCTGATTCTAAGAAATTCTTCCATATGCACCATCTCTATTAATGTTCTGAGAGTCTCAGGTCAGTATTACCTGCCCTTTACACAGAGGAAATGTGCTTAGTGAGGAAAAAGTGGCCTATTATTTCCACGTTTTCTAGTTTTATGTTCTTTCTTCTATACAGTATCACCATCCTTCCTGTTTTGTTCTCAGTTTGTTTTGGTTTTGATTTCAAAGCCAAAAGAGAAGGAAAAAAATCAAGCTGCTTCCTATGTAAAACTTTTTAGGGGTATTGTGTTTCTTCATAAAATAGCTGGATTGACTTTTTAAAAAATCAAAATTACATCTGTGTGAAACTGAATAATGGGGAAATAATTGTCTTTTTTTTTCTTTTTCAAAATGGTTCTTTGTATCTCTTTTAGCCCAGTTGCAAAGTAACAGCGATGAAATGCTTTCTCCTGGAGTTACGTGTTATTATGCATGAGTCCAGAAATTCAGACATTAACGATACGGTAGAAAACCTTATCATCCTAGCAAACAGCAGTTTATCTTCCATTGAGGTGAGTTATCCAATAGTTATGCAGAGCTACATCGGATGCTGTTGGCTTGATTGGGAGAAATCATTAGCTGGTTGGGATGTAATGGACAAGGAGACCCTCTGAAGGGGCACTTGGGAAAGTGAGTTAATTCCAGTGGAGTGGCATCCAGAAGCAGCACCATCACTAGTGTGCACACACTCCTAAACTGTTTATTGATTTATTCATTCAACAAACATTGACTGCATACTCTAGGCCGTGTGCTTCAGTGCTGGTATGACAAGGGTGAACCAGACAGTCAGGTCACTGACCTCAAGGTGTCGATCACTAGGTGCAGTGGATAGACATTAATCTAATTACATAATTGTTGAGCATCCATAGTAGTAATCCACATTTACTTGGGTTATTACTCTGTGCCAGATACTGTTCTTCAAGGGTTAGATGGTAATTCGTTGAATTCTCGCAATCAATCTGTGAGATAGTTGTCACTGTTTCTGTTTAAGGTTGAAGGAATTGGGGCTCTGGGGGCTTGAATCTCTTCCTCCAATTCACACAGCTAGTAAAATGGGGAGCCAGGAGTCCCTGAGCAGTTTCACTCCAGAGTCTGCCTTCTTATCTACTCAAAGAATAAATGCTGCAAAAGGATAATAATAAAAATATTAATAATTGGAGTATAATTTGGACCATCCCAGGCAACAGGAGCAATATAGGCCTCCAGGAGAGCAAATACCAGGGACCCCCTGGGGCATTGGCTATGCAAAGGCCCTACAAAGGATTATGGCTTTCAGGGCAAAACACTAGTGGCCAAAGCAAAGTGAATAGAAAAAGTTTTATAAACCAAAAAGGCATAATCATAATTCGTTCATTTTACAAATACTTTTTGGGCCCCATTGTAGGCCCTCAAGATAACAGAAGTGAAAAAACACACATAGTTCCTGCTCTTACGGAAGGAAGAAGCATACAGAAATCAACCAATAAGCAAATGAATAATAAGTCAGGTGTTTATTAAGTGGAAGGGCAAAGAAAAAAGAGGCAGGTAAGGCGACTGGGAATCTACTTTAGAGAAGGTTTACCTACTCAGCTGACATTTGGCAAAGACGTGAGAGGGAAAGAGCTTTAAGGATGCCGGGGAAAGTATGTTCATGCAGAGGCAACTGAAAGAACAGACACCCCGAGCTAATGTGGCTGGACACCTTGGATTTTCCCTAAAAGTGCCAGGTGCTTCAATGTCACTGTGTCAGTGACGTTACCTCTTTATAACCACAGCCACTCCCCCACCTCAGCACACCCCACCCCCTTCTCTGTATGTCCCTCTGTCTTAAATACTACATATCTTACTTGATGGATATTGTCTGTTTTTTCCTACTAGTATGGCAGCTTCAGAAGGGGAGGGTTTTTTGTTTGTTTCTTTGTGTTCGTGCTGTATCCCAACTCCCAGAACAATGCTTGGCATGTACTAGATTCTCGATCTATTTCTGAAATGAATATATTAATGTTTAAAATACTCTTGTGATATGTTATTTCTCTGTTATTGGTGGAAAGACTGACCCATGCAACAGATAACTCACAGCAATGTCAATGGGGAACACTTTAATGTGCATTTTTATAGTCACCCTCATCATGACATAGTGTGGCCGGACTGCACAGTCAGAAGACCTGGATGCAGAGCATTTCATTGATTATGTCAAATGAGATGAGTCATTTAATATCTCTGCCTTCCTAGCTGACATAATTATTTTCAGGATCAAATAGGACAGCACAATATGGAATATGATAGCGCCTAGCGTAGAGTATGTGCTTGATAAACATTGGTGAATCTGAATTTTAAATGCTTAATGGATGGAAAATCTAATTTTGAATTTTGCTGGTGAAGCTTTCATGGTTCAGATGATCCCTGAAAAATTTAATTTTAATCGCTACATTTGCAATATTCTAGTTATTCATGAAACTCTGTTTATTTTTTTTGTTATTTTTTTTAACATTTTTATTGGAGTATAATTGCTTTACAATGGTGTGTTAGTTTCTGCTTTATAACAAAGTGAATCAGCTATACATAAACATATATCCCCATATCTCCTCCCTCTTGCGTCTCCCTCCCACTCTCCCTATCCCACCGCTCTAGGTGGTCACAAAGCACCGAGCTGATCTCCTTGTGCTATGTGGCTGCTTCCCACTAGCTATCTATTTTACAGCTGGCCACTCTCTCACTTCATCCCAGCTTACCCTTCCCACTCCCTGTGTCCTCAAGTCCATTCTCTACATCTGTGTCTTTATTCCTGCCCTGCCCCTAGGTTCTTCAGAACCTTTTTTTTTTTTTTTAGATTCCATGTATATATGTTAGCATATAGTATTTGTTTTTCTCTTTCTTACTTACTTCACTCTGTATGACAGACTCTAGGTCCATCTACCTCACTGCAAATAACTCAATTTCATTTCTTTTCATGGCTGAGTAATATTCCATTGTATATATATGCCACATCTTCTTTATCCATTCATCTGTCGATGGACACTTAGGTTGCTTCCATGTCCTAGCTATTGTAAATAGTGCTGCAATGAACATTGTGGTACATGACTCCTTTTGAATTATGATTTTCTCAGGGTATATGCCCAGTAGTGGGATTGCTGGGTCATATGGTAGTTCTGTTTTTTTAAGGAAACTCCATACTGTTCTCGATAGTGGCTGTATCAATTTACATCCCCACCAACAGTGCAAGAGGGTTCTGTTTATCCACACCCTCTCCAGCATTTATTGTTTGTAGATTTTTTGATGATGGCAATAATGACTGGTGTGAGGTGACACCTCATTGCAGTTTTGATTTGCATTTCTCTAATGATTAGTGATATTGAGCATCCTTTCAGGTGTTTGTTGGCAATCTGTATATTTTCTTTGGAGAAATGTCTATTTAGGTCTTCTGCCCATTTTTGGATTGGATTGATTGTTTTTTTGATATTGAACAGCATCAGCTGCTTGTAAATTTTGGAGATTAATCCTTTGTCAGTTGTTTCATTTGCAAACATTTTTTCCCATTCTGAGGATTGTCTTTTCATCTTGTTTATGTTTTCCATTGCTGTGCAAAAGCTTTTAAGTTTCATTAGGTCCCATTTGTTTATTTTTGTTTTTATTTGCATTTCTCTTGAAAGTGGGTCAAAAATGATCTTGCTGTGATTTATGTCATAGAGTGTTATGCCTATGCTTTGCTCTAGCTGTCCAGTTTTCCCAGCACCACTTATTGAAGATACTGTCTTTTCTCCATTTTATATTCTTGCCTCCTTTATCAAAAATCGGGTTACCATATGTGCGTGGGTTTATCTCTGGGGTTTCTATCCTGTTCCATTGATCTATATGTCTGTTTCTGTGTCAGTACCATACTGCCTTGATTACTGTAGCTTTGTAGTATAGTCCGAAGTCCGGAGCCTGATTCCTCCAGCTCTGTTTTTCTTTCTCTAGATTGCTTTGGCTATTTGGGGTCTTTTGTGTTTCCAAAAAATTGTGAAATTTTTTGTTCTAGTTCTGTGAAAAATTCCATTGGTAGTTTCATAGGGATGGCATTGAATCTGTAGATTGCTTTGGGTAGTATAGTCATTTTCACAATGTTGATTCTTCCCATCCAAGAGCATGGTATAACTCTCCATCTGTTTGTATCATCTTTAATTTCTTTCCTCATAGTTTTCTGGATACAGGTCTTTTGTCTCCTTAGGTAGGTTTATTCCTAGGTATTTTATTCTTTTTGTTGCAATGATAAATGGGCGTGTTTTCTTAATTTCTCTTTCAGATTTTTCACCATTACTGTATAGGAATGAAAGAGATTTCTGTGCATTAATTTTGTATCCTGCTACTTTACCAGATTCATTGATTAGCTCTAGTAGTTTTCTGGTAGCATCTTTAGGATTCTCTATGTATAGTATCATGCCATCTGCAAAAAGTGACAGCTTTACTTCTTCTTTTCTGATTTGGACTCCTTTTATTTCTTTTTCTTCTGTGATTGCGGTGGCTAAAACTTGCAAAACTATGTTGAATAATAGTGGTCAGAGTGGACAACCTTGTCTTGTTCCTGATCTGAGAGGAAATGGTTTCACTTTTTCACCATTAAGAACAATGTTGGCTGTGGGTTTGTCATATATGGTAAGTTCTCTCTATGACTACTTTCTGCAGGGTTTTTATCATAAATGGGTGTTGAATTTTGTCTAAAGCTTTTTCTGCATCTATGAGATGATCATATGGCTTTTATTCTTCAGTTTGTTAATATGGCATATCACATTGATTGATTTGCGTATATTGAAGAATCCTTGCATTCCTGGGATAAACCCCAATGGATCATGGTGTATGATACTTTTAATGTGCTATTGGATTTTGTTTGCTAGTATTTTGTTGAGGATTTTTGCATCTATGTTCATCAGTGATATTAGCCTGTAGGTCTCTTTCTTTGTGACATATTTGTCTGGTTTTGGCATCAGGGTGATGGTGGCCTCATAGAATGAGTTTGGGAGTGTTCCTCCCTCTGCTATATTTTGGAAGAGTTTGATAAGGATCGGTGTTAACTCTTCTCTAAATGTTTCATAGAATTCGCCTGTGAAGCCATCTGGTCCTGGGCTTTTGTTTGTTGGAAGATTTTTAATCACAGTCTCAATTTCAGTGCTTGGAATTGGTCAGTTTATATTTTCTATTTCTTCCTGATTCAGTCTCAGAAGGTTGTGCTTTTCGAAGAATTTGTCCATTTCTTCCAGATTGTCCATTTTGTTGGCACATAGTTGCTAGTAGTAATCTCTCATGACCCTTTGTATTTCTGCAGTGTCAGCTGTTACTTCTCCTTTTTCATTTCTAATTCTATTGGTTTGAGTCTTATCCTTTTCTATCTTGATGAGTCTGGCTAATGATTTATCAATTTTGTTTATCTTCTCGAAGAACCAGCTTTTAGTTTTATTGATCTTTGCTATCATTTCCTTCATTTCTTTTTCATTTATTTGTGATCTGATCTTTATGATTTCTTTCCTTCTGCTAACTTTGGGTTTTTTTGTTCTTCTTTCTAATTGCTTTAGGTGTAAGGTTAGCTTGTTTATCTGAGATTTTTCTTGTTCCTTGAGGTAGGATTGTATTGCTCTAAACTTCCCTCTTAGAGCTGCTTTTGCTGCATCCCATCAGTTTTGGGTCGTCGTGTTTTCATTGTCATTTCTTTCTAGGTATTTTTTGATTTCCTCTTTGAGTTCTACAGTGATCTTTTGGTTATTTAGTAGTGTATTGTTTAGCCACCATTTGTTTGTATTTTTTACAGATTTTTTTCCTGTAATTGAAATCAAGACTCACAGCGTTGTGTATGGAAAAGATACTTGATACAATTTCCATTTTCTTAAATTTACCAAGGCTTGATTTATGACCCAATATATGATCTATCCTGGAGAATGTTCCATGAGCACTTGAGAAGAAAGTGTGTTCTGTTGTTTTTGGATGGAATGTCCTATAAATATCAATTAAGTCCATCTTCTTTAATATTTCATTTAAAGCTTGTGTTTCCTTATTTATTTTCATTTTGGATGATCTGTCCATTGGTGAAAGTGGGGTGTTAAGGCCTCCTACTATGATTGTGTTACTATCGATTTCCTCTTTTATGGCTGTTAGCATTTGCCTTATGTATTGAGGCGCTCCTGTGTTGGGTGCATAAATATTTACAATTGTTATATCTTCTTCTTGGATCATTATGTAGTGTCCTTCTTTGTCTCTTTTCATAGTCTTTATTTTAAAGTCTATTTTGTCTGATATGAGAATTGCTACTCCCTCTTTCTTTTGATTTCCATTTGCATGGAATATCTTTTTCCATTCCCTCACTTTCAGTCTGTATGTGTCCCTAGGTCTGAAGTGGGTCTCTTGTAGACAGCCTATATACAGGTCTTGCTTTTGTATTCATTCAGCCAGTCTGTGTCTTTTGGTTGGAGCATTTAATCCATTTACATTTAAGGTAGTTATCGATATGTATGTTCCTATTACCATTTTCTTAATTTTTTTGGGTTTGTTATTGTAGGTCTTTTCCTTCTCTCGTGTTTCCTGCATAGAGAAGTTCCTTTAGCATTTGTTGTAAAGCTGGTTGATGGTGCTGAATTCTCTTAGCTTTTGCTTGTCTGTAAAGGTTTTAATTTCTCCGTCGAATCTGAATGAGATCCTTGCTGCGTAGATTAATCTTGGTTGTAAATTTTTCCCTTTCATCACTTTAAATATGTCCTGCCACTCCCTTCTGGCTCGCAGAGTTTCTGCTGAAACATCAGCTCTTAACCTTATTGGGATTCCCTTGTATGTTATTTGCTGTTTTTCCCTTGCTGCTTTTCATATTTTTTCTTTGTATTTAACTTTTGATAGTTTGATTAATATGTGTCTTGGCGTGTTTCTCCTTGGATTTATCCTGTATGGGACTCTCTGTGCTTCTTGGACTTGATTAACTATTTCCTTTTCCATATTAGGGAAATTTTCAACTATAATCTCTTCAAATATTTTCTCAGTCCCTTTCGTTTTCTCTTCTTCTTCTGGGACCCCTTTAATTCAAATGTTGGTGCATTTAATGTTGTCCCAGAGGTCTCTGAGACTGTCCTCAGTTCTTTTCATTCTTTTTTCTTTATTCTGCTCTGCAGTAGTTATTTCCGCTATTTTATCTTCCAGGTCACTTATCTGTTCTTCTGCCTCAGTTATTCTGCTACTGATTCCTTCCAGAGAATTTTTAATTTCATTTATTGTGTTGTTCATCATTGTTTGCTCTTTAGTTCTTCTAGGTCCTTGTTAAACGTTTCTTGCATTTTCTCCATTCTATTTCCAAGATTTTGGATCATCTTTACTATCATTACTCTGAATTCTTTTTCAGGTAGACTGCTTCTTTCCTCTGCATTTGTTTGGTCTGGTGGGTTTTTATCTGGCTCCTTCATCTGTTGTGTGTTTCTCTGTCTTCTCATTTTGCTTAACTTACTGTGTTTGTGGTCTCCTTTTTGCAGGCTCCAGGTTTGTAGTTCCCGTGGTTTTTGGTGTCTGCCCCCAGTGCATAAGGTTGATTCAGTGGGTTTTGTAGGCTTCCTGGTGGAGGGGACTGCTACCTGTGTTCTGGTAGATGAGGCTGCATCTTGTCTTTCTGGTGGGCAGGACAGCACCCAGTGGTGTGTTTTGGGGTGTTTGTGACCTTATTATTATTTTAGGCAGCCTCTCTGCTAATGGGTCGGGTTGTGTTCCTGTCTTGCTACTTGTTTGGCATAGGGTGTCCAGCACTGTAGCTTGCTGGTCATTGAGTGGAGCTGGGTCTTATTGTTGAGATGGAGATCTCTTGGAGAGCTTTCGCTGTTTGATATTACATGGAGCTGGGAGGTCTTTGGTGGACCAGTGTCCTGAACTCAGCCCTCCCACCTCAGAGGCACAGGCCTGACCGCTGGCTGGAGCACGAAGACCCTGTCAGCCACATGGCTCAGAAGAAGAGGGAGAAAAAAAGAAAGAAAGAAAAATAAAATAAAATAAAATATAAAGTTATTAAAATAAAAAATAAAATAAATTATTAAAAATAAAAAATTGAAAAGTAATTTAAAAAAGAAAGAAAGAAAGAAGAGAGGTACCAAACCAAAAAACAAACCAACCAATGATAACAAGCACTAAAAACTATACTAAAATAAACCAAAAACCAAAAAAACCGGAGAGACAGAACCCTAGGACAAATGGTAAAAGCAAAAGTATACAGACAAAATCACACAAAGAAACATACACATACACACTCACAAAAAGAGAAAAACGAAAAAATATATATATATATTAAAAAAAAGGAAGAGAGCAACCAAATCAATAAAGAAATCTACCAATGATAATAAACTCTAAATACTAAACTAAGATAAACGTAAAACCAGAAACAAATTAGATGCAGAAAGCAAACCTCAAGTCTACAGTTGCTCCCAACGTCCACCACCTCAATTTGGGATGATTCGTTGTCTATTCAGGTATTCCACAGATGCAGGGTACATCAAGGTGATTGTGGAGACTTAATCTGCTGGTCCTGAGGCCGCTGGGAGAAATTTCCCTTTCTCTTCTTTGTTCGCACAACTCCTGGGGTTCAGCTTTGGATTTGGACCCGCGTCTGCGTGTAGGTCGCCTGAGGGCGTCTGTTCTTTGCTCAGACAGGGTGGGGTTAAAGGAGCAGCTGATTAGGGGGCTCTGGCTCACTCAGGCCGGGGGGAGGGAGGGGTACGGAATGTGGGGTGAGCCTGCGGCGGCAGAGGCCTTTGTGATGTTGTAACAGCCTGAGGTGTGCCATGTGTTCTCCCGGGGAAGTTGTCCCTGGATCACGGGACCCTGGCAGTGGCGGGCTGCACAGGCTCCTGGGAGGGGAGGTGTGGAGAGTGACCTGTGCTTGCACACAGGCTTCTTGGTGGCTGCAGCAGCAGCCTTAATGTCTCATGCCTGTCTCTGGTGTCCCCGCTGATAGCCCTGGCTCGTGCCCATCTCTGGAGCTCGTTTAGGCAGTGCTCTGAATCCCCTCTCCTTGCGCACCTTGAAACAATGGTCCCTTGCCTCTTAGGCAGTTCCAGACTTTTTCCCAGACTCCCTCCCGGCTAGCTGTGGCGCACTAGCCCCCTTCAGGCTGTGTTCACGCAGCCAACCCCAGTCCTCTCCCTCGGGTCTGATCTCTCAAGCCCGAGCCTCAGCTCCCAGCCCCCACCTGCCCTGGTGGGTGAGCAGACAAGCCTCTCGGGCTGGTGAGTGCTGGTCGGCACCAATCCTCTGTGTGGCAGTTTCTCCACTTTGCCCTCCGCACCCCTGTGGCTGTGCTCTCCTCCGTGGCTCTGATGCTTCCCCCCGTCACCCCCCATTTCCACCAGTGAAGGGACTTCCTACTGTTTGGAAACTTTTCCTCCTTCACAGCTCCTTCCCAGAGGTGCAGGTCCCGTCCCTATTCTTTTGTCTCTGTTGTTTCTTTTTTCTTTTGCCCTACCCAGGTACGTGGGGAGTTTCTTGCCTTTTGGGAAGTCTGAGGTGTTCTGCCAGCGTTCAGTAGGTGTTCTGTAGGAGCTGTTCCACATGTAGATGTATTTCTGATGTATTTGTAGAGAGGAAGGTGATCTCCATGTCTTATTCCTCCGCCATCTTGAAGGTCTCTCTGAAACTGTTTAAATTACTATAATTTGTGGTATTCTTCAAAATAGTTGAATTCAACCAATAATAATTGGGTGAATATTATGTGCCAGGCCCTATGCTAAATGCTAAGGGAGCAAAAATACATAGCCTTGCCTGTCCTGAAAAAGCCTAGAGAATAGTGGTATGCAAAGCATAAAGCTCCATAATATCAATATAATACATGATGTGATATGACAGAGAGTCTAAACAAGGGGTTCTGAGAATGTAGAGAAGGGACATTTAGTGCAGCCCCAGGAGCTCAGAGGTTCAGAAAAGCCTTCCTAATGGAAACAGCGCCTGAGTGATCTTAAGTGTGAGTGTTGGTAGCTAAAATAGAAGTGTGGAACAGGCAGAGAGAAAAGCAAAGACAGCAAGGCACCTAATAGCCTGATGTATATATGGGAGCTAAAGGCATGAGCCCAGTGTTCCTAGGGCATATCTTTGAGCTGTGGAAAACGTGAAAGAAATAGGTAAGGAACCACTCAAGGAGAGCCTGCATGCCATGCAGGGAAGCATGGACTTCATGCTGGGGTAGATGACCAGAAACTATTGAAGGACTCTAAGCAAAAGTTCATGGTTCAATAGATTTTTTTTTTTTTCAGTTTTTTTTCATTGTCCTTAGTTCACTCTAGGAAAAATCAGCCCTTATCAAATCTCCCATAGTTCTTCCTAATATGATAATTCCTAACCTGCCAATGAATTTATGTCTCAAGACTTCACCATATGGTTCAAATGATATGATATTCGCAGGAAAGGCATATTTTAGACTTTCCAATCTAATCCTTTCTTTTTATTTGCAGTATAAAACTGAATTGGGATGCAAAGAATGTGAGGAGCTGGAGGAAAAAAGTATTAAAGAATTCTTGAAGAGTTTTGTACATATTGTGCAAATGTTCATCAACCCTTCTTGATTGCAGCTGATCCTTTTCAGCATTTCTATTATTAACAAGCAGCTCCCCACTGCTTAGAGGCAACAATGAAACACTCAGCATTTCAAATGTGCTGCCTAAATAAATTCTTCTGGCAAGAGGATGATCAGGATCTTTGGTCAGATGAACTCACAGAAATGAAGGCCGAACAATGGCATTGAGTACCATGGTGTCTATGAACGAAGGACTTATTTTATTCATTTATTTTTAATTTATTATTGAGATTGTACATATTTGTAGCATAATGTAAAATGTTGAATAAAATTGTGTACATATTTTATCTTTTGAAATTGCAGTGATATTTTATGTCATAAGAAAATAGAGGGTGTTTGGTTCAAGGGTGATAGTCAAATTATTTAACAACCACTGGGGCTGGGCACCACTGCTGTAGGTAAAGAGGATGCCCCAACCAATGTGGAAATTGACTACCAGCCTTCCTTTACTTCTCCTTTAGGTGTAGCACTTGGAGGGAGAATTGACTACCAATGAGAAAGGAGGAACTAGGTGTGAAACCAGTAATTTCGTTATTGATATATAAAGCACTTGTTATGAGAGAGAGAATTTGCAAGTACCTGGCATGGAATGTGCATCAGTCCATCTCAGGTGGGGATGGCAATAATAAACCTTCACTGATAGGTGGAACTGTGTATCAAAAACTGATGATTGCACCGGTGTTTATATTTCATGCTTCCCCAAGTACAGGTATTTTATTTTTCCACATTGTATTTCCCATGTTTGTATAATAAAAAAACTGCTGATGAGTTAAAAGTCAACATGATCTGGCATAAAATAATTGTTTCTATTATTTTTTAGTATACTGTCTAAAATTTTCAAACTCTTTTCAAATGGAACTGACTGAAATGAAATATTCTCATTTCATCACAAATTTCTTTCCCCCAGTTCACTTCTGGCAGTCTTTACTGAGAGACTAAATGGCAGGAATTGATCTCCTAAGAATTGGATTTCTTTCCATTTCACAGTACAAACCATTTCTCTATTGAAACATTCTTTTGTAGTCCAGTGCCCCATCCAGGCTCATGTATCTCATTCTTTTAGTCAATGTATGCTTAAAATTTTCTTTCGAGATAGTTTTAGAGAAATCTGTATTCCATTTCACTTCCAAAGAGTCCTGTGTTAGCTCTCAGTTTGTTTTCTGTTCTCAGTTCAGACAAATAGTATTTGGCAGCCATTGGGATTGTACCAGTTTTTTAAATTTCATCTGAAATGGATTTTTTGGACAATGCAATTGTTTTGTTTATTGTATCAGAAGGTACTAAGCAGAAATTTTAAAAGTTAAAATACAGATTTTTTGATAATTATTCAATTAGAGGTCAAATTATTGTAATATGTCAAGAAAAGTTTACTATGTGCATTAAACCCTAATACATTACAGGAATTCTGTTTTTAGTTTAATCTTTCTAGATGCAAATAATAATGTCTAAAACATGACAGTTTATTTCTCTGAGATAAAAATAGTCTAGATGGAATGATGGCATTTGTAAAACACAGTCAGGATCATGCTTCTACTCTTTTATTTTGGTTCTTGTGGTACAACATTTTGGTCTGTGACTTGGATAAAGATAGAGAGTGTGCTTATCAAATTTATGGAATATGTAAATTATGTAACAGAATGAAAATTTACAATTCCCTCAGACTAGAAGGAAGTGCCAGTGTAACAAGATGAAAATTAACAAGGATATACAAAGAGTTCTGTACTTGGCCACAATAATGAACTGCAAGAGTAAAGAATAAGGAAAATGCAGCTGGATTCAGCAAAAAAAGGTTTTAGGGTTTTTATGCACTAGTTACTCAGTGTAAGTTGACAGTCTGATATGACTATTAAAAAGGCAATTGCAATTGTTGGCTACTTTCATATAAATATATTACTTAGGTCAGTATTTTTAAAGTGTGACCAATGGCATCAAAATCGCCTGGAAGCTTTTTTGTTTGTTTGTTTTTTGTCTTTTACAGTATTGAGAAATAATTGGCATATATCACTGTATACGTTTAAGATGTAGAGCATGAGGTTTGATTTATATATATTGTGAAATGATTAACAAAATAGGGTTGGCTAACATCATCTTCTCATATAGATACAATAAAAAGAAAAGAAAGAAAAAAGAAAACAGGAAAAAAATTTTCTCCTTAAGATGAGAACTTAAAGAATTTACTCTCTGGGACTTCCCTGGTGGTACAGTGGTTAAGAATCCGCCTGCCAATGCAGGGGACACGGGCTCGAGTCCTGGTCCAGGAAAATCCCACATGCCACAGAGCATCTAAGCCCGTGCGCCACAACTACTGAGCCTGTGCTCTAGAGCCCGTGAGCCACAAATACTGAGCCTGCATGCCACAACTACTGCGCCCGCGTGCCTAGAGCCTGTGCTCTGCAACAAGAGAAGCCACCACAATGAGAAGCCTGCGCACTGTAACAAAGTCAACCCCGCTCTCCACAACTAGAGAAAACCCGTGCGCAGCAACGAAGACCCAACGCAGCCAAATATAAATAAATAAATTTATTTTTAAAAAAAGGAATTTACTCTCTCAACAACTTTCCTATAAATCATAGGGCAGTGTTAGCTAGAGTCATCATGTTGTGCATTACATCCCTAGCACTTATTTATCTCGTCACTAGAAGTTTGTACCTTTTGACCATCTTCCTCTCTTTTTTAAAAATGTTGTTTCTTTTTAAGATTTCACATAAAAGTGAGATCATACAGTATTTGTCTTTCTCTGACTTATTTCACTTAGCATAATGTTTTTAGGTTCCATCCATGTGGTCACAAATGGTGAAATGTCCTCATTTTTTATGGCTAAATAATATTCCATGGGATATGTGTGTGTGTGTGTGTGTGTGTGTGTGTGTGTATATATACACATACATATATATGCCTCAACTTCTTTATCCATTAATCCATAGATGAACACTTAGGTTGTTTCCATATCTTGGCTGTTGTAAATAATGCTTCTGTGAACCTAGGGGTACAGATATATTTTCAAGTTAGTGTTTTTGTTTCCTTTGTATATATTCCCAGAAGCAGAAGTGCTGGATCATATATATGGTAGTTCTATTTTTAATTTTTTGAGGAACTTCCATACTGTTCTCCATAGTGGCTGCACCGTCTTACAATCCCACCATCTGTGCACAGGGTCCCCTTTTCTCCATATCCTCACCAACACTTGATATTTGTTGTCTTTTTGACACTAGTCATTCTAATAGGTGTGGGATAACTTCTCATGGTTTTGATTTGCGTATCCGTGATTGTTAGTGATGTTGAGCATCTTTCCATGTATCTGTTGGTTTTGTACATCTTCTCTGGAGAAATGTTTATCAGGTCCTTTGCCCATTTATTAAATTTTTTTTTAATTGAGTTGTGTGAGTTCTTTGTTTATTTTGGATATCCACCCTGTTTCAGATATATAGTTTGCAAATATTTTTTCCCATTCTATAGGTTGCCTTCTCAGTTTGCTGGTGGTTTCTTTTGCTGTGCAGATGCTTTTTAGTTTGATGTAGTCCCACTTATTTATTTTTGATTTTTGTTGCTTATGCATTAGACGTCATGTCCAAAAAATCATTATCAAGACCCATGTAAAGGATTTTTATTCCTATGTTTCCTTCTAGAAGTTTCATGATTTCAGAAATTACATTTAAGTCCTTAATTCATTTTATTTAATTTTTGTGAGTGGTGTTAAGATATGGGTCCAGTTTCATTCTTTTACATGTGAATATCCAGCTATCCCAGCACAATTTATTGAAAAGAACTTCTTTTCTGCATTAAGTATTCTCAGCTCCCTTGTCAAAGATTAGTTGGCTATATATGCTTGGTCTTATTTCTGGGCTCTCAATTCTGTTTCTTTGGTCTATTGTCTGTTTTTCTGCCAGTACTATACTATTTTGATTACTATAGCTTTATAGTTTAGCTTGCCTCCTTATTTGTTCTTCTTTCTCTGGATTTCTTTGGCTGTTTGGGGTATTTTGTGGTTCCATATAAATTTCAGGAGTGCTTTTTCTACGTCTGTAAAAAAGGCCATTGAAATCTTGATAGGGATTGTATTGAATCTATAGATGGCTTTTTGTAGCATTGACATTTTAACAATATTTATTCTTCCAATCCATGAATATGGGATAATTTTCCATTATTTGTTTTTTCTTCAATTTATTTCATCAATGTCTAATAGTTTATAGAGTACTTTAACCTCTTTAGCTGAATTTATTCCTAAGTGTTTTACTGTTTTTGCTGCTATTGTAAATGAGATTGATTTCCTTATTTCTTTTTCAGAAATTTAGTGTATAGAAATACTACTGATTTATTAAGTCTATTCTTTATTGATATATTAAATGTTCAATGTATGCTGTTCAGCTTAATAAACTGGATTGGTTATATTTCCCAAACAGTTTAAAAAGAATTCTCTACATACAGAAAAAGAAAAATTTTCAATTCTTATATAAACTACTATCCTAAAATTAAAACTAAGTAGAATTTAGATGTGAACATGAAAAGAAATGGTACCAAAAATATGTGAAAACACATTTTTATGATATTAAACTAATGTTTTCTCTTCAAAAATTTCCATTGAAAATAAGGAAGGGTGAGCTTGTGTCTTTTGTAGAAAATTATTATATGATTTATTAAATTATATTAAGCTCCTGCAAGAAATGACACATATGAGATGACTTTTTATTTCAATTTTTTCTTTTTTTTTTAACATCTTTATTGGAGTATAATTGGTATACAATGGTGTGTTAGTTTCTGCTTTATAACAAAGTGAATCAGTTATACATGTACATATATCCCCATATCTCCTCCCTCTTGCATCTCCCTCCTTCCGGTCCTCCCTATCCCACCCCTCTAGGTGGTCACAAAGCACCAAGCTGATCTCCCTGTGCTATGTGGCTGCTTCCCACTAGCTATCTATTTTACATTTGGTAGTGTATACATGTCCATGCCACTCTCTCACTTTGTGCCAGCTTACACTTTCCCCTCTCCGTATCCCAAGTTCATTCTCTAGTAGGTCTGCGTCTTTATTCCTGTCTTCCCCTAGGTTCTACAGGACCATTTTTTTGTTTGTTTTTTAGATTCCATATATATGTGTTAGCATATGGTATTTGTTTTACTCTCTCTGACTTACTTCACTCTGTATGACAGACTCTAGGTCCATCCACCTCACTACAAATAACTCAATTTCGTTTCTTTTTATGGCTGAGTAATATTCCATCGTATATATGTGCCACATCTTCTTTATCCATTCATCTGTTGATGAACACTTAGGTTGCTTCCGTGTCCTGGCTATTGTAAATAGAGCTGCAATGAACATTGTGGTACATGACTCTCTTTGAATTTTGTTCTTCTCAAGGTATATGGACAGTAGTGGGATTACTGCGTTGTATGGTGGTTCTATTTTTAGTTTTTTAAGGAACCTCCATACTGTTCTCCAAAGTAGCTGTATCAATTTACATTGCCACCAACAGTGCAAGAGGGTTCCCTTTACTCCACACCCTCCCCAGCATTTATTGTTTGTAGATTTTTTGATGATGGCCATTCTGAAAAGTGTCAGATGATATCTCATTGTAGTTTTGATTTGAATTTCTCTAATGATTAATGATGTTGAGCATTCTTTCATGTGTTTGTTGACAATCTTTATATCTTCTTTGGAGAAACGTCTATGTACGTCTTCTGCCCATTTTTGGATTGGATTGTTTGTTTTTTTGATATTGAGCTGCATGAGCTGCTTGTAAATTTTGGAGATTAATCCTTTGTCAGTTGCTTCATTTGTAAATATTTTCTTCCATTCTGAGGGTTGTCTTTTCGTCTTGTTTATGGTTTCCTTTGCTGTGCAAAAGTTTTTAAGTTTCATTAGGTCCCATTTGTTTATTTTTGATTTTATTTCCATTGCTCTAGGAGGTGGGTCAAAAAGGATCTTGCTGTGATTTATGTCATAGAGTGTTCTGCCTATGTTTTCCTCTAAGAGCTTCATAGTGTCTGGCCTTACATTTAGGTCTTTAATCCATTTTGAGTTTTTTTTGTGTGTATGGTGTTACGGAGTGTTCTACTTTCATTCTTTTACATGTAGCTGTCCAGTTTTCCCAGCACCACTTATTGAAGAGGTTGTCTTTTCTCCACTGTATATTCGTGCCTCCTTTATCAAAGATAAGATGACCATAGGTGCGTGGGTTTATCTCTGGGCTTTCTATCCTGTTCCATTGATCTATATTTCTGTTTTTGTGCCAGTACCATACTGTCTTGATTAAAGTAGCTTTGTACTATAGTCTGAAGTCAGGGAGCCTGATTCCTCCAGCTCCATTTTTCTTTCTCTAGATTGCTTTGGCTATTCTGGGTCTTTTGTGTTTCCATACAAATTGTGAATTTTTTTGTTCTATTTCTTTGAAAAATGCCACTGGTAGTTTGATAGGGATTGCATTGAATCTGTAGATTGCTTTGCGTAGTATAGTCATTTTCACAATGTTGAATCTTACAATCCAAGGACATGGTATATCTCTCCATCTGTTGGTATCATCTTTAATTCTTTCATCAGTGTCTTATAATTTTCTGCATACAGGTCTTTTGTCTCCTTAGGTAGGTTTATTCCTAGATATTTTATTCTTTTGTTGCAATGGTAAATGGGATTGTTTTCTTAATTTCACTTTCAGATTTTTCATCATTAGTGTATAGGAATGAAAGAGATTTCTGTGCATTAATTTTTTATCCTGATACCTCACCAAATTCATTGATTAGCTCTAGTAGTTTTCTGGTAGAATCTTTAGGATTCTCTATGTATAGTATCATGTCATCTGCAAAGAGTGACAGCTTTACTTCTCCTTTTCCCATTGGGTTTCCTTTATTTCCTTTTCTTCTCTGATTGCTGTGGCTAAAACTTCCAAAACTATGTTGAATAATAGTGGTGAGAGTGGGCACCTTTGTCTTATTCCTGATCTTAGTGGAAATGGTTTCCCTTTTTCACCATTGAGGACGATGTTGGCTGTGGGTTTGTCATCTATGGCCTTTATTATGTTGAGGTAAGTTCCCTCTATGCCTACTTTCTGGAGGGTTTTTATCAGAAATGGGTGTTGAATTTTGTCAAAAGCTTTTTCTACATCTATTGAGATGATCATATGGTTTTTCTCCTTCAATTTGTTAATATGGTGTATCACATTGTTTGATTTGTGTATATTGAAGAGTCCTTGCATTCCTGGGATAAACCCCAATTGATCATGGTATATGATCCTTTTAATGTGCTGTTGGATTCTGTTAGCTAGTATGTTGGTGAGGATTTTTGCATCTATGTTCATCAGTGATATTGGCCTGTAGTTTTCTTTCTTTGTGACATCTTTGTCTGGTTTTGGTATCAGGGTGATGGTGGCCTCGTAGAATGTGTTTGGGAGTGTTCCTCCCTCTGCTATATTTTCAAAGAGTTTGAGAAGGATAGGTGTTAGTTCTCCTCTAAATGTTTGATACAATTCGCCTGTGAAGCCATCTGGTCCTGGGCTTTTGTTTTTTGGAAGATTTTTAATCACAATTTCAATTTCAGTGCTTGTGATTGTTCTGTTCATATTTTCTATTTCTTCCTGGTTCAGACTGGGAAGGTTGTGCTTTTCTAAGAATTTGTCCATTTCTTCCAGGTTGTCCAGTTTACTGGCATATAGTTGCTTGTAGTAATCTCTCATGATCCTTTGTATTTCTGCCACGTCAGTTGATACTTCTCCTTTTTCATTTCTAATTCTATTGATTTGAGTCTCCTCGCTTTTTTTCTTGATGAGTCTGGCTAATGGTATGTCAATTTTGTTTATCTTCTCAAAGAACCAGCTTTTAGTTTTATTGATCTTTGCTATTGTTTCCTTCATTTCTTTTTCATTTATTTCTGATCTGATCTTTATGATTTCTTTCCTTCTGATAACTTTGGGGTTTTTTGGTCTTCTTTCTCTAGTTGCTTAAGTATAAGGTTAGGTTGTTTATTTGAGATGTTTCTTGTTTCTTAAGGTAGGATTGTATTGCTATAAACTTCCCTCTTAGAAGTGGTTTTGCTGCATCCCATAGGTTTTGGGTCTTTGTGTTTTCATTGTCATTTGTTTCTAGGTGTTCTTTGATTTTCTCTTTGATTTCTTCAGTGATCTCTTGGTTATTAAGTAGTGTATTTTTTGCCTCCCGTTTTATGGCTGTTAGCATTTACCTTATGTATTGGGGTGCTCCTGTGTTGGGTGCATAAATATTTACAATTGTTATATCTTCTTCTTGGATTGATCCCTTGAGCATTATGTTGTGTCCTTTTTTGTCTCTTGTAATAGTCTTTGTTTTAAAGTCATTTTGTCTGAAATGAGAATTGCTACTCCAGCTTTCTTTTTTTTTTTTAAAGATTTATTGATTGATTGATTGATTGATTGATTGCTATGTTGGGTCTTCGTTTCTGTGCGAGGGCTTTCTCTAGTTGCGGCAAGCGGGGGCCACTCTTCATCGTGGTGCGTGGGCCTCTCACTATCGTGGCCTCTCTTGTTGCGGAGCACAGGCTTCAGACGCGCAGGCTCAGTAGTTGTGGCTCACGGGCCTAGTTGCTCCGCGGCATGTGGGATCTTCCCAGACCAGGGCTCGAACCCGTGTCCCCTGCATTAGCAGGCAGATTCTCAACCACTGCACCACCAGGGAAGCCCTCCAGCTTTCTTTGGATTTCCATTTGCATGAAATATGTTTTTCCATCCCCTCACTTTCAGTCTGTATGTGACCCTAGGTCTGAAGTGGGTCTCTTGTAGACAACATATATATGGATATTGTTTTCGTATCCATTCAGCCAGTCTCTATCTTTTGGTGGGAGCATTTAATCCATATACATTTAAGGTAATTATCGATATGTATGTTCCTATTACCATTTTCTTAATTGTTTTGGGTTTGTTATTGTAGGTCTTTTCCTTCTCTTGTGTTTCTTGCCTAGAGAAGTTCCTTTAGCATTTTTTGTAAAGCTGGTTTAGTGGTGCTGAATTCTCTTTGCTTTTGCTTGTCTGTAAAGGTTTTAATTTCTCTGTCAAACCAGAATGAGACCTTTGCTGGGTAGAGTAATCTTGATTGTAGGTTTTTTCCCCTTCATCACTTTAAATATGTCCTGCCACTCCCTTCTGGCTTGCAGAGTTTCTGCTGAAAGATCAGCTGTTAACCTATAGGGATTCCCTTGTATGTTATTTGTTGTTTTTCCCTTGCTGCTTTTAATATTTTTTCTTTGTATTTAATTTTTGATAGTTTGATAAATATGTGTCCTGGCGTGTTTCTCCTCGGATTTATCCTGTATCGGACTCTCTGTGCTTCCTGGACTTGATTAACTATTTCCTTTCCCATATTAGGGAAGTTTTCAACTACAATCTCTTCAAATATTTTCTCAGTCCCTTTCTTTTTCTCTTCTTCTTCTGGGACCCCTACAAATCGAATGTTGGTGCATTTAATGTTGTCCCAGCAGTCTCTGAGACTGTCCTCAATTCTTTTCATTCTTTTTTCTTTATTCTGCTCTGCAGTAGTTATTTCCACTATATTATCTTCCAGGTCACTTATTCGTTCTTCTGCCTCCGTTATTCTGCTATTGATTCCTTCTAGAGAATTTTAAATTTCATTTATTGTGTTGTTCATCACCGTTTGCTTGCTCTTTAGTTCTTCTAGGTCCTTGTTAAACGTTTCTTGTATTTTCTCCATTCTATTTCCAAGATTATGGATCATCTTTACTATCATTACTCTGAATTCTTTTTCAGGTAGACTGCTTCTTTCCTCTTCATTTGTTTGGTCTGGTGGGTTTTTATCTTGCTCCTTCATCTGCTGTATGTTTCTCTGTGTTCTCATTTTGCTTAACTTACTGTGTTTGTGGTCTCCTTTTCGCAGACTACAGGTTCGTAGTTCCCACTGTTTTTGGTGTCTGCCCCCAATGGCTAAGGTTGATTCAGTGGGTTGTGTAGGCTTCCTGGTGGAGGGGACTAGTGCCTGTGTTCTGGTGGATGAGGCTGGATCTTGTCTTTCTGGTGGGCAGGTCCACGTCTGGTGGTGTGTTTTGGGGTGTCTGTGGCCTTATTATGATTTTAGGCAGCCTCTCTGCTAATGGGTGGAGTTGTGTTCCTGTCTTGCTAGTTGTTTGGTATAGGGTGTCCAGCACTGTAGCTTGCTGGTCGTTGAGTGGAGCTGGATCTTGGCATTGAGATGGAGATCTCTGGGAGATTTTCACTGTGTGATATTACATGGAGCTGGGAGGTCTCTTGTGGACCAATGTCTTGAACTTGGCTCTCCCACCTCAGAGGCACAGCCCTGACGCCTGGCTGGAACACCAAAAGCCTGTCATACACACGGCTCAGAATAAAAGGAAAAAAAAGAAAGAAAGAAAGAAAGAAGAAGTTAAAATAAAATAAAATTAAATTAAATTAAAAAGTTATTAAAATAGAAAATAATTATTTTTAAAAATTTTGAAAGGTAAGTTAAAAAAATGAAAGAATGAACAAAAGGAAGTAGAGAGCAACCAAACCAAAAAAACAAATCCACCAATGATAACAAGCACTAAAAACTATACTAAAAAAAAGAAAAGAAAAGAAAAATAATGGACAGATAGAACCCTTGGAAAAATGTTAAAGCAAATTTATTCAGACAAAATCACACACAGAAGCATACACATACACAGTCACAAAAAGAGAAAAAGGGAAAAAAATATATATATCATTGCTCCCAAAGTCCACCTCCTCAATTTGGGATGATTCGTTGTCTCTTCAAGTATTCCACAGATGCAGGGTACATCAAGTTGATTGTGGAGATTTAATCCACCACTCCTGAGGCTGCTGGGAGAGATTTCCCTTTCTCTTCTTTGTTCGCACAGTTCCTGGGGTTCAGCTTTGGATTTGGCCCCGCCTCTGTGTGTAAGTCGCCTGAGGGCGTCTGTTCTTCGCTCAGACAGGTCAGGGTTAAAGGAGCAGCTGATTCGAGGGCTCTGGCTCCCTCAAGCTGGGGGGAAGTAGGGGTACAGAATGCGGGGCGAGCCTGCATCAGCAGAGGCCAGCATGACGTTGCAACAGCCTGAGGTGTGCCGTGTGTTCTCCCGGGGAAGCTGTCCCTGGATCACGGGACCCTGGCAGTGGCGGGCTGCACAGGCTCCTGGGAGGGGAGGTGTGGAGAGTGACCTGTGCTTGCACACAGGCTTCTTGGTGGCTGCAGCAGCAGCCTTAGCATCTCATGCCCATCTCTGTGGTCCGCGCTGATAGCCGCGGCTCGCGCCCGTCTCTGTAGATACTTTAATTGGCGCTCTTAATCCCCTCTCCTGGCAAACCAGGAAACAAAGAGGCAAGAAAAAGTCTGGTGCCTCTTTGGCAGCTCCAGACTTTTTCTGGGACTCCCTCCTGGCCAGCTGTGGTGCACTAGCCGCCTTCAGGCTGTGTTCATGCAGCCAACCCCGGTCCTCTCCATGGGATCTGACCTCTGAAGCCAGAACCTCAGCTCCCAGCCCGCACCTGCCCCAGCGGGTGAGCAGACAAGCCTCTTGGGCTGGTGAGTGCTGGTCGGCAGTGATCCTCTGTGCGGGAATCTCTCCGCTTTGCCCTCCGCACCCCTGTGGCTGCACTCTCCTCCGTGGCTCTGAAGCTTCCCCCCTCCGCCACCCACAGTCTCCACCCACGAAGGGGCTTCCTCGTGTGTGGAAACCTTTCCTCCTTCATGGCTCCCTCCCACTGGTGCAGGTCTAGTCCCTATTCTTTTGTCTCTGTTTTTTCTTTTTTCTTTTGCCCTACCCAGGTACGTGGGGAGTTTCTTGCCTTTTAGGAGGTCTGAGGTCTTCTGCCAGCATTCAGCAGGTGTTCTGTAGGAGTTGTTCCACATGTAGGTGTATTTCTGACGTATTTGTGGAGAGGAAGGTGATCTCCATGTCTTACTCCTCCACCATCTTGAAGCTCCCTCTGAATTTTTTCTTATGCTAGGGTTCATCAAGCTGTTTCATACTTATTGTTATAGTTAATGATATATCAAATTTCTAATTCTGGTACCAATTTATGCTGTGTTGGCAACTGGAGAATGAAACAGCAATGTAGACAACAAGCAAAATTGATTTTTATCCATCTTCTTTGAATTCCAGTAAATGGTTGCCCAATGTGCTTTTCTGTTTCAACCAAACTAAATATTATAGTCTTATTTCTCTCAACTATTAATTATTTTACTTCTGAGACTCAAGAATTTCTTAAAGCACAACAGTGCTTTTCATTTGTTAATTTTGTACCCTGCAACTTTACTGAATTCGTTGATTCAGTTATACTTATACATGTATCTATTCTTTTCAAATTCTTTTTCCCTTTAGGTTGTTACATAATATTGAACCCACAGTTTAGTTTTTGTATTTTTCAACTTAGGATTTTGGTTTGTATTATTTTTTTATTGGAGTATAATTACTTTACAATGTTGTGTTAGTTTCTGCTGTACAGTGAAGTGAATCAGTATATGTATACATATATCCCCTCCCTCTTGGACCTCCCTCTCATCCCCCCACCCAACACTACTATTTCCTTGTCTAAACGAGAAATGTTTTGTTCCTGCACTGTTTTCCTACTTTCATTTATTTGCCTGTCTGTAAACTTCCTTAAGAGGATGATTCTGAATTCTTTGTCTGATAGTTCATAGATCTTCATTTCTTTAGGGTTTACTGGAGCTTCAGTAGTTTCCTTTGAAGGTGTCATGTTTACCTGTTTTTCATGGTCTTTGGTTCCTTAATTTAGCATCTGTGCATTTGAGTAATCTGGCTCCTTTTCCAGATTGTACAGGTTGCTTTGACAGAGACAGTGCTTCACCAGTTATCTCAGTTTGGGTTTCTGGGTGTGTCTGCTGGTAATGTCCTTAAGCAGGTGGGACCTGTTATTATGGTCTATTTTAGGGCAAGGCAACTGAGCTTTGAGGATGGGGCTTGATGGGAAGTGCCACTGGCTGAGAACAGTTGGATAGGACTACTCACTGGTTTCCTACCCAGGTGAGGCTATAGGATGGACTCTGCAGTTGCCTGAATTCTCTGGTCAGTCTTACTAAATGATCAGGAATGGGTACAATTTTCAATAGTTGATGGGGCTATGAATTAGCTTCACTGCCCTAGTAGGGAAGCAGGATGGGACTCAGGGCATGTATAGCTCATTGTTTAGGGACCCAAATCAGGCCAAAATGTGCACTGAATTACCTAGTCAGGTGAGACCACTAGCTTTGCTCTGCAGATCGGGGAAGCCAATGGCTGTGCTGTCTGTTCAAGTGACACTGTACATAGGCTACTGAATGGGCTCTGCACCTTCCTATATGCTCTGGTTAGGTTACCTGGTAGGACAGGCTGAAAGGCCATGAATTAGATTCCTTGCCAGGACGCAGTGGGAGAAGCAGCTCTAAAGCTAGTAAAGCTCTTCATTTGTTGTCTTAACTCAAGCCAACCAACACCCCAAGTTTCCTGACAGAGCAGGGCCACTGGTTTTGTTCTGCAAAGTCAGCTCTGCCCACCTGCCTCTTGGCTCAAGTGCCACTGGGTTGCACAACTTCCAGGAGTTGTCTCCAGCTCTTCTGGTCAGGTGGGATCAGAAGATACTCTCCACAGTGGGTGGAGCTATATCTCAGCTCCCTTGCCTGGATGGGAGGGGGAGGATACTCTCAATAAAAAGAAAATTTTTAAAGCTTTTATTTTATCTTTTTCCCTAGCTTTTCTACTGATGGAGAATAGAAAAAGATGTCACAAAGAAAGAAAACTACAGGCCAATATCACTGATGAACATAGATGCAAAAATCCTCAACAAAATACTAGCAAACAGAATCCAACAGCACATTAAAAGGATCATACACCATGGTCAACTGGGGTTTATCCCAGGAATGCAAGGATTCTTCAATATATGCAAATCAATCAGTGTGATAAACCATATTAACAAATTGAAGGAGAAAAACCATATGATCATCTCAATAGATGCACAAAAAGCTTTCAACAAAATTCAACACCCATTTATGATAAAAACTCTCCAGAAAGTATTCACAGAGGGAACTTACCTCAACATAACAAAGGCCATATATGACAAACCCACAGCAAACAACATTCTCAATGGTGAAAAACTGAAACCATTTCCTCTAAGATCAAGAACAAGACAAGGTTGTCTACTCTCAACACTATTATTCAACATAGTTTTGGAAGTTTTAGCCACAGCAATCAGAGAAGAAAAAAAATAAAGGAATCCAAATTGGAAAAGAAGTAAATCTGTCACTATTTGCAGATGGCATGATACTATACATAGAGAATCCTAAAGGTGTTACCAAAAAACTATTAAGCTAAGCAATGAATTTGGTGAAGTAGCAGGATACAAAATTAATGCACAGAAATCTCTTGCATTCCTATACACTAATGAAAAATACACCATTTTTAACTGGAAGTTTCCAATCCAGTCCTTAGACAACAGTTAGCCTCCAAGTAGTGCTTGTTGGGATGGAGGAAGGAAAACCATAATGGCTGTCACATTACCAAGAACCATAATTATCACATTATATAACCAATATTGTCACATTATCAATAACCATAATTATCACATTACATAACCAATATTATCACATTACCAAGAACCATTTATAGTGACCGGTAATCTATTCTGGTTATATAAGCACAGAGTGGGCTTAAAATTTGGTATTTTCCAATGCTCAAAATTAGAATTCCTCCCACATTAGTTACCTAATATGGATAACTTCAGTTGATCTTAAGAAACTCAAGGCATAGATGTGCAACTTCTTAAAACATTCTTAGCTAACTTAAGAAAAAAAGTAATCACATAAAACAATCTAAATTTTATTTTTTATGCTTGTATTCTTAACAAATTAGTCTTTCATTTGTGTTTCAAAATTTTCCCATCTTGAACTGTTCTCCTTAATTAACCAGCTCAATGTTATTTGCCTAGACTGGGATGCTGTGTTTATGTCTCACCTGCCCTAAATGCTGAAGGTATTTGTCTTATATTACATATAATAAAGAAAGCACTAATTCATAGACCTAGGACCTCAAATAGTAAAAGCAAGCCTAATAAAAATCAGGTTTACAGCCCAAAGTCATATTGATGAATTATATTCTTACCTTTCCTTAATTTCAGATAAAGGAGAAGGTGTATGAGAGACTATTATTTGTACACTCTCCCTGTCAATAAGCAAAAAGGACTAGAAGGCAGACAACATGGAAATACGAAGAGAACCAATACATAATTTGTGAGCCCAGAGATTTTAAAACCCAATCACAAGCCTAGTTTTATAGACTCTCATTCTTTATCTTAGAACAGAGAATCAATGAGATTATTTTCTTTTGCTGCTGTTGCTGTTGTTGTGAGAGGGGCCTTATATGTTTTGATGTGTTACTGTTTCTATCCATCAAAGTCAATGTTCCCTAAGTTCAAACTGACATATGATATAAAAATCAAGGAGTGTGATTGATCCCTCTCCTCCTCCCACCCACACAAATACTGAGAATGCATTTTTTTCTCTTTCATCTGTGTTATATCAGGCTTAGTGTAAGCTCTCTGCATTCATATGTGAGTCATGATTAACATATGCATGTCATGTATAAATATTTTGCCCGGAAGAAATCCCATTTCCATAGAGATTTGGTTCAATGCTTCTGAATGTGTCTGATGACTAAAGTTCATCTTCACTGAATAAGGTAAACTTTAGCTTTATTGAAAAGTCCCCTAATTGTATAATCTACCTGAAGCAACATAGAAGAAAAGTTAATGAATCATTATTAAGGAGTCCTGATTTTGGCCTATATTTTATTTCTTTAATCCTGGATTTCAAAGTAAGTTAACTATTAGAAAAATTAAAGAGGAAATTGTTACACAGAAGCAGAATTGAAAATTATACCTTTAGGTTTTACAAACTGTGTCAACATTCCCAGAATGTTATCATCAGAGAATCCAGGGTCACCCTCCAGCTGGCTTGTCCTCATCATCATTATCATTAGGGAATTCCCTCCATCAATCATATTGTAACCCCATTTGTTGAAAACCTACTGTGTGTGAACATTATGCTAGGTGTTGTAGTTACGGCTGTGAATAAGATAGCCATAATCTCAGCCCTCATGGGGTTTACATTCCAGCAGGAAAGTCATATTATCAAATTACTCACTCGAGTGCTTATTCAGGTATTTTCAGTTCTATGAAGGGTACCAGGCAAGCACATGAAGAGAAGAACAGATGCATTTAAGATGTCAGAGAGCTTCTGTGAGACAGTGATATCTGAGTTCTGCTATGAATTATGAAGAGTCAATCAGAGAGATAGCCTGACAAACCTTCAGTCAGGAAGGATGATGGTAAGTTCAAAGCGCAGGAGGAAAGCCAGAGTGTCTAAAGTTGGAGAAAGCCCTGAAAGAAGTTGGTAAGGTAGGTATCAACTGGTCTCATAAGCTCTGATAAAGATTTTTCTTTATACTCCAAAAAAAAAGGGACTCTTATTCTGACACGTGTAAAAAAATATAGGTGGCATTGCTTTTGCCATTGAGACAAGAGTTGGAGTCAACATCTCCTTACCACTAAATGCCAGCATAATAAAATTATTTCTAATAACATCATCTTACATGGGCCTCATGATTGCAGTCATTTAATGAATTCCTTGCAACTCCTAATAGAAATAAACTTTAGCAAGTAATTATTTGTTCACTGTCAAAAACAAGAAACCTGTTTGCAGTACCTATGACTTGAGAGGCCGAGGTCATGAAGATTAACATATATGTCCAGAATTGGGATCTGAGGACAGTCAGAACTGACCTGTAGTCCAAATCTGAACAGCGGGAAGGACTTTCTAAATCACTCTTTAATGAGAACTATTTGATAAAAGGGAGGCCATTCATTCTCATTAAGAAAAATGGGGTAGAGGAAAGCACCAGGATATAATGATAGTGCGACAGGGCACAGTTAGAACGGGAAGTGGAAAGAGGCAAGATAAGCATGACCAGGTGGAGAGAGAGAAAGCTTCAAAAGCACAAGTTCACTAACGTAATAAGGGACCCATGGGATCAGGCTATACAATGGCTTAGAAGAGACAAAAGCTGACTTTTTTTAGGGAGATGATAAGAAAGAAGCAACATTTCTGAATCTTAGTGACAACTAAGAGCCTAAAGGTGAGACAAGAACATCAGTGCAGTGACAAGTACCATCTTTTCAAGGGTTTTAAAGATCATGGTCATCAGCCAGGTTCAGTTTCCTGAGTTGATTTAATAAAGTCAAAGCCCCCCACAGTGTGTCAATGGATTCTGCTCTCTTAAGGGCACATGGAGGCTGATGCAAGTAATAATGGTCCTCTTACACTTTCATGGTTCTTAAACGTTCACAAAGCACTTTTATCTTTATTACTTTTTTTTTGATAAGCATTTCCATCCCTCATGGGTATAGATGAAGAGGGGCAGAACCTATTTGCTTACGTTTCTGATATGTAAAAAACCAAAAAGAAAGAAAGAAATCAGCTGAAAATGTTGTCCACATTCAGCTGTGTATTTTTCTATGCCCTATTGTCTTTAGATTTCCTTTCAAAGATTCATGAGCATAGTACTTGGGGTGGAAAATTATTTGTTGTTAAGGAAATCAAAACAGAGTTTAAGCAGGTATTTTTACATATTTTGATTATTTTTTCTTCACACAATTCTATTCTGGTGTTTTGTTTGCTTTGCCCAGATGGCAAATGTGCCATTAAGTTTATTCAGCCTGAATTAATTATCTTTTTATAGTAAAAGAAAATCCCCTCCTTTTGACAAGATGTTTGTACTGTATTTATGAATAAATAGAGGCAGCTGTTATACACAGCATTATTAATAGCATTGTTTTAAACATCTCATCGGAAAAGAAATCCACTCTTCAATATAATGTAAGCTCTTGCTGTCCCAGAGTTTATCAAAGAGTGAGGGCTTCCCTGGTGGCGCAGTGGTTGAGAATCTGCCTGCCAATGCAGGGGACACGGGTTCGAGCCCTGGTCTGGGAAGATCCCACATGTCGCAGAGCAACTAGGCCCATGAGCCACAACTAGTGAGCCTGCGCGTCTGGAGCCTGTGCTCCACAACAAGAGAGGCCACGACAGTGAGAGGCCCGTGCACTGCGATGAAGAGTGGCCCCCGCTCGCCACAACTAGAGAAAGCCCTCGCACAGAAACGAAGACCCAACACAGCCAAAAATAAATAAATTAATTAATAAAAAATTTTTTTTTAAAAAAGAGTGAAAACCACAGACCTGTTATCCACACCACAGCATAATAAGAAAAATATCACACTTTCTATAAAAGAGGCACTCAATCCAAACTGCAGACATAAGGCAGTTCTCTTTTAAGTGGTTATTGTCTTTGCTGGTCATTTGGGCCTGATTTTTCAGTGCTTCACAGGTTAAGAGTGTGGGGATCACCAAAGCGGCTCACCCTGGAAACAGAAAGCTAACAGCAGCCACAGACTTCATTTAAATGGTCACAATGATGCTATTTCCTGCTTTTCAGTTGAATGGCTTTTTGATGGGTGATATGGTCATTGTAGAAAGGATTTTTCCCTTCTACAATGACCATTTACAATTTTTCCCTTCTACTCGGTAAGACTGAGTAGGTTTGCAAAGCATAAGAACCCTTTCTCCTCACAGGTCTTCTGAGTTCTATGCCAGAAAAGATAAGACAAAGTATAACCCTTTATCACCGCAATGAGATCATAACTCTCCAAGGCATCTGATTGGGCTTTAGAATTTCCCTGTTTGAAGGAACTGGCTTTCCCAGGAGGCCATACTTTTTTCTCAGCAGAGCCAACTTGTCCTAAGGATTCATTTCATTTCTTAGTCATCTTTGCTTTATCTTCAACAGCAAACATAAACTGTGCTCAAGGGAATGAATATTTGCAAGCAGTGTACCGAGGACCAGGTATAGAAGCCCCAGGTGTAGGCCTCAAGACGGTGCATTGGGGGCTTCCCTGGTGGCGCAGTGGTTGAGAATCTGCCTGCCAATGCAGGGCACACGGGTTCGAACCCTGGTCTGGGAAGATCCCACATGCCGCGGAGCAACTGGGCCCGTGAGCCACAACTACTGAGCCTGCGCGTCTGGAGCCTGCGCTCCGCAACAAGAGAGGCCGCAATAGTGAGAGGCCCGCGCACCGCGATGAAGAGTGGCCCCCGCTTGCCACAACTAGAGAAAGCCCTCGCACAGAAACGAAGACCCAACACAGCCATAAATAAAATAAATAAATAAAATTAAAAAAAAAAAAAAAAAGAGGGTGCATTGTCTTTAGAGAACTGGAAAACAATAATAAAACTGAAAGTCTGTCTGCCTTTATGATCACGATGTGCAAGTGATTCTAAACAATGCCAGTGGTAGAATACCCTTCCCTGAAAAAAAATTTTTTTGGAAGTCTATGTCTTAAACAATTGCTTAGGTTATAATTTTTAATAATATGTATGTAATCTGCAAATTAGCTCATATTTACTACTTATCCTTTGATAAGCATTGTATTTTACATGGAAGTTAGTTTGAAGACCTCAGTTACATGGTTGGCCACCAACTGTGGTGGATTCAGTTGACCCTGACTTCTAAAGAGTTCAGCCTTTTTCACACAGTTGGTGTTTTCACTGCTCTGGCCTTGCATGCATATTCTTTAAATAGATTGAACTAAATAATGATAACACTGTGATTGGAAAGATTATGAAACCGTATCTTAACTCAATTTTGATTTGTGTCTAAGATTTAAAACTAAAACAGGGAGCAAACCATGAGATGTAATAGTTTAACAAATTCAGATTTTAGTTCATTCATGAAACTTTACTGAATGTGACTAATAGCTTTAACTTTGAAATGTTCTCTTTTTGAGTTGTTAATTATTTGATTTAAAAATAAAGAAAAAGTGAAGAAAATAAAATACTCCATCTGTGGTTTGATTTATTTGCTGTCTAAATTGTCTCTTTTGCAGATGTTTCCATTTTATTAAAATTTAATCATTAGTTACTAGTCAGTTACTTATGTGAAAATAAAGAAAACATCATTTAAAATGGAGTCAAGGAGCTCTGAAGAAGGGGCTCTCATGCATTACCTTTCAGACCCCAAACAGGGGGAAGCTTACTTTATGTGCCTCAGCAGGAAAAAGGAAGAATCTCTCCTTGCCCAGCAATAGCCCCGCCAATGAGAAACTGCCACACTCAGCCAGTAAGAAACGGTAATCACCCTGAACTCTTTGAAACAGCCTCTCCTAACTTCCTCCTTCTCCCTTAAAAAAGCAACCCCCTTTCCTCTGTTCCTCAAACTTACCTATGGTTCACCATACTTTGCTTGTCCCGAATTGCAATTCCTCTGCTATTCCCAAATAAACCCATTTTGCTGGAAAAATACTTGGCTCTTTTGTTTTTTAAGGTCAACATTTACATAAAAATTTTATATAAAATTGTTACTAAAGAATCAAATTCTAAACTGTTATGTAGATTTAAATCAATTAAATAGTTGTAGTTTCTTTCTCCAGACACTTAGAGATACTTATAATTATTTATAGTATTTTTGTGAAAATAGTAACTGGTTCATAATTATTCTGAATTTTGTAAAGAAATTTATGTGAGTGATCCATACCAACATGAATTTACCTTGACAGTGAATCCTCTTCTAGGGGCACTGGTGGTGAGTAAGAGAGAGAAAACTATTAGCAAAATTCAAAACCAACAAGAATTTTTTTTAACAGAGAAGAGAAAGGCACCAGTAAAAGCAAAGTAGGACTAGACAAAGACACTAGTAAAGATTTGGGCAAGACCAAAACTTTATTAAAGAAGAGAGGATGGATGATAAACTATTTTTATATCATTCCTCGTCCAGAATTGGTTCCGCATGACTTGAGAGTTACTCTGGTTAGGAAGGAAGTGGATCTCTTCAGAATAAAAACAAACTTTTCTTTGAAGTCCAAGGAAAAGGCAAAAAGGGCAAAGGATTGAGTCAACACGATGAGTTTATGGCTTTAGAAACATTTACAAAATCGTGAAAAAGTATTGAGAACTTGGACAGCTTATTCAAACTAAAAAAATGATTTGTTTTCTTTTTGCCGCAGACTTACAGTTAATAAGACAAAAGCTGAAATATCCAGCTTTATAACCAGTTAGAGGATTACAAGGTTATTGAAATTAAGTTTTTGAAAACATAATTGAAATTATATCCAAAAGTCTAAGAACGAGGTATCTGAACATCATTGTAGAAAAACATGTTTATCAGTATGGAAAATCTTGACTTTGGGACTGAAACTCCAAATAACTATGGATAAAGTTCATTGAGAAGAAATGAGTAACGAGAGAAATAAGTGGAGACAAAATATCTAGGAAAATCCATTGTGTCCATGTTAAATGAGTTAAAGAAAATGTTCTGCCAATTTCTAGGAATGTGTATGTAGCTCAATTTATGTAATTATATTGTTGCTAATTGAAAGAGCAGACTTTTTTTCTTCTGCCATGATTTTTCACTTTCAAACTCATTATACTGCTTTGATTTCTTGATTACCTTAAATGCCTCTCAAAGGCATTTTTAACTTGGAGTCTACAGATAACCAGTTTGTCCCTGAGTGAGTTTCCAGTGATCTCTAACCCTCAGAAAATAAATCTAAGTGTGTATCAGTGTGCAATACTGTTTTTCAGGAGCGGGTCCATAGTTTTCATCAGAATTAGTAGAGTGTTCCATGAATCAAAAGGTTTTAAGATTGTCTCTCTAGGAATCCCTTTTTCTCCCTATCAAGTCAAAGGGTCAGGCAGTGTTGTATCTTGTAAAACTTGCATTTGTACTTTAATGTACATCTCAGGATCTTGTTAAAATGCAAATTCTGACTCGTTAGTTACCAGGAGATGTGATGCTGTTGGTTCATGGATCATACTTTGAGAAACAAGGGTTTGACATCAGAGAGCTTTTGCCTCTGAGCTGTTCCAGGAGACCACCGCCATTACTGAATGGACACCACCCAAGAGACATGGAACCAGGTGTGGCCTCAGTCATCTGAGCCCAGGCAAGCCGCCTAACCGTGCTGAGTCTATTTTCTTGTCTCTAAAAAGGCAATAATGATATTATTAGACTACCAGGATGGTTGTGAGTTAAATTAGATGCTGACTGCAGTTCTTGGTACAGAGTAGATACAAAATAACTTTCTTCTCTTCCCCCTTCCCCCGAACACTTTGTAGTTTCCTTTTACTCTAGTGAGGTGATTACTTAAGAGTTATCATCAACAAATCTGAGGATAGCCGCAGGGTGAAAATAGGTACAGTATTACAGATGCCCAGAATTTCCTTGAAAGAGTTCTATTTCAATACCCCCAGTCTCAAGCAGAATTAGAATTCTAGTTTTTTCTACCTATCAAATTTCACCAGTAAACTGCCAAAACAAATTGTCTATTTGTTGTGGTTTTGGCTTAGCAACAGGTTGCCCTGGGGAATGCTGCCTTTAAGCCAGTTTGACCACTGCCTTCTCCCCCTATTTCAACTTCAACACTATTTGCATCAGTTATATTGGTTAATTGTCACTTATTACAGCGAATACTGTAATATTCTCAAATTCTTATCATGTCTCTTGCTAATTTTCAAGCTATTCTATCTGCTAGATTTCACCTATCTCACTGCTACTGAATGTAATTGCTTACATTATTTATATTAATTATTGATTTAATGTACGACCTTGGTTACTCATCTTATTTTCTGTCCTTCTCAGGTTGTCAAGAATCAAATATGTCTAAGTTGCATTGTATCACAACTCCCAAGAGTCAGGTGAAGCTGGGGCTTTAATGCTTTGGAATAGGTCAAGCTTATTCTTTTTTGTAGTTAATTCACTGCCCTCGCTAATGAATGATTTCATGCTCTCATCATTAAGCTACAAAGGCAGGACAATTTGGTAACTACTTTTTTTATTAGCAAAGTAACAAGGTTGTAATTAACATGAAACACATTAATTTGACTTACTATCAAATTCTTACCATTGATAAAGTCTCTGAGATGGTAGTGAACAAAAGTGGTAGAAAACAAAGAATCTAATCTATAATTTTTCAATTCTTTAAGTTGCCACATGGAAAGAAAGCACAGTATAAAAAATGGAGAGAAAGACTGTTGTGTTATTCTTGAAGACTGTTAGGCTCAAGGTTACCAGCCAAGCATAATTCTTGTTAAATTCTTCCATTACCACCTAATCCTGTTTATGTCAAGAACACCTTTAATAGAATGTCACTTCAAATCACTGAAATACAAAGACAAGCACTGTAATTTAAATTAGCTACAAAATGAATACCCTTTCTAGAGGGACCCCTGAGCTAGCAAATACACAAGTGACAATGCATGTTGCCTCTGACATTTCCCTAGAAGCCACAGCCATTAACTTGATGCATACCATCCCCCAAAAAAGGTCCCTTCTTTTTTTCTGGGACATAGGTCAGAGTGTTCTCCTCCTTTCTGAAGGAGGTTTTGGGTACTTATCCAGGAAAAAAATTGTGGTTTCTAGCACTATTGTTTAATTTTAGTCTCTGTCTAAAAAGGGAGGATTTGACTTATCTATGCAATTCCTGAGTGTTAGTTCTGCGGTGCAGGTGTTTTGATATTCCCAAGGGACTTTGGCTATCTTCAGTGAGTAGTGTAATTCCATGAGAGGAACTTTCCAAATACTTGACTGCCCAGATGTAATTGAAGAGATCTGTACCAGCTTCTTTAATACTGCACTGGTCGTAATATATATATGTATGGTCTTGTATGTGGTTGGCCATTGGCAGAGACAAAAAAATACAACAGAGTAAAATTCATTGATAGGTCCTCAAAGAAACAATGTGAAGAATAAATCTCTAAAAATGAAACCCCTTATGGGAATATCATATGATTTTTCAGTAACTCATTTATCACATTGATAAAGCAAGGATATAAATTGTTGACTATGCCCTTTGATGACAAGAACAAACCCAATGATTGTTCTTAGCCATAAATTGGGAAAGTGGAATAGTCTTTGATTCTAGAAATAACTGACATTTATGGAAACCATTGTTAGGATGGCTAATAGAATTTATTTCATGGCCAACAAATTCCCATGGCAAATTTACCATCTGATAGGTAACTTACCATTAGACGTACTTTGCAAATGCAAAACCACAACAGCATTTTCCCTTTGTCTCTATCATGTGTACTACAGAACTTTGAGTGTCATAACTGAGTGTTCCACCTTCCAGAACTACCTGGACATCAAAGAGGATGAGATAGGAAAAGAGGATGCAGAGTCACATTTCCACCTATCTCTAATACAATAGAGTACTGAATGGAAGTGCACTGTAAGATATATTCTTTTTTTTAATTTGCTCTAATTTCTTATTTTGAAAAGTTTCAAATATACAGAATAATTACAAGAATATTACAATGAATATTCACACCCGTCACCTAGATTCTCTAGTTCTTTCACATTGTCATATTTGCTACATTCTCTTTTTCTTTTTTGATTTCTCCTTTTTATTCTTTTCTGAATCTTAGTTGCTGATATATAACTCTTTACCCCTAAATACTTCAGCGTGTATCTCTTTTTTTTTTCCCATTTTTTTTAAACATCTTTATTGGAGTATAATTGCTTTACATTGTTGTGTTAGTTTCTGCTGTATAACAAAGTGAATCAACTATACGTATACATATATATCCATACCACCCCCTCTTGCATCTCCCTCCCACCCTCCCTATCCCACCCCTCTAGGTGGTCACAAAGCACCGAGCTGATCTCCCTGTGCTATGTGGCTGCTTCCCACTAGCTCTCTACTTTATATTTGGTAGTGTATATATGTCCATGCCACTCTCTCACTTCTTCCCAGCTTACCCTTCCCCCTCCCCATGTCCACAAGTCCATTCTCTACATCTGTGTCTTTATTCCTGCCCTGCCCCTAGGTTCTTCAGAACTTCTTTTTTTTTTTTTTTTTTAGATTCCACATATATGAGTTAGCATACGGTATTTGTTTTTCTTCTTCTGACTTACTTCACTCTGTATGACAGATTCTAGGTCCATCCACCTCACTGCAAATAACTCAATTTCGTTTCTTTTTATGGCTGAGTAATATTCCATTGTATATATGTGCCACATCTTCTTTATCCATTCATCTGTTGATGGACACTTAGGTTGCTTCCATGTCCTGGCTACTGTAAATAGTGCTGCAATGAACAGTGTGGTACATGACTCTTTTTGAATTATGGTTTTCTTAAGGTATATGCCCAGTAGTGGGATTGCTGGCTTGTATGGTAGTTCTATTTGTAGTTTGTTAAGGAAACTCCATACTGTTCTCCGTAGTGGCTTTATCAATTTACCTTGCCACCAACAGTGCAAGAGGGTTCCCTTTTCTCCACACCCTCTCCAGCATTTATTGTTTGTAGATTTTTTGATGATGGCCATTCTAAACAGTGTGAGGCGATACCTAATTGTAGTTTTGATTTGCATTTCTCTAATGATTGGTGATGTTGAGCATCTTTTCATGTGTTTGTTGGCAATCTGTATATCTTCTTTGGAGAAATGTCTATTTAGGACTTCTGCCAATTTTTGGATTGGGTTGTTTGTTTTTTTGATATTGAGCTGCATGAGCTGCTTGTATAGTTTGGAGATTAATCCTTTGTCAGTTGCTTCATTTGCAAATATTTTCTCCCATTCTGAGGGTTGTATTTTTGTCTTGCTTATGGTTTCCTTTGCTGTGCAAAAGCCTTTAAGTTTCATTAGCACTTGTTGTCTCTCAGATAGTTTTCTCTGTGATCCAAAAAAAAGTGGAAATTATTTTTTAAAGATTTGTTAAGAAGGTAAAGAAAGATGGTGTGTTTCCTTTGGTCTTAAACTTTGAGGTGGGGGATGGTGTTTGGTAACAAGCTGGTAGTACCAGAAGACACTGAAAAGTCTCTAACTAGATAACAAACTATTCCACCTTCTCCATTCTTTTCTCATTATTTCCAACCTATTTAATTTCCTTCCTCATGAAGTCTTTTGAAGAGGATTGAACTTCCCCCTCCTTTGTATGCCTTTTCAGCTATCATTGAGACTTATTTTCCCCTCTGGTGGTTGCCCTTAAGGAGTTTTACCTGTACAGAATATCAGAAAGAGGGGGCCATTTATTTGGAATGATGTTGTGATTATCTAAACTTCAGAGTTGCTATTAAAAAATTAGGCACACTTCAGCCTATTCTTGAGATTATTTTTTCTACAAATGGTTTCCCTCTCCTTATTTAAAAACAAAAGGACTAAAATCTACTAATATTCAAAATTGAGAAGTGATGTTTCAGCATTAAATGTATCAAGAAGAAAAGGTAACTTACAGACCTTTCTATAGGAACCACACAAATAAGGGTTCTGCTCTATTAAATTTGTCTCATTTTTAATCAAAATAATCCATGTACATAATTTTTCACAAGCCAAATAACACACAAAAACTCATGACTGAAACAAAAGCAATCCCATTCCCATGTCTGAGTCCTGCTTCAAGGTGACATTCACTGTAAGTATATTTAACACTTTCATGTTTCTCTTCATATTTCTAAATATAAGTTTATGTTTTATTTCTAAATAGAATAGAATTTTTAATCCTAGATATTATTTTTTGACTGTCTTTTCTGGTAGATGAGAATTTTGCACTTTCATTTACCCCTGTTCCACCACACACTTTCCCACGTGCTAATATAGCAATACCAAAATTTTTGGTTAATACTCAGAAAGCATTAACCTTAAAAGAAAAATATTGACCAACTGCATGTCATCAAAACTAAATATTCTGCTAATGAAAATCCCCCATTAAGAAAATAAACAGGCAAGACTCAGGCTAGAGAAAATATTCTTAACACAAATATCTGGCAAAGCATAACCCAGCAAGTAGGCTTGTTGTCCTTGTGCAACAGAAAGAACAAATAAAGAGGCAATGGTCTTTTTCAGAAAGAGAAAAGGCTATACTGCAAGGCAGCCAAGAAAGGAGACAGGAGGCAATGCTCAGGTCTGTCTCCACATCACCTTTCTGAGTGGAAGTAGTATTTATTGAGTGGAAGTGGTAT
Source organism: Eubalaena glacialis (assembly GCF_028564815.1). Lineage (NCBI taxonomy): Eukaryota > Metazoa > Chordata > Mammalia > Artiodactyla > Balaenidae > Eubalaena > Eubalaena glacialis. Next base: position 124,047,190 of record NC_083720.1, on the reverse strand, counting down.
TTATTTGAGTGGAAGTGGTATTTATTGTGGAAGTAGAGAGTAGGAGAGGTAGGAAGCTTGGAAGTGATTGGTGGAAAGTAACCATAAGTTTCAAGAATTCCTTGTGCAGGTGTGTCTGTCCATCACGTGTCTTCATAGATCACATGTACAGATTCAGAAAGGTTCTGTGTGTTGCATATGGTGGATTTTCAGCCTATGGCATCTAAAGTTTGCTATCATCATTCTAGTCCCTCAACGCACCTGCACGAAGCTCACTCTAAGGGGCTGTCAGCAAGTTGTCTGCATTTCTGTGGTTTCCCTATTCTGCAAAACAAGCTTGGGCATCTTAGTTAATTGTTTTGTTTCATTTCTGTTTCAAACTTATGTGTCTTGAGTGTGCAAGATGCAGGATATGGTTTCAAAAGGCTACACCCCCCCCCCCAGAATATATAAAGAACTGTCAATGAAAAATTAATCAGTGGATCTAAGAAAGAAATGGAAAATTTTATTCGAGCCAAATTGAGGATCATAACCAGGAAACAGACTCTCAGAAAGCTCCGAGAACTGTTCCGTCCATAAGAATTCAAGGCACAGTTACATAAGCTTTTTGAGACAGAGGGCTGTACACTAAATGATGTGTTATTGACAATTTACACAATCCAGATCTGCAAGTACAAAGTGGTGGATCATTGTGACCCCTTAAAAAATCAACAAGGGATGTTATCTTTAAAGGAGTTGTCTTGTTGATGTTAGTAGAATGTTGCTCTTTATGACTGAGCAGGTATTTCTGCTGATGGAGGAGGTTTGGTCAATGTATAATGCTGATATACAATGCACAGTACAGGGAAGAGAGGAGGACAAATGGAAGAGAAAATTTTTTATGTTTAAATTTTTCTTGTCTTGCCATAAAATACAAATTTTATTGTACAGAACTCTTACAATTTTATAATAAAAAGACAAAGAACGCAATGTGTGAAAGATTTGACAGATACCTCACCAGAGAAGATACACAAATTGCCAGTAAAGACCTGAAAATGTGCTCAACATCATTAGTCATCATGGAAATGCAATTCAAACCCACAGTGACAATCTACTACATACCAACTAGAATGGTTGCAATGAAAAAGATAATACCAGACATTGGAGAGGATGTGGATCAACTAGAACTCTGATTCATTGCTTTTGGGTGTATTAAATAGTATAATAACTTTGGAAGACAGTTTGGAAATTTCTTATGAAGTTAAGCATGTACTTATATTTATCAACTCAGCAACTGCACTCCTAGGTACAATAATTTTTATTTGTAATATCCCCAAACTGGAAACAGACCAGGGGTCCACCAACAAAGAAGAGATTAACAAAATGTGGTATAGTCATACAATTAAAAACTACACCATAAGAAAAAGGAATGAGGAGATAGTTTCAAGATGGCAGAGGAGAAGGATGTGTGCTCACTCGCTTTTGCAAGAGCACGGAATCACAACTAACTGATGAACAAGCATTGACAGGAAGACACTGGAACTCACCAAAAAAGATACCCCACATCCAAAGACAAAGGAGAAGCCATAATGAGACGGTAGGAGGGGTGCAATCACAATAAAATCAAATCCCATAACCACTGGGTGGGTGACTCACAAACTGGAGAACAATTTTACCACAGAAGTCCACCCACTGGAGTGAAGGTTCTGAGCCCCACATCAGGCTTCCCAACCTGGGGGTCCAGAAATGGGAAGAGGAGTTCACAGAGAATCAGACTTTGAAAGCTAGCAGGATTTGATTGCAGGACTTCGACAGGACTGGGGGAAACAGAGACTTCACTCTTGGAGGGCACACACAAAGTAGTGTGCGCATCAGGACCCAGGGGAAGGAGCAGTGAGCCCATAGGAGACTGAACCAGACCTACCTGCTAGTGTTGGAGGGTATCCTGCAGAGGTGGGGGGGGGTGGCTATGGCTCAATGTAGGGACAAGAACACGGGCAGCAGAAGTTCTGGGAAGTACTCCTTGGCATAAGCCCTCCAGAGTCTGCCATTAGCCCCACCAAAGAGCCCAGGTAGGCTCCAGTGTTGGGTCGCCTCAGGCCAAACAACCAACAAGGAGGGAACTCAGTCCCACGCATCAGCAGACAAATGGATTAAAGTTTTACTGAGCTCTGCCCACCAGAGCAACACCCAGCTCTACCCACCACCAGTCCCTCCTATCAGGAAGCTTGCACAAGCCTCTTAGATAGCCTCATCACCAGAGAGCAGAGAGCAGAAGCAAACAGAACTACAATCCTGTAGCCTGTAGAATGAAAACCACATTCACAGAAAGACAGACTAAATGAAAAGACAGAAGACTATGTACCAGATGAAGGAACAAGATAAGACCCCAGAAAAACAACTAAATGAAGTGGAGATAGTCAACCTTCCAGAAAAAGAATTCAGAATAATGATACTGAAGATGATCCAGGACCTCGGAATAAGAATCGAGGCAAAGATCGAGAAGATGCAAGAAATGTTCAACAAACACCTAGAAGAATTAAAGAACAAACACCTAGAAGAATTAAAGAACAAACAAACAGATGAACAATACAATAACTGAAATGAAAAAGACACTAGAAGGAATCAATAGCAGAATAACTGAGGTAGAAGACCAGATAAATGACCTGGAAGACAGAATGGTGGAAATCACTGCCACGGAACAGAATAAAGAAAAAAGAATGAAAAGAAATGAAGACAGCCTGAGAACTCTGGGACAACATTAAACACACCAACATTCACATTATAGGGGTCCCACAAGGAGAAGAGAGAGGGAAAGGACCTGTGAAAATATTTGAAGAGATTATAGTTGAAAATTTCCCTAACATGGGAAAGAAAATAATGACCCAAGTCCAGGAAGTGCAGAGTCCCAGGCAGGATAAACCCAAGGAGAAACATGCCGAGACACATAGTAATCAAATTGACAAAAATTAAAGACTAAGAAAAATTATTAAAAGCAACAAGGGAAAAATGACAAATAACATACAAGGGAACTCCAATAAGGTTAACAGCTGATTTCTCACAGAAACTCTACAATCCAGAAGGGAGTGTCATAATATATATAAAGTGATGAAAGGGAAGAAGCTACAAACAAGATTACTCTACCCACCAAGGATCTCATTCAGATTTGACAGAGAAATCAAAAGCTTTACAGACAAGCAAAAGCTAAGAGAATTCAGCACACCAAACCAGCTCCACAACAAATGCTAAAGTAACTTCTCTAAGTGGGAAACATAAGAGAAGAAAAAGACCCACAAACCACCCCCCCCCCCCACAAAATAATTAAGAAAATAGTAATAGGAACATACATATTGATAATTACCTTAAATGTGAATAGATTAAATGCTCCACCCATAAGACACAGTCTCGTTGAATGGATACAAAAACAAGACCCATATATATGCTGTCTACAAGAGACCCACTTCAGACCTAGGGACACATACAGACTGAAAGTGTGGGGATGGAAGAAGATATTACTTGCAAATGGAAATCAGAAGAAATCTGGAGTAGCAATACTCATATCAGATGAAATAGACTTTAAAATAAAGAATGTTGCAAGAGATAAGGAAGGACACTATATAATGATCAAGGGATCAATCCAAGAAGAAGATATAACAATTATAAATATATATGCACCCAACATAGGAGCACTTCAATACATAAGGCAAATGTTAACAGCTATAAAAGAGGAAATTGACAGTAACACAATAATAGTGGGGGATTTTAACACCTCACCAATGGACAGATAATCCAAACAGAAAATTAATAAGGAAACACAAGCTTTAAATGACAGAAGAGACCTGATATATTTAATTGATATTTACAGGACATTCCATCTGAAAACAGCAGATTACACATTCTTCTCAAGTGCACACAGAACATTCTCCAGGATAGATCACATCTTGGATCACAAATCAAGCATCAGTAAATTTAAGAAAATTGAGATCATATCAAGCATATTTTCTGACCACAACACTACAAGATTAGAAATAAATTACAGGGAAAATAATGTAGAAAACACAAACACATAGAAGCTAAAAAATATGCTACTAAATAACCAAGAGATCACTGAGGAAATCAAAAAATACCTAGAGACAAATGACAATGAAAACACGATGATCCAAAACCTATGGGATGCAGCAAAAGCAGTTCTAAGAGGGAAGTTTATAGCAATACAATCCGACCTCAAGAAGCAAGAAAAGTCTCAAAAAAAAAATCTAAACTTATACCTAAAGGAACTAGAGAAAGAAGAACAAACAAAACCCAAAGTTAGTAGAAGGAAAGAAGTCATAAAGATCAGAGCAAAAATAAATGAAATAGAAACAAAGAAAACAATAGCAAAGGTCAATAAACTAAAAGCTCGTTCTTTGAGAAGATAAACAAAATTGATAAACCTTTAGCCAGGCTCATCAAGAGAAAGAGGGAGAGGACTCAAATCAATAAAATTAGAAATGAAAAAGGAGAAGTTACAACAGACACTGCAGAAATACAAAGCAACATAAGAGACTACTACAAGCAACTATATGCCAAGAAAATGGACAACCTGGAAAATATGGACAAATTCTTAGAAAGGTATAACCTTCCAAGACTGTACCAGGAAGAAATAGAAAATATGAACAGACCAATCGCAAGTAATGAAATTGAAACTGTTATTAAAAATCTTCCAACAAACAAAAGTCCAGGACCAGATGGCTTCACAGGTGAACTCTATGAAACATTTAGAGAAGAGCTAACACCCATCCTTCTCAAACTCTTGCAAAAATTTGCAGAGGAAGGAATACTCCCAAACTCATTCAATGAGGCCATCACCCTGATAACAAAACCAAACAAAGATACTACAAAAAAGAAAATTACAGAGCAATATCATTGATGAACATAGATGCAAAAATCCTCAATAAAATACTAGCGAACAGAATCCAACAACACATTAAAAGGATCATACCATGATTGAGTGGAACTCATCCCAGGGATGCAAGGATTCTTCAATATACACAAATCCATCAACATGATACTCCGTATTAACAAACTGAATAATAAAACCATGTGATCATTGCAATAGATGCAGAAAAAGTTTTGACAAATTTCAACACCCATTTATGTTAAGAACTCTCCAGAAAGTGGGCATTGAGGGAACATACCCCAACATAATAAAGGCCATATAAGACAAATCCACAGCAAACATCATTCTCAATGGTGAAAAACTGAAAACCTTTCCTTTAAGGTTAGGAACAAGACAAGGTTGTCCACTCTTGCCACTATTATTCAACATAGTTTTGGAAGTCCTAGCCATGGCAATCAGAGAAGAAAAAGAAAAAAAATGAATACAAATTGGAAAAGAAGAATTAAAACCATCACTGTTAGCAAATGACATGATACTATACACAGATAATCCTAAAGATGCCACCAGAAAACTACTAGATCTAATCAATGAATTTAGTAAAGTTGCAGGATACAAAATTAATGCACAGAAATCTGTTGCATTCCTATACACTAACAACGAAAGATCAGAAGGAGAAATTAAGGAAACAATCCCATTCACCATTGCAACAAAAAGAATAAAATACCTAGGAATAATCCTACCTAAGGAGGTAAAAACATGTACTCAGAAAACTATAAGACACTGATGAAAGAAATCAAAGTTGAAACAAACAGATGGAAAGATATACCATTTTCTTGGATTGGAAGAATCAATATTGTGAAAATGGCTATTCTACCCAAAGCAATCTACAGATTCAATGCAATCCCTATCAAATTACCAATGGCATTTTTGCAGAGCTAGAACAAAAAATCTTAAAATTTGTATGGAGACACAAAGACCCTGAATAGCCAAAGCAATCTTGAGAGAAAAAACTGAACTGGAGGAATCAGGCTCCCTGATTTCAGACTATACTACAAAGCTACAGTAACCAAGATAATATGGTACTGGTACACAAACAGAAAAATAAATCAATGGAACAGGATAGAAAGTGCAGAGATAAACCCACGCACATATGGTCAACTAATCTATGAAAAAGGAGGCAAAGATATACAATGAAGAAAAGACAGTCTCTTCAATTTGTGGTGCTGGGAAAACTGGACAGCTACATGTAAAGGAATGAAATTAGTACACTGCCTAACACCATACACAAAAATAAACTCAAAATAGATTAAAGACCTAAATGTAAGGCCAGACACTATAAAACTCTTGGAACAAAAACATAGGCAGAACACTCTATGACATAAATCACAGCAAGATCCTTTTTGCCTCACCTCCTAGAGAAATGGAAATAAAAGCAAAAATAAACAAATGGGACCCAATGAAACTTAAAAGCTTTTGCACAGCAAAGGAAACCATAAACAAGACGAAAAGACAACCATTAGAATGGGAGAAAACATTTGCAAGTGAAGCAACTGACAAAGGATTAATCTCCAAAACTTACAAGCAGCTCATGCAGCTCAATAACAAAAAAACAAAAAACCCAATCCAAAAATGGGCAGAAGACGTAAATAGACACTTCTCCAAAGAAGATATACAGATTGCCAACAAACATATGAAAGGATGCTCAGCATCACTAATCATTAGAGAAATGCAAATCAAAACTATAATGAGGTATCACCTCACACTGGTCAGAATGGCCATCATCAAAAAATCTACAAACAATAAATGCTGGAGTGGGTGTGGAGAAAAGGGAACCCTCTTGCACTCTTGGTGGGAGTATAAACTGATGCAGCCACTATGGAGAACAGTATGGTGGTTCCTTAAAAAACTAAAAATAGAACTAACATACGACCTAGCAATCCCGCTACTGGGCATAAACCCTGAGAAAACCATAATTCAAAAAGAGTCATGTGCCGTAATGTGCATTGCAGCTGTATTTACAATAGCCAGGACATGGAAGCAACCTAAATGTCCATCAACAGATGAATGGATAAAGAAGATGTGGCACATATATACAATGGAATATTACTCAGCTATAAAAAGAAACGAAATTGAGTTATTTGTAGTGAGGTGGATGGACCTAGAGTCTGTCATACAGAGTGAAGTACGTCACAAAGTGAAAAAGAAATACCATATGCTAACACATATATATGGAATCTTAAAAAAAAAAGGTTCTGAAGAACCTAGGGGCAGGACAGGAATAAAGGCACAGACATAGAGAATGGACTTGAGAACACAGAGAGGGGGATGGGTAAGCTGGGACGAAGTGAGAAAGTGGCATGGACATATACACTACCAAATGTAAAATAGGTAGTGGGAAGCAGCCGCACAGCACAGGGAGATTAGCTGGGTGCTTTGTGACCACCTAGAGGGGTGGGATATGGAGGTTGGGAGGGAGACACAAGAAGGAGGAGATATGGGTATATATGTATATGTATAGCTGATTCACTTTGTTATACAGCAGAAAATAACACACCACATTAAAGCAATTATACTCCAATAAAGATGTTAAAAAAAAATAATAAGGTCAACTGATTAGTCACTTAAAAAAAAAATCCATAAGATTTCTATAATATGACCAAAATGCAGCATCATTTATATTAAATGTATAGAAGGTGTGTGGTGCTTGGATCCAGAGAGACATAAAATAAGAGAAGAAATTCAATCATAAAGACTGGCACCTTTCTTCATCAGAAATAAAGCATAATATCAGCAGTCTCATATTAGCATTTAATTTTGGATCAGGCTTTATGCCATTATCAAAGTAGACCACAGTTTGAAAGCACTCAAAATAGATGGTTATTTAAGCAGGAAAAATAAATAGTTGTTTAACCTCATTTAAATAAATACATACATAAATAAATAAAACGTATTCCCCCTGCCCCAAAGATTTTAGGGATTTAAATAATTCATGTTCACAGATATGAACCCAATTTTAAATTGAACTAAGCATACTTAATGAGTGAAGATCATTCACTAGCAAATGTAAAGCAGCTGTACAGTGGGGAAGTGTCTGAGCATTATAAGAACCCTGACTAATGGATTCATTATCATACGGAGCAGGATTTTATAGTGTTTCAAATATGTTAAACTTTTCAAGCCAGGGGACAATTTCTGTTTTGCTGTGATGCCTTAAACAATGGGTTATTCTAAAATATTTAGGCAACATATATTTACTAAGACTCACAGAGGACATAGTCCTACCCAGAGCTGCTTTGCAAATATCAATATAGTGCTGAGACAAATTTGCTAACAAACATATCAATCTCATTTATGTAATTCAGAGTTGTCCTTGTAAGTCCTTGGATGTAGGTCCTCATTTAAATGATATACTTTTTGATTAAAACCTTAAGGACTAATTGTAAAAATACATGAAAAATACTTATTACAGATTTAAAAAATTGGCTTAATCATATTCTTTATTCAAATATAGTTCCAAATCATGCTTGATTATTATTTTTAAAAATTCTATCCTTAAAAGATGGTAATTTTGTAATAACCTATAAGTGAAAAGAATTTGAAAAAGAATATATATATATCACTTTACTGTACACCTGAAACTAACACAACATTGTAAATCAACTATACTTCAATAAAAAAAATTTATTCTCAAAAGATGGTAATTTGATACCACTGAGAACATGTAGGAGCTCCATTTGTAGGTCCTGGTGTTATTTCTAAGAACTGAATCTTTAGCTGAAGCATATTAAAGAAGTAGTTTCAAGGTAACTGGCACTAAAATTGGTGATAAGAATATAATATGAAAAAATACACAACTTCCACGTATTCCTGCTCCAGCTCTCAAGAGACTGAGAACCAGCCCATGATAATGCCATCTTATAAGTCCATGCTAGAGTTACAGAAAATTTGCTATGCCATCTTGGAAGGAGTAAAGAACTTTGGTAGGAAAACAAGGAAGTGGAAAGTGTCTCCAATAGAAAGAACAGCATGTATGATGGCATGAAAACACAGAGCCAAGACGGATATGCTATATTTAGAGATTTGCAGATTCTCCTATATGTCTGAAACACAGAGGCCCAGAACAGTAGTTAGGGTATCAGATGATGAGAAGTAGTTCTTATAGGACAAGTTCAGAGTTTCAGTTTTATCCTACATGAGAACAGAAATCAAAGATTCTTAAGCACGGAACTAATATGTCCATATTTGTGTTTTAGAAAGATTCGTCTGATGCCAGTGACCAAGAAGGCCTTAATATTTCCTTTTGCTTGACTAAACTTTAGACAGATTTCTTCTGGTCTTTAGGGCCCTGACTTCCCTTTTTTAGAGCATTTATTTTAGAAAACTTGTAATTGCAAATTCTTTCTCTGTTTCTTTGAAATGTCTGTAAATATTCTTAAAAGCCTCTTTCCAGTTTTACAACCCAAGGAAGGAATGCCTTTCTCAAGGATCTGGGAGCCACCCGTTTGGAATGTAATCATCAAGGAAGATAGCTCCTCTATCTCCCAGCCTCTGAGGGAGGGTAGGAACCTAACTTCCATGTGTTACTTGTTCCAAAACTACCTCCTGTAATGAAGATAGGAGAAACTTAACTTTTCCATTGGGTAAGGCCAATTAGCAAGTTCTGAACAGCAGGCAGGGTGTCCTACAATTCCTCCCACCCTAGCTCTTCAAAACTCACCAGGCTTTTGTTTCAGTGGAGTTGAGTTCAGTCTCTCGCCCTTATTGCAATAGTCTTGAATAAAGCCTTCCTTGCTTATTAAATTTTCTCCAGTGCAATTTTTTCCTTTGACACCAGTTTGGATAGTGGTTTTATAGATAATGGGTAAGGGGAAGTGGGCACCGGGTGCAGGTGATTAGTTATGAATCCATTACCATAAACGGGCAGAGCTATTGAGACTTCATTAAGAAATTACACAAAGAAGAGCACAAAGTAAGAAATATTACATTTAGAGGGTAGAGTCTATAGGACTTGGTGACCATGGATTTTTAAAGATATGAATGGAGAATGAACTCTCAAGTTTTTGACAAGAATGAAACCTTTTAATATACAAATCAATTTTCACTGCAAAGTAAAGGAGCTGCTACAGTGGAGGATTACTGGACTGAATGTCAATATTATCACATAGTATGAGTGTGTTTCATGTTTGGTAATTGCAATCGTTGTTGCTTTTGTTGTGGTCATCCATGTACAATGCTTGATGTCAGTCTATTTATCTCTTGTAAAAATAAAATACAGTGTGTGTGTGTGTGAAAAAAAAAAAAAAGAATGAAACCTTTTGGTCTAGTGAACCATGCTGAAACTCATTAATGAAGCACATTTTTAAAAATTCACGTATGGAAATGGAGATGGGTACGTGCATTTGTCTCACTGCAACTCCCTGGGTTGCCATCAGGAGGCCTGTACAAGCTACATATGTCAAAGTCTCCCTACAGATCTTGAAGGCATAGGCCATGAGGATAAGAATATGGCAGTAGGCAATGTTGGCAGACCTCATTTTGAGAAATGGAAGTCCTTTCACAGAGTTCTTCCTTTCTGTGCCAACCATGAGTTCTTGTAAATATGTTGCTGGCTGCTGAGGAGTACTGGGGATAAGCATCTTGCATCTGACCTCTACACTGGTCAAGGCAATCTCATCGCAGCTACCATTTGGTTAGATTTAATGTTGGAAGCAAGAGTCCATTTGAGAGATATTGGCAAAAAATAGCATTGAACAGATTCAGATATTCTGCATATTTTCAACCAGAACATAAAACTCTCTGTCTCCCAGGCCATTCTCTATATTTCATCAACAGACGGTGTCACAGCCGATTGCTGTGCTCTTGCACCAGCATATAAAATCTAAAGCAGCTATCCAAGGGTGCATTAAACATAAAACGCCTGAGTCATTCTGTCTTACGTGGAAACATATGGGAATCTTTGCTTCCTAATAAAGAAAACAATGGGGGTGGAGGCAGTCACCATGGGATTAATCTGAATCACAAAGCTTCCAGACTCAGCAAACAGCTTGAAATGTGCAACAGTTTAGGTTGTTAACTTTCAAGTAAAATGGAATTTTGGAGGGAGAGTATTCATTTCCCCCAAATTTCCAAAAAAACTCAATTCCTCATTCCCCCCAAAAACCCAGATGATCCCCTCAGCTTAATATTAAGCTTCTTTAGACATTATTTTATTAATCGTGCTCAGTGCACACTTTGTTTCTCTGAAGGCTAAGCCCAGTTTACTCCCAAATTTTAGCCAACCTCCCACCAAAGAAAGGTCCAGAATGAAGGTGCTTGATTTCATCTTCCCACTTGAAACGTTTTAAGAGTCAGTCTGAGGGGAATGAGGCCATTTGACTCTATCACTGAACTAAAGTGTATTTGGAATGGGGGACAGAAATGCAAGAACAAAGAACAAGTGCTTTGAAACTGGGATGATTCTTAAATTCTGGAGGTTCTTTGCTTGCCTTAGAGACACTTGAACCCGTGGCATCATATCCATGGAACTGTATTTGAGTTGTTGCATGGTGAGCTACACTGTTTCCACTTGGAGAAGTGTGGAGAATGGAAAGAATACTTTTGCCTTCAGAGATGTAAACTTATGGAAGTTTATCCTCTGTGAATGTATGCAAGCTCAATATTAAAACCATAGTTTAGAGAATGGAGCTGATTTGTGCATGTTGACCTCTCTCCCTCCCTCTTTTTCTTCCTTCCTTTCCCCTTTTCCCCCTTCTTCCCTTCCTTCCTTCCTCCCTTCCTTTCTTCCTCTCTCCCTCCCTCCCCCCCTTTTTTCCTTCCTTCCCTTTCTCCTTTTGTCTGTCCTTTCTATCCTTCCTTCTGTAGTGATTAAAGACCACTAAGATGTCCTACTGCTGCTTGATGCTGTTGGTAAATCATTGAGATCTTAAAACAGGTCCAACCTAATGGTCCAAAATTCCATTCATCACTAAAGTCAAAATAAAACTTTAGGGCTTCTAGTCCAAATCCCCTATCTTTGAAGGTCTAGACATAAATCTCGTTGATGGTATTATTTACTATGTTCTAGTTCTAAGTATTGAGAAGCAGTTTATTTTCATGTCAGTAGTCATATAATCAGTGTCCTCTAATGAAATAGAAAAATTGTATTCTTTCCTTCAGTCTTCATAATTCAAAATAACGAACTCCAAACAATTGGACCTCAGGAACACATTTAGTCAGAAAGAATGTGCAATTCTAAGTTGGAGTATGGAAAATGTAGGCTGAAATTGAAAAGATTATTTAACTATCATAAATATTATTTAACTATTACAAATATTATTTAACTTTCACAAATCCTTAGGAACTGACTTATAGCAGATAGTTTTATTTTTCCTGAAGGCATATACTCCTTATTCTACCCACTCATCAACTACCTGCATTTTCTAGGTCATCCATGCCTGTCCTTGATGGCAATACCAACACTGTTCAGTTCCGTTTATGAGAATTCAATGGATGGCAGCACAAGTTCAAACTATAAACAATGGAAAGAAGAGAACAGAAGGTAATGCAGATAATGGGCTTTCACGGCATGGCTCTGATGCATATTGTGACCCAACAAATAGTGTTCTTTCATGTATCTGAGGTTTACATTCCAATTACCAAAAGGCTGCTCCTTTCTCCATTTCAGGTGGGTAAATGCCAAGGCTCCCTCTTCAAATAGGACATATAAACCATCAGTTTCTTGTGAATGACTTTAAGGGTGTGAAATGAATGTTTTACAGCCTTTTGGGCAGGTTAACCATCAAGCGAATAAATTGATTGACTGAACAGTTATTGGACTTTGACAAAGTGCTCGGTCCATCTGCTTGATGGTCAGACATGTGTGCTCTGGAATGAAGAGTATAATGATTTATATCTAAATTAATGTTATGATAAGGTACTTTCATTGTTTACAGTATAAATTAATCACAAATAAATCCTTAATGATGACATGTGCATCTCTGTTAGCATAAGAAGCTTAAAAATTGCCAAAACATCTTCTCTCAGAGATTTTTGTTTTTCAAGGTACAGAAAATTCCAACAAATTATGAATCCCAAAGAAAGAAATAATATTCATAATTCTTGATTTTCATTCACATTTGGTCCCATGTGTGTAAGTCATATTTTTCTGGAAAGGAGATTGAAATAAAGAGGGACAATATGCTAATCAGTAGTTCCAAGATAGTTTTTGTGTGTTTGAATTCCTACAAAGCTGTAAATGTTTCATTTGCATAAAAAATATGCTATGTTAAAATTTTTTTAACTTCTAAATGTAGATGGCCCAATCATTGTTGAAAGCTTCAAAGGACTTGTATGATACTCTAACATTATCACTGTAAATTATGCAGATATTACTATGTGTAGGAAAGGCAGTGTTTTCTATTTAAAAAGGTATGTTTCATTGAAATGTGTATTTTAAGGTCATGCTCTAATATTGCTGAGATCTTTTAAATTCCTAAGTTCTTAAGAAAGTAGTCTAGGTCAAAAGGGAGACTATGGAAGTTTCAAGGTACTAGCAATGTTCTCAAGGGAAGAACTAATGTGTAAAGCTAAGCGTGATATGATATATCAGGGCAATAACTCTTAAGTAGAAGATAGAAAAGAGACCTCAGGAACAACGCAAAAGACGGGTAGTCTGTAGGAAGGATAAAATAGGAAATTATGATGTAACTGGAAAAGTTATCTAGTTTGTTCACACTGTAGATATGTAGACATGTTACATGGTAAGGATCTTTTCCTGCTTCTTACTGTGGATAAGAAAAACAAGGGAAAGTATGACTGAAGGCATGTATAGAATGAAGCATGTTCCTTTTCTATATTATATAAAAGGATTAAAACAGATATAATGGAAAGTCCCCAATTTTTCCTTTGTCTCTTTTCTTTTTTCTTTCTTTTATCTCTTCCTTTCTTGTTTTTCGCTACCTCCATAAACTCCCCCTCATATTTTGTTCAACCAGCAAACTGAAAGGCTTGCAAAAACGGTTCTGGGAGAGTACCGCTATGACAGGTTTTGGGATGGAATTCCACAAACAGTCCTGAGCAGAACCTCGAAACTCAGAAAGCTTCCGACTGCAAGTTTCACAGCAGTTAAAAGACAAAACTGCCACCAGAGCCAAACCACAGGGACAGGTGTCCCAATCTTGTCCTCACCTTCTAAAACTCCAACCTGCTTCCACTTGGGGAGTTACCCGTCTTCAGGTGTTCCTTGATCCTTATCATCTGAATAAAGCCTTTAATCTTGGTCTGAGTCACATTTTTTTTTTTCCTAAAGAATAGTCTATTTATGTCGCTGATAAATGGAAGTCAATGAAAAAATATAAAAACACTACTGGAAAGGAATTCAATACCAGGACTGCTGTGAAGAATCAAAGAAATGTGTAAGATGCCTATGCCTTAAGAAGGTTTTAGTTACAAACTAAAAGATTTAAGGAGTGTGGTTTTCCTCAAGCCTGGGGATATAAATTGAATACATCAGCTCCCTAATTATGAATAAGCACACCCTAACAATCATGTTTGGCCTAATGCAAATAGTATTAAGCAAAAGGTTGTATTTATATAAAGGAATCCATCAGTGAGTGGAAATAACAGTATTCTCCTTTACTCAGGTAAACATCCCTGGGGGGAATTAACCCAGCTAAAACAGTTCCTTTCAACATCTGCCAGATAACTCTATATAGAGGCAACAAACCTAGCAAGAGATAGAGACTGTTATCAAACTATATAAATATTTTTCTTCACTGTTGCTTGGTTAGACCATCATTTAGGTCTCTTCATTACAAAATCCTTTAAAGTTTTTAAAAAATACATATGATTCTTTAGATTCAAGGCACCATAATATTGGCATATTTATACCCTTGTGACCCTCGTTCCAGGGCTTCATGAAGCTCACGAGTTTCTAAAGAGCTTGGAAACCTCTAGGGTAAATATTGTGTTAGAAATAAATTCTTACTTCTCATAAAAACATGTGTCTGTATACTTTAGGCACATAGGTCTATTTCTAACCAGTTTAACTCATATTATCTAGAGAAATCAAAAGGAAGATTCCATGATACACTGAGATATACATACTTAGGAATTCATTTGGAAAGTAATTATGAGAATAAGGTTTGTCTATGCATTCTGTTGTAAGTCAGCATTGATTAAACAATTCCACATGGCTACTTATAATTAAGGGTTCCAGTTTGGCTGTATCCTAAGAGGCCCTGGAGAGTAAGTAGGAAATGAAAGAACATTTAAATGAAATATATTTTATTAAGGTATGGATTTTTTTTCCATTTGTAGGTTTACACTTCATTTGTTTTAGAAAATTAAAGTTTTAACCTAATTTAGGTGAGATAGTGAACTACAATGAACTAATAAAGATAGATTTCTGATTCATCTCTAATTTTGGAAAAAAGTATTGGTGGCATTGATTCTGTATCAAACTACACCAGGACATCATGAATGAAGAAATGTTTCTCTCCTTATTTTACTGTGGTAATTTTGGTCTTGGCTGACATTACGGCAGCCTCCAAAGCTGTAAGAGGGAAGGAACACATATTGAGGGACTGTTTTGTGCCACGTACAATTTAAGGGATGTTTTTCTATAATCCTTAAACAGCATTAAGAAGTAGGCATTATAATCTTGAAAACATGATGCTCAGAAAGGCTAAATAACTCATCCCAGGGAAGAAAACTTACAGATATAAAAATCAACACTGTAAACTAAGCTTTTGTTATTTAGGCACTAGTTTGACAATGACAAGATTAAGTCTCTTGAAATGTGTATTCTGGATTTCCTTTTGTTTTAGTTCTCATTTATTTGATGCATATATGCATAATTGTAATTATAGTAATATGTGCAGTTATAATTATACCATATAGTTATAGTAGTATACATATTAAACTTATAACTTCCCCTAAATGATAGAAAATTCTTTCTCATGTCAAATCCACAACGGGTAGTTCTGATTGTCAGGTAGGTCTTCTAGTGATGATCCCATCAGGCTTCTTCCTTCCATCTTACTGGTCTACCATCCTCAGCACTTGCCTTCCGAGATTTCCCTGTTAGCTGCTTCAAGATGGCAGGAGGGGAAGGAGCAGAGAGGCGTTTTCTCTTTTATAAAGTTGGTCCACTTTTTATTAACCATTTAAGTGTGCAATTCACTGGCATCGATTATATTCACAATGTTGTGAAATCCTCACCACTATTTCCAAATTTTTAAAAAAATATTTTTAAAGGGTGGTAAAAAAACCAAAAAGAATATGCAACAGACTATATGTTGCTCTCTAAGGCTAAAATATCTACTACCCAGGGCTTTACATAAAAAGTTTGCTAATATTTGCTCTAGACTCAAGGAGCTGTCAAAAACAAATGCCCTTGTGACCAAAAGACTCCAAATATCAGATCCACCACTCACTTCTGTGTACCCTGGGTAGTGTTTGTTTGTTTGCTTTAGAAAAGGCTATTTTTTAAGAGCGGTTATATATTCCCAGCAGAAATGAGAGAGTGGTACAGAGATTTCCCCTATACCCCCTCTCTCCACAAGTGCATAACCTCCTCCCTTATTAACATCTCCCAGCAGAGTAGTACATTTGTTAGGATTGTTGAACCTACATCAACACTTCGTAATCACCCCAAATCCATAATTTACCCTAGGGTTCACTCTTGGTATTGCACATTCTATGGGTTTGGACAAACATATAATGACATGTATCCATCACTATGTTATAGTATCACACAGAGTATTTAAAATTAACTACATATCAAAACCGCTAGGTGCAGCCAAAAGAGCACTCAGAGAAAGAATCATACACCTAAATGCATTCACTAGGAAATAAAACCTTGAGAATAAGTACACTTTGTTTTAGTCTCAGAACACTAGAAAAGGAGCAGAAAAATCACCATCCTTTTCTGAGTAGAATGGTACAATTGATAATGATAAAAACAGAGGACTTTCAGTTAAGGTAGTGGAAAACAAAGTTATTCAGACAAACCTCATACTGCTTACAGCTAAAAAAGCTGCATAAATTACTTTATGAATCTTCTTGAAAAGTATAAAATAATTGACACCTAGTAAGAAATTATCAGAAAAAAACTGGAAGGGAAAACAAAGCAGGGATTCCAGAAATAAAGGCAGAACCCAGAAGTTTTTTTGCTTTATGAATGTTTGCCATTTCTAAAAATTTAAACTTTGTGTTTAGGTCCATGAAGTTTAAAGGAGGCAAAATAGACTTCAAAGCCCAAGGTCTGCATAAGATGGGGAGTGTAATGTATATTTCAGGGTAGACTTTCCCCATAATAAATGGTTACACAGTAAAAAACAAGACAGACCTTTTAAGTAAGCCAACGTTTATAGTCTGGGGAGAATGGGAAACTCAAACCTTGAACTTGGTGTAAAACTGTCCTGCTTAGTAACACCTTCAGGGAACTTTGTAAAACATTTGTAAATCCTCTTCAGATAAAGCCTCCTTTTCCTAGACCTCAAATCATTTCTCCAAATAATTTTTAAGTACAATTAGCAGTACAAAGTTAGAGATATCTCAGCATTTCAGAGCACAAGATTTTATGAGCAAAATAGAACGGAAAGTATTTGTAGCATACAGAACAGAAAATAGATTAAGGTTCAGAATATCAGAATTTACAAATCAATAAGGAAAAGATTGTTTTTTAAAAAAAGAAAAATACAAATAAGCCATTCACAAAAAAATACCAATTGCCAATATAAGCACATGAAAAAAAATATTTAACATATTTAATTACGAAAATGCAAATTGAAACACAATATTCTTTTCTTCATTAGCTTGGGGAGAGTTTTAAAATATTGATAATAGATTGGTAAATTGTTGGGAAAATTAGCATTCTCAGACACTATTGGTGATGCCGAATATTGCTATTTTAAAAGTGCATTTGCCAATACCTATTAGAATTTAAAATGTATATATGACACAATTTCATTTCTGAAATTTTTTTCTCTATATATTCACACCAAAGTATGCCAAGGTGATTATATAAACATTATTTGAACTATTGTATATAAAAGACAAAACTAGACCCACCCAGATGTTCATCATAAGAGAATGGTCAGATCTATCATTTTACGCCTGTTCAATAGTATTCTAAAGAAGCCACAAGAAAGAAGGAGGTAGACCTGGATGTCTTAATATGCAAGGAAATCAAAGCCTCTTTAATATGAAAAAACAAGCAAGGAGCCAAACAGAGATTAATTATAGTACGAAACAAAAATTTGTATACATTTTTAACCTGTAGTATATCTATTTTGTAGATGAGTACATGAAAAATGTTAACTGTGGTCACCTTTGGGGAGAAGAACTAAGAGTCTGAGTGAGAAGGAAGACTTTTATTGTTTTATTGTTCTGTTTGGTTTTCTTTCATATATGTGTGTATATATATACATATATGTTTTATTTTAAATAATTAAAACACTTACTTTAAACAATTGTTTTAAAATTTAATTCTTAATAGTTTAATAACATAATTTAAAAATAAAATTTAAAATACATTTATTTATGTAAAACAATTTATTTAAAACAATTAAAACCCTAATAAGATCATGATTAAGTGAGAATTTTTCTTTCACACCATCTTCCTGACCTTTCCCCACCTCCCCTCACTCTTTGAAGTGCTCCTCCCTTTCTCCCTGACTGCTTTCCCTGCAGCAGCTCCCAGAAAGGAGGTCAGGCTCCCTGCTCCACAGCTCTGTGGAGATAAACCCAAGCAAGTGTCCCTCCATCCTTCAGGCTCTTTGTGTTCTTTGGGGACAGAAATACAAGAGCTCGGAGTCTGTAATAGTTCTTGAAATTCCTTCTTTCACTGCAAACCTGTGATCAGGTTTACAGTGAAACATTTACAGAAATCTCAGGTGAGCAAACGCTTAATGTTTTTCCTCAGGAAACAAGAGTAGAGTTTTTTAATTGTTCAGCCAATGGAAAGTACACAATCTGCTTATTCAAAATTTTTATATTCTCCCCAATGACTAAGCTTTCAATCTGCTCTCTGTTAATTTTTATTGGCTCCTAATTTGAATTTTATCTCGGTTTTTTTAAGGTTATATTTTTACTTCTTTTAATCAAGAAAACTATACAAATGTCCCTAGGATGAGTTAGAAATTAATTTCGTGATATTTGAAAAATTATTTAGGTATTGTCTCCTTTTAGATTTTCTTTGTTTTCAATGTGAGGATTTTTCCCTCTAAAATCTACTTTTGCAAAACCAGGGTTTATCTCTTTTCTGTCTGAGTGAAATCATATGGTGACTACAATTTAATTCCCGTAAGCAAGAAAAAGATTACCATACACTCAAATCAGCAATCTGGTCCTGTCCCACAGCCCTTCCCCTAAATAACTCCCTTTTCAGCCTTATGCCTGTGGGTGTGGTATTCTGATTTTCACTGTTACCACTTACAGCATTGGGCTCCAGTGGTGCAAAAACAGTTTCCCAAATGATTTCCAAACTCAATCCATCCTTCGGTAATTACATTTGTAGATAATGGAAAAGAAATCATTAACTGAGAGTGCTTTTAAATCACAATTAATTGCACATGCAAATGCACTGCTAAATTTGGATGCTCAATTAGATAGCTAATTGCATTGAAAATGAAAGTGTGCCCTTTAGTTGACGACCGTAGGCCCTGGCCCACCTGTGTGCATCCTCGCACTTAAACAGGTCTCCTGCCTTGATACAATTGTCGGTATGGAAAGGGGAAAAAAAAGTACCACCTGCAGAAAGTGGAAGATGTAACCAATCATAGCTGTCACACAATTTACATCTGGAATACAGACAGTCTATTTTAAACCCGATCCTCTGAAATGAAGCACCATGGGGATTCCAGGAGTTTTAGGGCTCTCTAAAAACATTTTCCACATAAAGGAAATGTTGTGTCTATCCAATAGTTCATTCTTTGAAAACACAGGAGACATTTTCTCATGAGCCTTTAACTCCTATAACATTTAGTGTCTTGAAGCTCTGAGATAAGAAACTAGTGGTTAAATTGGAACATTTAAATTATTACTACTTTAATAGACATGCTGTCTTATACTTGTATAGCAATGACAATATATGTTACATATATTTGCTCATCCTATCATAACTGCATGAGATAAGTAGGAAATGTACAACTATCCACATGCCATGCACAGGAAAATATGATTCAGAGAAGTGAAGTGATTTTTTTCCCCAGAAAGTCAATAACAGGAAAGAAACTGCTCTATCTTAAGACAGTCTGGTGGTCTTTCATGAAAATAGTAGTGAGTGCTAAAAATACACTTGGTGAAGTAAATGAGCCTAAAATCTCTAGCACTCTAAGATAAGTTTGAAACTTTTGAGATGACTTTGTAAATTAAATCATAGGCAACCTTAAGAGCAAAAGTAGTGTGTTAGGCAGAATAACGGCCCCCCCAAAGATACGCATGTGAAATCCTTGAACCTGTGAATATGTTGGGTTATATTGAAAAGGGGAATTAAGGTTGCTAATCAGCTGATCTTTAAATGGGACCTGAAATATAATACGTCCTGGATTATATAATGGGCCCAATGTAATCATATGAGTCCTTAAAAATGGAAGATGGAGATGAAAGAGGAGAGTCAGAGACAGATATGACTATGGCAGAAAGGCACAGGCAGATGAAATACTGGCGGCTTTGAAGATGGAGAAGGAAACTGTGAACCAGGGAATGTAGGTGACCTCTAGGAGAGAGAAGAGGCAAGGGCATCCATTCTCCCCTCAAGCCACCAGAAAGCAACACAGGCCTGCTGACACCTTGATGTTAGCCCAGTTACATCTGTGCCAGACTCTGATCTCCTTAACTGTAAGATACAAATTTGTGTTGTTTTAAGCCAGTTAACCTTGTGGTAATTCGTTATGGCAGCAAATAGAAAACAAATACAAATTGTGTCTAAAATGTACACAGCTGAACTGCAAATGCTTGTAGAATAAATGAAAGATGTCTCCTAAGTGTTGTGACTCTATCAGGGTGACATAACTACACATGACATTTGCCTCTCAACCCATCTCACTCCATTAGTTCTCAGAAAACATTCCTGACCTTTTTCCGAGCATTTACTCTCATTTATTGAAATTGCTGGTTAGAGGAGATTCACAAGCTCTTGGTTTGCAAAGACAATTGTTTCTATTTTTCATTTTATCCAAATAAACCTTGTCAGACTCTGTCAGTGGAGGTCCACAGCATGTTGAGATAAACTATTTTGATGGCTGACTCTCTAACTCTCTTTTAAACATCAAATGTAGTATTTTGAATTGATTTCTCACTTATTCTTGAGAGACACTAAACATAATGTAACATAAAATTTGCTTGACGGTATGATAAGTGAGGTAAAAGAGGTGTGATTTGGTTTTAGTTAGATTGAATTGCACCTTGAAATTAATGGCTGTGTTCCAGCAATCATTGTTGGAGTAAAACTTGGACAAAAATAGAATTTCATTGATTCTAAGACAGGTTTTCATATTTCAACATATTAGAAACCAACATTCACCATAGAATCAATGGTATCTTACCATTATTCCCAACCAGGTGGGTGTGCACAACTTGGTCATAACTGTTCTTTTTTGTCATCACTTACATTAACTTACTGATACGTACATTGTATCCTACTGCAGGTGAAGTATAATTGGTACTGAATGGAAAGTTGGTATGTAAGCAGAAAGAGACAGAAACAGTACAGCAGGACATAAATTTTCTCTTAGTGATACAAATATTCATTGCTGGTGGAATAACTAAATTATAGATTTTTTTTTGCAGAGCAACAACCAAGGATTTAAAAAATAAAATACTGACAAATAATGAAGCTGTATTATATTTTCCTAATGAGATATGTGCAAAAGGATTGTCTATTAGATTCTAAGCAATGTAACTGAAGTTGGAAGAAATTGACAAGTCCCTCAGAAGAGATGAAAGAAATTTCAAGGCAATGAGAGTCTAGCGTGACTAATTCATGAATTGTGCAGGACATTCATTAAAGCATTTTTTCATTATTTTATCAGCAGCATTCTTTTTTCCTAGTAGTACAATCACTGATATTTCAAATTAGGTAAAAAATAACAAGTACAGTAAAGCAGAAGCTAGCACACCATTGTAAAGCAATTATACTTCAATAAAGATGTTTAAAAAAAAAAAAAAAAACAAGTACAGAAATGAAGGAACAAGATGGGTGATTTATTTTATATTTTGCTCTTGCAGCATGATACGGAGGTAATTTAGAATAATAGAATATGGAAAAGAAAAATGTAACTTTTCTGAACCTTTATTTTGATCTATAAAATGAGATAGTAACATTCACTGAGAACTGTGATGCAAGGTTTAAATTAGATTTTCATCTGCTTCTCTTTCCCTATAGCCAAAGGGAATGTTTATATGTCAATTGTGGGAGAACTTCCAAGGATTTAGAGTCAAAAGACAGGAATTCAATTTCTGGCTCTGCCTCTCACAGTGTGATCTTACACTTGTAAGCTAAATTCTCACTTCCTGTGGTAGTCAGCCTCCAAGATGACCCCAAGATGAGCCCTTGTGTAATCCCCTCCCTCACTGAACCAGGTTTCGTCTGTGTGACCAATGGTGTATGGCAGTAATGATGTTAGGTCACTTTCAAGATTAGGTTATAAAGACGGTGGCTTCTGCCTTAGGCAGTGAGTGCTTTGGGAGAAACCTTCTTCCTTGTTTTGAGGATACTCAGATAATTCTGTGGAGAAGCCTACATGGCAAGAAACTTTAGACTTCCTGACAATAGCCACCAGGGATCGGAGGGCTCCAGCCAATAGCCATTAGAGTGAGTCTTCTCCAAAGCAGAGCCTGGAATTCCAATCAAAGCTTTACAGCGCAGTGCAGCCTCAGGTGATTGAAACCTTGTGGAAGATCCTGAGTCAGAATCATCCAGCTAAGCCGCTGTGGGATTCCTGACTCTCAGAAATAGTGAGATAATACTTGTTTGTTGTTTCAATACAATAAGTTTTGAGGTAATTTTTTATACAGTAATAAATAACTAGTACAGTCTTTTATCTAAAAAAAATGAGGATAATACCCACTTCTTAGAGTTTTGGGTGGATCAAAAGAGAGCATGTTGTAAACTATAAATTATCAATACAATGTTAATTACTGTGATTATTTCACATGTCCATTTACCACACTTTGGGTAACCTGGATGCTTTTAGGTTTCCCCCTAATTCTAAATAAGCCACTAAGAAGTATTGTGCTGGGGGTCCGGGAGTACCCTCAGGTTCAGTGATTTGCTAGAAGGACTCAGAGAACTCAGATGTTGTTATACTCATAGTTATAGTTTATTATAGTGAAAGGATGCAGATTAAAAAGAGCAAAGGTAGAAGGTGTGTAAGGCAGTCTAGCAGAGCCAGCATGACTAAGCACAATCAACAGAGCTCAAGGGTCACAGCCAAAGGAATAAATCCAATATGGGGTCAGGTTTGTTCTTCTCTGTTACAATTTCCAGACCCCTCTTTCTTGGTCTGCTGACAAGCCCGTGTGCCTGATGTCTGTGAGATTTTCATTGCATATGAGTAAATGAGGATTTTGATTTACACCAAACTATAAAGGGACCTGACCTTATATCTTGAGACAATCAACTTTGTATTTGAAGGTTTATTTCCTCTGTCTCCATTTATTTCCTCTGACCTCTCCTGCCCTTAGGCTGGTATCTGTGAAGGATTTTATATTAGGGTGAGGAAACGGGCTTACAGCCAGAGGCCCTACATTGCCCCCGCATAAAACTTATTTATAAAGGGGAATTGCTGTCCACCTTCTGGATTCCTGTTCCACAAGCATAGCCTTTATAGCACACCTTTCTGCCTCTAGCCACAAAAATCCCTATGATGAACTATGCAAAGAACACAAGGTTATCCCCATAAGCCAGGTTTATATATGGATGTCGAAAGAGGTGAGGTAGAGACGGATTGGTGCAGCTTCTGTCCAGCCTGCATGAAACCTCCCAAGCAGCCTATGAGCATCACTCATAGGTCTGGAGGATGGACGGGCTGCCTGCCTGTAGGAGGAGTTCAATGTCCATGGTGCTGCGTGCCCATCAGAAGTCCACCTTCTGCCGCCTGTTACAGGAGTGTCTCCTTGTCTGGGCAGAGGGGGAATCCCTTCCAGTGTTCTTGTTCAAGAAAATTTAAAACAACTGCAGTGGTTTTGATAGATGAGCAATCACAATACAAGGGTCTTCAGATGGCTTAAAATGAAACATATCATCTGTTGGAAAGATGCGGCCACTTTGAGTTTCCAGAGTGCCCTTGAGTATCCAATTTTAAGAGCTCAGCTCATCTTCCCTAGCTGCATGCTTCATCTGAAGTTATTCACTTAGCTACTGGGTCACTGTTTCAGACACAGGTATGCTTTCTTCTCCCTGATACTCCCAAAGTTCTTACGAGAACAATTCTTAAAATTCCAAGTGATTCAATGCTTGATTTGAGTTACAGCACGGAAGCAAGATACTGGGATGAATTGACTTTACTCCTCACCTCATCTTAGCAGAATGCAACTCCCAGAAATACATGGCAAAACTCAATCACCAAAGCTGTAAAGGAAAGCTCTGATACTTGAGAAGGAAGAAAACAGTTGACAGAAAGATGGTTAAGAGGCTTGGTTAGAGTCAGCACATGTCCTGGTTATAAACAGATCCTTCTGTTTATAATTATGGCCCTGGAATGATTATTAAAAGCACCTTTTTTAGTCTAAAAAGTATCCTGGTTTGGATGATAAATTATATGGTGACCCTTAGCTTAACTGGCAGGTGGCCCCTCATGGTCACCCTCAGAGAACTGTAAAGCAGGTGGAGGGCTCCAAGGAGAAGCAGAGGTGTGTGATCCAGAAGTCCCCTGAATGCCCCAGGAAGGAGTATAGGCAAGCGCATTCAAAACTGCAGAAAGGGGGCTTCCCTGGTGGCACAGTGGTTGAGGATCTGCCTGCCAATGCAGAGGACACGGGTTCGAGCCCTGGTCTGGGAAGATCCCACATGCCGCAGAGCAACTGGGCCCGTGAGCCACAATTACTGAGCCTGCGCGTCTGGAGCCTGTGCTCCGCAACAAGAGAGGCCGCCATAGTGAGAGGCCCGCGCACCGCGATGAAGAGTGGCCCCCGCTTGCCGCAACTAGAGAAAGCCCTCACACAGAAATGAAGACCCAACACAGCCAAAAATAAATAAATAAATAAATAAATAAATAAATAAGCAGGGGGAAAAAAATGCAGTAATCCAAAAATCCAGTAAATTCAGGGAACTCTTGCCAATAAATGTATCATTTAAAAAAAAAAAAACTGCAGAAAGAATAAGAATTCTGACTGAGAAGACAAGATTAAATGGAGTAATTAAGAGGTCACTGGTGACTTCCAGGGAGCAGCTTTTGAGCAAAGCAGAGGCAGAGGTTGCAATTTCAATGGAAAGGGAAGTGAGTCAGAGGTTCTGCACTGGCCACTTACTCTTTAGCAAAATGTGATAGTTACATGAAGGAAAGGAATAAAAAATGGGGCAATTATATGAATGAACTGATCCTAAAAAAAAGAGCAAGGGAAATGCAAAAGGCTCTTAAACACATGAAAAAATGCTTAACATAAAAAGGTAATTAAAGTTAGAATTATGCTGCAATATCATTTTTTAACCATCACGTTGGCAATGGTGAGAGGAAAGAGGCATATCACTGGGGGTAGAGAATAAATTATTATAGTCTGAACGGAGGGTGGCTTGACAATATGTAGGAATATATAAAATGAATGTTCCATTTGACCTAGAAATTTCTACTTTCAGAAATGATCCTACAGATATTCTTGCATAAGTACAGAATGACTTTATATGAGGATACTTATTATAGAA
This sequence comes from Eubalaena glacialis, assembly GCF_028564815.1. Taxonomy (NCBI): domain Eukaryota; kingdom Metazoa; phylum Chordata; class Mammalia; order Artiodactyla; family Balaenidae; genus Eubalaena; species Eubalaena glacialis. Next base: position 124,021,508 of record NC_083720.1, on the reverse strand, counting down.
TTCTTTATAACATCAAAATATTGGAAATAACCTAATGTCTTTCAATAGGGAAAGGGATAAATATAACAGAAAAATGCTGAGTGCTTACAATCTGACACCATTTGAAGTGTTTTATTTGTATGATTTTATTTCCTCTCAGTAAAGCTGTGAGCTCAGATGACTATTATCCTCCTTTTATAGATGAAGAAACTGAGGCACAGAGAGGTAAGTAACTTGCCCAGGGTAATACAACTAGTAAATAGTAGATCTGGGATTTGAACTCAGAGCTTAGTCTCAGAACCACTGTTATAGATGTACCTTGGTCTATAAAAGAATGAGGTCTTTTCCCTGAGTCCTGCCAGAGTGATCTGGGATCAGACCCTGCTTGGGTCAGAGGCCAAGGCTGTCCTTGAGATTTCTGGACGAGGAAAACCAGGAGACACAAGGTCATTTGAGATATAGGTCAGTGTCCACAGAGAAAGGAATCTAAATAGTTATTTCTTCTGTTTCACACTATCCATAATCACATTTGCTGTTAACAACATAGGTGAAGGTGGCTGTGAGTGTAAGAGGCTGAAAAAATAAAGAATAATTGCAGTATTTTTCTCATGATTCCTTATTTATAAAAGGATATGGTTCATGTCTCTGAGGACAGTTTGAAGAAATTTTTGCCTATTCTCTCATATCAAACCTGGTGCAAAGAGTGGCTATTTCAGTAGAATAAAAATGTTGCATTCAAAAAACAAAAATAAAAAAAGGAGGTCTTTTAATGTTGGCCTTTAACAAAATGAGATAGACCTATATGTACTTATATAAAATAAGCTCCAAAGCAAGGTTTTAAATGAAAAGAGGATGGTGCAAAACACTGTGTTTAATATGTTATCATTAGTCTGGAAAAATATATTTATGCTTGTCTATACATAGACTCCTTCTGGAAGACTGTACAAGAAACAGGGGGTTGTCTCTGAGAAGACAGTTGGTGGCTGAAAGACAGAGGACAGAGGCAGGAGAAGACTTAGGTTTTACTGTATACTCTTTTGTATCTTTTGGATTTTATGCCATGTGTTTCTATTACTTCTAATTAATATTTAGAAGTGAAAAGTAAATAAAGGTGATACAAAAACAATAAAATAAAATATAGGTAATAATGACAAAATGTAGGGGATAATTGATAAAACCTGGGCTGGAAGGTGGTAAAAAGGCCTAAATTGTTGTGTTTAGGAAAAGGACAAGGGCTTAAAGAAAGGCAACACGTTGGGGCAACATCAGGCTTTATAGAAATACCACTACATTTTAAAAACTGGGTAAAAAAAACACCTAACATGAGCTCTCCCCTCTTAACAAATGTTTAAGTATACTGTATAATGTTGTTAACTACATGCACATTTTGGTACAGTAGATTTCTAGAACTTGTTCATCTTGCATGACTGAAACTCTACCCCCATTTGTATTAGTCAGTTCAGGCTTCTGTAACAAAAATACATTCGACTGGATGGCTTGAACAGCAGACATTTATTTTCTCATAGTTGCAGAGGCTGGGAGTCCAAAAACAGGGAGCAAAGCATTGTGGGTTTCTGGTGAGGACTTCATTCCTGGCTTATAGGTGGCTGCCATCTTGCTCTGTGCTCATATGACTTCTTTTTCTCAGGGGAAGGGCAGAGAGAGACAGAGACAGAGCAAACTCTCTGGTGTCTCTTCTTAGAGGGCACTAATCCCATCGGATTAGGGCTCTACTCTAATGCCCTCATTTAACCTTAATCACCTGCTTAAAAGTCCTACGTCTAATACAGTCACATAGGGGATTAGGGCTTCACCATATGAGTTTGGGGGGGGGGATGAAATTCAGTCCATAGCACCACTGAACAGCAACTCTCCATTTCTCCCTCCCCTCAGCACCTGGCAACCACCATTCTACTTTCTTCTTCTGTGAGTTTGACTACCATAGATAGTACCTCATATAAGTGGAATCATGCAGTATCTGTCTGTGACTGGCTTATTTCACTTAGTAAAATGTCCTCGAGTTTCACCATGTTGTATTATATGACAAGATTTCTTTCTTTCTTCTTGAGGCCGAATAATACTCCAGTGTTTGTCTATGCAACGTTTTTTTTGTCCATTCATCTCTCTACGGACATGTAGGTTGTTTCCATATCTTGGCTATTGTGAATAATGCTGCAATGAAAATGGATGTGTTTCCTCTGGACTTGTGCATGTAAATTTCCAATTTGAGGGGTCTGCTGATTTCTTTTTCAGGAGCTCATAATCTCTTGATCCCTCTGGTGTCTGTCTACAGTACTGCAGTTACAGTAGTACAATATTCTATATTTGTCTATACATTTACCTTTAATGCGGGTTTTCTGGAGCTGCTGCAAGCTGTCCAGCTTTTTGTTCTCAGTGGTCACTAGGCTTCTACAGTATGCCAGGTCCCATCAATTCTTTGAACTGGGAGAGACAGAAATTAGTCCCTTAGGCAGTCCCCAAAAAAAGTCAGAACACGTGTTCTAACTCTTTCTCTCCAGGGAGAAGCTGGGAGTTGGTTTTTTTTCCCCTGATCTTCCATAGTGAACCAGGGGAAGGAGCTATAGTGGGTGAGTGGGTGTTAGTCGATACCTTTATTCTTAGCTTCCCAGCCTGACACCCTTTCCTTTCAGCTCTTAGATTCAGGCAAGACAGAAACCAGCTTCTTGGGCAGCCCCCTGAAAAGTCTGCATGTTGGATGTATGTTTTAGTCTTGTTTCCTTCCCCATGGAGAAACCAGGAGCTGAGAGTTTTTTCCCAAAAGTGCTGCGCTGAGCTTGTGGGAGGGACTATGGTAAGTGGGGGCCATGAATTTTCCTGCTGGAATGGATGTGGCTTGTTTCACACTCACCTGGGATGCAGGTGCCTCTTAACTGTTTTCTGGATTTCTCACAAAGGGAATTGGTCTGTGTGTTGTTATTGGATCGGTGTCTCTGTGGAAGGATCTGGCGCTTCCTATTCTGCCATCTGGCTAATGTCATCCTCAAATATCTCCATATTTTGATTAACGGGTAAAAGTTGTGCTGAAATGAATCTACATCCTAACGTGTGACACAGAACTTTGAACAGCTCAGTCCAGGAGACCTGCTACAAAAAAATAGTTTGGAAAAGTCCCAGTGTGACATCAGATGGTCACCAATGAAAGATCTTGTTTTCCGGCAAATTTTACAACTTTGCCTTATTATCTTATGAAGAGGAAAATAGCTCAGCCTGGGAATAAACCCTTCTATTCCGACAATAATACGGTTCTGAAGGGTGATCCAGTAAATGGGCCATTAGCAGTGGATGCTTTTATAAAGACTGGAAATGCTTTAGTACTGTGGTGGTGATTGCTTTGTAATACATGTTTTCTTTTAAATGTTGTTTGGATCTCATAATTCCTTTTTAAGTTTGCTGCCAAAAATTCTAAGAAGAAGAATGAAATAAATACAAAATGTTGAGAAGGAATGACTGTCCTAGCCCTAGCTTTTGCACAAGGAGAATCCTTAACAGTGATAAGAATATTTTGAAGTTGAAGAGAAAAGTTGTAAGTCAAAGGAAGCAAAACAAACATCTGGAAATAGCAGGTGGGAAGAAGGGCTATATCCCTTAATTTTTTTGATGCATCAGAACTGAGGGTGGGGAGAATGTTCATTTCAAAAATTATTAGAAGTTAGGGAGAAATGAGTTTCCTAAATCTTTTTCAAATAAATGTGTTCCAGTAGCATAGGGGTTCCAGACAGCAGAGGGCAAGTGGTCCTGAAGTGTACTTAAAAGAGCAAGGAATAAATTGATGTGAAAAGAAGGAAGTGGTGATAGTTAGGAATGAGATCACCAAATGTAAAAGCAAAGTGGAAAAATTGGTACTTGGGGCTAATAACTGTGGACCATGAGTTGGTAGAGGTTAGAGGCTGGGTGAAGCTAAATAGATAGAATTGCTGAGTAGTTGAAGATTTTTTTAAAGCTATATGTGTGAAATTAACTAATCCCAAGGTACCCATCTGAAATATTGTTGCTCAAAGATTTACAATTCAGGTGCTCACTTCTTAGTACTTAAGACTTCTTGGGGTTTCATAATGGTGATGGGGCAAGCTGACAGAAACTTGAATTTTTTCTTTCTTTTTTTTTTCCAAAAGTAGAAATAATATTGAAGAACTCTTCTGACCTGGTCTACCTGTTTCAGGATTAAACCTGGACCTCACCCTCAGCCTTCTCAATTAAGGCTGCCTCCCAGCCACCTTGATATTGAAGCTCCCTTCACGACAGCTACCTCCAAAGCTGTAAAGCCAGTTCAGAGAAGAGAGCTTTCTCTTTTCACCATCCCAGGCTTCCATGCCTCAAAGAATGATGACGAGGTGCTTGGTAAAATTTTTACTCATAAAAAGAATATAACTACATTATAGAACTTCTGAAAAACAGAGGAAACAATACCTCTGATTCAGCTATAATCTACCATCTTAAGAGAATCAGTGATGTAATGTTGGTACATTTTTTCTGGACATTCATAATCTTAAATATTTTGATCATACAATGAATTTCGTCTGTGCTTGGCTTTTTTATGTATTAACTTATGGCTATCATTTTCCACGATTGCATAAAATTACCTTTATTTACCAGTCTTTAGCAGTTCTCTAGCAATTACACACTTTTACGCGTTTTTTACTTCTGTTAATATTACCACTGAACGTCTTTGTACGAAACACTTTTCTATATGTTAGGTTATTTCTCTAGGGCAGTATCTACATGTGGATTATTGTGCTTAAAAAAGTATAAAACAGTGTCATTTAAAAATCTTATTAGTGGGACTCTCCTGGTGGTGCAGTGGTTAAGAATCCACCTGCTAATGCAGGGGACGTGGGTTCGAGCCCTGGTCCGGGAAGATCCCACATGCCGCAGAGCAACTAAGCCCGTGTGCCACAACTACTGAGCCTGCGTTCTAGAGCCCGTGAGCCACAACTACTGAGCCCGCGTGCCACAACTACTGAAGCCCGCATGCCTAGAGCCCGTGCTCCGCAACAAGAGAAGCCACTGCAATGAGAAGCCTGTGCACCACAACAAAGAGTAGCCCCCGCTCACCACAAGTAGAGAAAGACCGCGCGCAGCAACGAAGACCCAATACAGCCAAAGATAGATAGATAAATAAATAAATAAATAAATTTATTAAAAAAAAATCTTATTGGTGACTTTGCTAAACACTTTAGGTAGTTTTAAAAAAAAAAATCACTCTCTCTATATCTGAGGTTGGCATTTTAATGCCATTTATGGATAGGGAATCTTAAGCTTAGAGAGGGGAACCAACTTACTCAAGATCATACATTGGCAGATGGATGAAACTGGGTATGAACCCAAAGTAGAGAACCAGGAATGAGGAGCTAAAACCTTGTACAGGTTGCAACCCAGTAAAGGTGAGCATGGAGTTTGCTGTTGAGATCTGCAGTTTCAATTCTCTGTGAAGTAAAAAAGCAGGCTTTTGACTGTAGAGCCATTCTGTTTTGTATGGAGAACCTAATAGATTCTATATGACTCTAACAGCAAAAGAATCATATCAAAGCATTCATTTTACCATTCATTCCTTTAGACTAAGGAAAGATTGTGCATGATATTGATAGCTGAAATAGACACTTTATGCTTTTAGGTAGCTTTCATTATTGGTTTAATGGATGGCCATATATTTCCATATATTTCAAACCAAAAGCCTTAAGGACTGCATCTCAGACTTACTTAATTTGCTGATATCCTTTTTAATCATACATATCCTAGAGATGTATTTCCCTGTAGAATTAAACTTCTGCTAATAAATTGAACTAAATAATAACTATAGATTTTCACAATTGAATTCATCTAGCTTAAAAATTAAATTGTCATGGTCAAATTAAATAAAAATGTTCAAAAATTGTGTGGCCTAAAAAATGATGTATCTACCCTTAAATGGAGGCCTCATCAAATGAATATGGATAGATAAATCAAAATTCCAGAAGTGCGTTATAGATAGAGAACAAAACTACCCAAGTTTTTTTTTTTTCCTATAGAAACTGTTATCTGTGCTTTAATTACAAAGCAAAGTCAACTCTTACCCAGGAATCTGTCTGATCCTTTTAATCTCTAACCAGTATTCTTTACATTAGTGATGAGTCCAAAAATATGATCTGAAACCAAGCTTATAGAGGTTCATTATTTTCTGATTTCTTAGATGGATTCACCAGAAGAAGATTGAAATTCAATCCTATGAAAAGCATTTCAGAAGAATCTACAGTGAACTGAAATAATATGGGAGGAATGAAAAAAAAAATCATTCACTAGAAAAAGAAAGAAGAGGCTTTTAAAATCCTAACAGGAAAATATCCTGCTGTTACCTAAGAAATGGATCATTAAGCTGTCTCGCTGGAAGGTGAAGTTATTCCTTCATCTTTCTATAACACATGTGCCTAAGTTAGACATTTTTTCTTTAGCAGATCTGAAGTAATCTGTTGAAATTTAGAAGAGACTAAGATTTCTCTCTTGATACTGTTTGCTAGCTTTTTTCTCAGGGTGCCTCTCCTTCTGTATCCTTGCTTGAGATTTTTATAAGACTGTAAACACCGAGGAACAAAGTGTAAAGAGAAGCAATCCATAATACTCATGAATATTTAGATTAAAATATATATCCTATATCAAATACAGTGAAAAGTCTTTGCTATTTAAAGTGGATACATAGCCAATGTCCCTTTATAAAATCAATGTATTCTGCAGAAGAGCTTTGCCAATACCTTGAACTCATAGTTTAAAGAATTGACTGAACACAATGGGTTTGACTTTGTCATTTCAGAGCTACGCTTGTATATACAGAAATAGAGCTTGTAGTGTAATCGGAACAGATCACATAGGTTTGTATTGTTGGAGTGAGAGGCAAGACCTGCAGGTTCTTGAAGGAAGGGTGGGAATCAAGCTGACTATAGGCCAAGCACAAGAAGACATATCACAGCAGGAAAAATAACCCAAGTGGGAAATTCTCTTCCATCTTTAGCCAGCCTAATAAATATAAGGCCAGTAATGGAGAAGTGTGAGCATGGAAAATAAAGAAGAAATGACAGCTTCTGTGCTATCCACTGAGTTAATGTTAACTTGTCTATTTTAAGTTGATTAGACTTATCAGCCCAATGTTGATTTTTAGTGATTACATGATTATAAGAACTAGGTTTATATAATATATATTCAGGTATAAATCATGCTAAAAAATACAAGATACTTTATCAGATTCAAAACCGAGGCCCCCTAAGCCAACAATAAGAGATACAGAAATCATTTCTGTCACAATAAATACAGATAAAACTCCAAGCTTAATGTCAGGAACTAACTGGGAGTGAAAGATAGATCCTGTTTCCTTTTTCTGCACTCAGTCTAATCAGTGAAGAAGCTTCACCACTCACAAACAGGTTGGGTAAGATGTACACAAATCCATGGTCCTTAAGCCCAAAGTCATCCCACACTATTGGACTATTAGTGGTGCACACTGATGAAGCATTATTGCTTGAGCACATAGTTTTGTTTGTTTCCATGAAAGTTTTGTATAGAGGAGGCTCTGTGTTAAACTATACATCAATTGATATCAATATTACTTAAATTTTATTGAAATGGGGAAGGGAGGAAGGGAATAAATTTTACACTTAGCTACTCGGCCAAGTGTAGGGTTAATTTTTATCCCAAGTGTGTCAATTCTTGTTTTCTGAGAATAAGATGCTGTAGGCAGAATTAGAAATGCAGGATGTCAATTGAGAATTCCTGTGAAAGCTGAAGGGGAGAGAGAGGAGAGAGAGAGACAGAAGTAGACAGAGAGAGCCCTCAGATGACACTCAGGTATGATGCTTGTCAAAGGAGGAAGAAAAGGAAGGATTGGGTAAGAAGAGTCTCAGACTGCAGTGCATCTCCAAGAAAGTCTAGGCCAGGCCAATGAGGAGCCTCAGGGCAACGTTTGTTGCTTAGAAGAGTCCCACATCAAGTAGAAACTATCTGGCTCTAGTACCTCAGCCATGCTCATTCATTAGCTGGGAGAAGCCAGGTAACTCAGGACCTAAGTGAGAACACTTCAGTGAATCCCAAAGGTGTGGCCACTGGATCACTCTTGAAGGGAAATCATATACCTCCAGGATCACCACACCCCTTCCATCTGCCCTGAACTATGAATCCATCCCCTTCCATCTATTTCCCTGAACTTGGTTAAGTCCAGAACAGAGGTGAAAAATTTATAGTAAAGCTTTCCCTGTGTGCCATGAGAGACATCACTAATCAATCAGTGTAATCTTTCCTGATGATTTCAGACACAGACACATGATTCTTCTCAACACAGCTCCCCAGGAAGCCACTATAATAGATTTGACATGTGAGATAAAACCTAACTGCTAGTAGATAAAACCTACTTCCAGTTAGGTCTCTGATTTTTCTCTATAGATAGAAGCAAGGATATAAGGATAGGAGCAGCATGAATTGGTACAAAAGTGAAATTTGGGTTTCACATGTGGATGCTCTGCTGGACATCTACACATTTTCAGTAACTGCCTTTTTTTTTAATATTTATTGAAGTATAGTTGATTTACAATATTGCGTTAGTTTCAGGTGCACAGCAAAGTGATTCAATTATATATACGTACATATATATATATTCTTTTTCAGATTCTTTTCCGATATAGGTTATCGGAAGATAACCTATAACGATAGGGATATCATGATAGGCATAGTTCCCTGTGCTACACAGTAGGTCCTTGTTAGTTATTTATTTTATGTATAGCGGTATGTATGTGTTAATCCCAAACTCCTAATTTATCCACCCCCCCTTCCCCTTTAGTAACCATAAAATAAGTCTGTTTCCTACGTCTGCAAGTCTATTTACTTTTTCAGTAACTCTCTATATGACTTCTCTCAAAAAATACACACACTACGCTGAAAAATATATACATGTATATATATATGCACATATATACATGCAATATACATATATATTTTTTCGATCAAGGAAGCTAAATTAATGATTATTTCATACTCTTAGTATACCCACACACTTTTGCTAGACAAAGTCTTCAACTTCTAAACTACATTTTTTCTCACATATGTAAGTGGTTTCTGTATTTTTGAGGTGGGACAAAGCTGCCTACTTTTCCAAACTGTCAGCCCCAAAACTTTGCTGACACTGCACTTCTTGGCGTATCTGTGTGCGTGGTTCTAAGCACAATTGGAAGCAAGTCGGCGACGACTGCCTCAAGGTTTGCAGCCTTCTATAGAGTACTTGGCATAATCTTGACATTATGGATATTATTCTTTAATGCAAAAATGGTATAATACCGTTACAGTGGAGATCAAATTGGATTTTGCCCATCCACTTCTAACATCTCTTTGAAATTTTTCATTTCCTCAAGCTCTCACTGGTTGGGGGGAAAAAAAAAATTCCCTGGAGCGGGAGCTCTCTAAAGATTTATGCTTCTGTATTAAGTTCTTGCCACTGGGCAAATCTCCTGACCCAGAAAGATTTACTCTAAAACTTTTATAAATAATCCCCATCCCTTTTATTATACTTCTCTCTGCATTCTAATTACATTTTTAAGAAAGGCGAGCACAAATTTGATTGCCAGTATTCTTATGAGATGAAGCTGGTTTAACCTGAGCTGAGAAAAGCTCCCATTGCCCTGCTCAATATTTTTTTCCCTAAAATCTTTATCAGTGTGTCAAGCCAAATTTATAAGTCCCGATTTGACTGGATTTTTGAAAGGAAGAGGAGTTGGCAATACTGAATTACTCATTTATGACTCAGTGTGGGGTTATTCTGAAACACCCTGAGGTTCAAGCAGAGCCAGGGATGTGGGCTGAACACCAATTTCAATTGGGTTATCTGAGACGTGAATTTGGCTCCTGGTCACCGCAATGAGAAGCACTTAAAATTTGCATGTGAATGTATATGTTGAATTCTTAACAAATTAAGGCCTAAGTAGTTAGGCAGAAAAGAGGGAGTGGAAAAGGATTTATATCCTTGATAGGAGGAAGTGGAAAGGCTGGGCCGAAGCACGACTCTTTGGCACAAAGATACTGACAAAACAGAATCAGTGCAATATTTGCTTTAGTCATTGCATGCAAACCGATTAGGTTCCTGTGTCTCACCAGCAAGTTTACTGTAGAGGTGCCAGATCTGTGTCAAGGCTTCTTGTGTGGCACGTCTAGGAGTGCAGGGGAGAGTGGGGAGGCGGGAGCTGTCTGTTGAGAGGAGTTAGTGCCTGAGGTCTTCAATAATCCTGCTCTGTGGTCTGCCCCCTTCCCTGTGTATCCATTTGGCATTTGTGAATTACATAGAAGGTGGAGAGGCTCCTACAATGGGAAAAGGACAAAGATTTGGATTTTGTTTTAAACTAGGCTTGAAACATACAGACACACCTTCAATGTTTGGTTAAGTGGCTTTCTTATTCGATAACAACCAGATTACAGAAGAGGCCTTGGAGGACTCTGAGAAAGAGATCTCCATAGTGGAGAAGGAAATTTTACACGCAGAGCCAGACCCTATGACAGACCCTAAACTGTAGGAAGACTGGTTTCAGATATGTGTCCAGATACCGTATAAACAGGGGTGTGAAGTCTGCACAGACACAAAAGGACCCACCCTCAGGAGAGTCCCGCACTTGGTTTAGGGGTCTGCCGTCACTGTTTTAAAATGCTTAACACTTTTGAACAAGATGCTCTGTGTTTTCATTTTGCACTGAGCCTCACAAATTATGTAGTAGTTCTGAGGGCACCCCTTCCCCTATGTCCCTCCCCAGTTCCCATCTATTTGAAATAGGCCTTCACTTAATGGGTTTCTCCCATGGAAATACTGTAGGATTAGAGGTTGACCCTTACTGGCTTACTTCTTTCTAAAACCGAGTCAGAAAAAGGCTAATTGCTCAGGGGTCAGGGGAAGAAGTGATTGAATTACTATTGGATTACCTTCTTGATCTTTCATAAGAAAAATGACATAATTAAAACTAATAACAATTTTCTTGCTAGGTTGCATTGATCAGTACAAAATGAACCACTTTTCATTTTAAATTAAGGAACGTGATTCAATTCTCTCAAGAACCCTTGCTGACATAAGAACTTTTTCTGTCTTACACTGAGCCTAAACTTGTCAGTGTCTTTGACTTTCATTTCTAAGAGGAGAAAAATGTAATAATCTGCCAATACAGAGTAAGAAAGTAGGTTCGAGAATCTTGGATTGAGCCTAAATTTGGACAAAGTATGAAACGAAATCGAATCTTTAGATCCCCAGTAGGAGGTATAGCTGGTAAAAGAATGTCTAGAGAGCTGGCACCTCACGAACATTTTCAACCTGAAGATTTAGCTTCTATAGATATAGTCTGATCCAGACTTAGTTCATGTCTGGTCAAAGTCTGTACATAATGCTTTAGTTTGCACTGTCACCCAGCTGTCTCTCTTGGTTTTTCAATATTCTTTGTTTAGCTGTTCTAAAACTAGGGCTGTCTAAATCTCTTAGTTTTGTACACACGTTTCAATGCCACAAATTAATCTGAAGTAACCCGAATCCATATTCCTCCTCACTTCCAGCTTTACTTTTGGCATTGACAGGAACAGCTATAAAATGAATAATTATATAAATCTTGAATCAAATTGAAAATACTTTTTTATTATGTCTTTGTAAAAATTAAGCCAGGTGAAAATGTTTTTCCTAGATTTTTCAGTGGAAAGATGTTACACATCAAGGGTACCTAGTGCAGTCACCAGCTATGAAATATTTCTTTTGAAGGAGAAACATTATTGAGAACATGAAAGTAAGTCTAAGGGAAGCACCCACAATGGTGTCACGATCAGAAGAAAAATTGCAACAGCTGTGAAATGAGAAGCACCTGCGTAGTCACGTGGATAACGATCCTTTGCACGAATTCCATCTTTAAAATCACAAAATAATGTAAACATAAAATTCCTCTAACATTGTTTAATGAACAAACACTCCTTTAATATTTTAGACTTTAGATGAATAGATGAGCATGCAAATTTTGGATATTGTGTTAGAGCTTTGTAAAATATTGTGTTTATTTTTTTATTGCTTGAGATGAAAGACAAAGAAAGCAAGGGACGTTGAATGTAAATCAGAATCTTATTTAAAAGAGCAAGGTTAAAGTCTCTATAAAGTATTTGAGAAACTGTCTACAGATGCATGTTTTCGTTTTTCCCCAAATTATCTTCTGCTTTTTTCAAAGCCTATAAGGTAGGAATGGAGATTATAAGAACAATTTGCAGAAATTCACTCTTAAATCCTTTCTCTTGCCTTCTTAAGCTCCCCAGGGAGAAGTTCTTGTTGGAGAGAGTATTTCCAAGAATTTAATTGTGTTCCTTAGCATAAAATCAGACCCTTCTGAAACACTTCAGGATAATTAGCAAATTGTCATCCATTTTCTTCTTCTTCTTCTGCACTGGCCTCCAGGGAAAAATGCAGAACTGTCACAGTGGTAATTGCAGGCATTCTTTTGCCTTTACCTTTTCCCGCTGATTCCTAATCCAAGCTTCATGCAAATACAGTTTTAGGGTTTATAGAAAAAGAGCAAAATTTAACTTCAAAGAGCCAAACTTATTTTCCGGTTCCATGGTTTCCTCCCTCTTGGTATTTTACACGGGAACTGATTTCCATTTCATACCCCTGAGAAGGAGTATTATCATATCATCATGAAGAACTAAATTAGCTCATATTATCTCTGAGCCGAGAGTCTGTGGTTGGCCAATTGGAATTTATCCTTGCTGATCTAAGAGCTTGAGCTGCCCTGGAACAGTGAAGCCAGGCAGCAAACCAAGAGTTACCTAGTGTCTCTCCTGAGGACTGAAAAAATGACTATCATTCAGGTCCTAAAAAAGAGAAGGGTGATTTCATGCCGAATGACATTAGCATGGTGATCTGAATCTTTTATAATTAATTATTACTTCCAAGCACAAATGCACTTGAGAAAGGTCAGCGTCCCTCACTTTTCAGCTGTCATCATTAGGTATAGCTCTAGGTGTAAACGCCTTGTGAAGTGACAGTAGCTTATTGGGGGCTCAAGCCTCTCCCTGGGGAAGTAGCACAGTAATTATCACCTCCAGATGTTCCTTTGAGAAGCCTGTTTATCTTCTCTCTTCTTTCCCAACAAATTTCAGTTTCTCTGTCTAGATTCTGTTTGGGCCAGTGAGTGAGTCACAGGGGCCGGAAGTAGCGTTACTTTCAAGCCAGCAAGGTGTGCAGAAACAGTAAACACAGCAGGTCCGAGACTGCTACTATATTTAAACAGGATGGCAAGTTAGACCAACTTGCAAGGTTGGCCCTTGGCACACCTGAGACTTTGGATTTGGAGAGGATTTCCCACCATTCCCAGAACTGTGCCTGAAATGTTTATATAAATAATGTGGATTATGCTGGACACCTGCTTTGTTTTTGGGCATCTGAAATTTTGGCATGTGCTAGACAAAGGGTGCCTAGGTGACTAGCCCCCAGTGAAAGCCTTGGGTACTGAGTCTCTAATGAGCTTCACTGGTAGACAACATTTCACACATGCTGCTGGAGGAATTAAGTGAATCTTATGTGGGTCTTCTAGGAGAGGACTTTTGGAAGCTTGTGCCTTGTTTCCTCCAGACTTTGTCCCATGTGCCTTATCCTTTGCTGATTTTGCTTTGCGTCCTTTCATAGTCATCACAACCGTGAGTACAACTCTATGCTGAGTCCTGTGAGTCCTCCTAATGAATCATCAGACCTGGGAGTGGCCTTGGGGACCCCTCAAAACACAAGGTGTAATAAAAAGGATGCTCACCCCACTTCAAACCTCGACTTTAAAGTCTTAAGGTGTATTTTTTTATCACTTGCTGTCACCTCAGATAACCTCTAAAACAATATAAACGCAATGTTATGATTTCTGAGCTATTCCAATGTAATCTTGGAAATAAGTCATCATTGTTTATTCTATATTTAAATTAGTTATTTCCATAATAGTTACTGTACTTTACTCAAATTGGATATTGTGGCAGCTTTTATTTTTAAAGTTATTTTATGAAACAATTATTTTCTCAGTAATCCATTAGTTTCTGGAGTGCTATATAAAATGACTTGGGGTTTTGACTTAATTATTTCCCTGGAGAAGAACTTCGAGTTGAATTTTCTGAAAAATAGAAATAAAATATTATATCTGAGAAAATATTAGAGAAAAGAAGCTATAACGCTTCTAGGACATTTGTGTGTATGTTGTCTGATATAAAGAACTAGAGCTTTAGGTGGTTGTATTAAGCATTACGTCAGATGATGTCAAAATCCTTTAGAAATTCTTCAGATGTCCACAAATATTACTTAAAATTTTAGTAAAATTTAAGTTCATAGGATGGGTGAGGGATATTAGATTAAGTTGGTTATACAGCAAGTGAGGGGCAAAAGTGGAAAAATGAGATTTATCCTAAGAATAGACCACAACCCAATTTTTCTCCACCCATGGACATCTTACATTCATGGGCACAAGAATATCAATAGATTGAGGCAGAGGCAGAGGCTCTTGTGTGTATAAATGCAAATCTAGGCCATCTTGCTAACTCACAGTGCCAGAATCAAAGTCCTGTTTCTACAAGACTAACTCCTCCAGAGTCAGAGTGGATTATTTCTGCTACATATAAACAGCATTATGCTTCAACCCTCTTCTAAACAGAACTCTATCTAGCTCATTAACTAGAGTCAACGTGGTTATAGACTTGGGATTTGGAGCCAGATACTAAATCTGCTTACTAACCATATGCAGTGACTTAGACCACACTGATTATTTTTTAAGTCTTGTTTTTACAATCTATAAAAAGAGAATGACACCACCTAATGCACAGGGCTATAGGAATATTCAGATGAGAAACAATATGTAAGTACAGGACCTACACACTGTTCCTGAAGTATTGTGATTAGATAAATGGTAGAAATTCTGGCCTATCCCTTATTGTTTGAGAGAGCTATAGCCTTTGACAGACAGATGGTCAAGGAAGCATAAATAAATAAGTAAAATACATTTCTACTCAACTCACTCTAGAGCAATGAATTAGAGTTTCCCATGTGAGAAGTAGTTTGATTGAAAATTCATGGTTTGGAATTCAAAGCATCTCTTCTCATCACTTGTGATTTGAAGCTTTTTTTTTTCCACTGCATGTTTCATGTTAACAGCATGGCATGTTTCTCCTGTTTGATAACCACATGGGTCTCCACTCAAACTTATTTCAGTGAAAAAAGGAAAACCTACTTCTTTGTTACTCTTCCACTCCATGAGTGATGTCAAGACACCTTGTATTCTGTATTTCAAGTCAGACCAAAGTGGAGAAAACCCATCCAGTCATTTTCTGGGAATGTAGTAACAAATTAATGGGTAGATGTAAACTTCTTTTCACTTATATCGGAGATAATAACGATAGACACTGATGCTTGCTCTACTTCCTGTCTCTAATATATTGACAATACTTCATGTGCTTGATGTCATTTGTACCCAAGAACAATGTGGTCCACAGTATGGATTTAAAAATTTCTTCTGAAAATTCATATACCCTATAAAGATGTTTGAGGATAGAAAATTTTCAAAAGAAGGCAAGCTTTAGATAATTGAACTAGAGCAAGTAAGAGTTAAGTAGTAAAGGGAAAGGTTCTGTAGGAAGGCTGGCAAGTTAATTGAAGGTCAGAGTATACATCTCCTAGCACTATCATGGGAATGTGAAAGAAAAGAACTGGAGGTACATGAAACCAAAGAGAAAAGTCCAATTTGCTCTTAAGAGAGATGCAAGGAAGTTGATCAGACACTGAGTAAACCAGACTTATCCCTGCCATAGGCCTCTTGAACCTGTGCCATGTCTAACGATGTGTGGTGCCTTGAAGCACCATGTTGACATTGCCAAGCTATTGTTGACATTGCTTCCTCAACCCTATCTGTCTGCTTAACAAGGATGTGCTCAGCGTTGAAGACTCAACTCGTATTATTCTCTCTATGTAGACTTTCTGACATCAAACCAGGTCAAACTGATCAGTAATTCCTTTGGACCTCCTCTGTACTCAATAATTACTTAGATCACAGTACTCATAACATGCTACTGCATTTGTTTTTTCATGTGGCTCTTTTCTTCTTGTAGATTATAAACTTCTTATGGGCTAAGAACCTAATTCATCTTTGTATGTGCCTGACACACAAATATATTTTTGATTGCTGGCCAATTGCATGAATAAATGCAATGAAAATGGAAGGAAACAAGGAATGAAATGAAAGAAGGAATGCGAAGGATCTCATAAATTTAATAAAATGATAGAAAAGTCATGGTTTTTTTCACCTAAGTTTAAGTTAAGGGCCAAAGAAATTTCTCCTTTCAGACCAGTGTTCAAAATGACTGATTACAAGAAGATTCAAAACACAAAATATGATTTTTTTTTTTATCACTAAAGTGTTTATAGACAAACTGCAACCCAGGGGCCTGAGCATCACTGTGAATATAAATAACAAAAGTAAAACCCAAATCCTGGAATTCACATTATTTTAACAGCAAAACTTTCAAACTGAAGCAAGTTCTCAGACCTTTCAGTTGAAAAGTCCAAAAATCTGATGAACACATACACTACAGTTTGGCAGGAGGTTAGAAGACATTTTGCTTTCCTCAAGGCCACAATTAGCCCCTGGAGTGTTACCTTAGTGTACTCTACTTCTTTCACTTTTTTATTTTTTCACTCTGAAGTTATGTTTCAGGCATCAGTGATTTTCCAAGATATTAAAGTGTAGCCTTGGCAATAACGGTTCCCAAGGCCATCAGAACTCTGCACTCCAGCATCAATCACATGAGGAGTTTATTGGCATCAAGACCCTTTCTCATAATGTAACACTGAAGAGAAAATGCTTCTTAATGAATCAGCCAAAGGTGGCAGTTAGTTTTGAAGAAAACAAACAATTTCAGCAGCTTCATTATAAGTAATTATCAATTTTGAAGCTATGGTATTAAGGCCTACCATTGGGCATACCCTAACATATGGATTTGCTAGCCATTGAGACTTTGGAAGTTTTAATAACCAGCCATCACCTGCTCTTATTAGACAGTCCTCAAGATCAGACTTGTTGTTTAACTCTTTGTGAAGCTGTCAAACTCTGGTTTTCTAAAGTAAAACTAGAACAAATATTTTAAGTTTAAAGACTGTCTCTCTCTCTCTCTCTCTCTTAGATATAGCAGAATCACAATTTAATTAAAACAACATTAAAAATGTGCATAGAAACATATGGATTATGTTGCTCATCTATAAGTTTTCATATTTGTCTTTAAAAAATTTTAATTAAAGTATAGTTGATTTAAAATGTGCTAGTTTCAGGTGTACAGCATAGTGATTCAGATATATATATATACATATATATTTTTTTTTTTCAGATTCTTTTCCCTTATAGGTTATTGCAAACTATTGACTATAGTTCCCAGTGCTATACAGTAGGTCCTTGTTGTTTATCTATTTATATATAGTAGTGTGTATATGTTAATCCCAAACTCCTAATTTATCCCTCCTCCCCTTTCCCTTTTGATAACCATAAGTATGCTTTCTATGTCTCTGGGTCTATTTCTGTTTTGTAAATAAGTTCATTTGTATCTTTTTTTTAAGATTCCACATATATGCGATATCATATGATATTTAAGACTATCTCTTTCTTTATTTACCACCCCACATGAACATTCTATATAACTGAACTAGAAAAGAGAGGTGAAATGTATATTTATTCAACTCAGATATGCCCACATTAAATAACTATTCAATGTCAGAAAGTGTGCTGATGACAAAGTGATATAAAGATGAATATTACCCAGTTTCTGCTCTCAAGAGCATGCAAATAGTGACTGAGAGAGGCAAAGATGAAACATAGAGTGAAATGTAGAGCCAAAGCAAGAAAGAAAATGGTAACTTTAGAGTTATAACTATTTTTACAGGGGTTCAAAGAAACAAATTCTCATCAATTTGGAGATGAAGGAAAGGTGATGGATAGTCCATGGAAAATGTGAGACAAAAGTTGAGAGAAAAGAAAGATTTGAAAAGTCAAAAGAGACTTTCAAAAATAGAAAATAATGAGCACAGAGGCTGGGAACTATGGGGTGGAATTGACAGCAGTTCACTTTGGATGAACCATGAGAATTTGAGGGCTGAAAGAAGGAAAGACTGGAAAGATGGGCTTTATCACACTGGAGAAAACACGAAGTTCAAAGCAGAGGAAGGTGCATTTACCTGAGTAACCAAAAGGGATTTTTGATGGTTTTTGAGAAAACTAATTACAGGTAATAACATGATCAAAGTTGCATTTAGAAAGATTAATTTAAAATTGGAATCACTGGACAGTGAGAAGGCAACTGTAAAAGTCAAGAAAAAACTTTGGACAAGTAAGCAACATGGAAGAACAGATGGGTAATATTAAGCAGAGAAATGGAAAAACTAAGAAAAATAAAAAGGGAATGCTAGAAATCAAAACCACTATAACAGAAATGAAAGTACCTTTGTTGGGCTCATCAGTAGACTGGACACAGCCAAGAAAAATAATCAGTGAGCTTGAAAATAGATCATTAGGAACTTTCCAAAATTAAATACAAAAAGAAAAAAAAGAATTAAAAAAAAACCCAAATCAAAAAAACTAAACCCAGAACAGCCAAGAACTGAGCAATTTCAAAAGGCACAAAAATTTATAATTGGGATGTAAGAAGGAGGAGAAAGAAAGAATGGAGCAACAGAAGTTATATGACCAAGAATTTTCCAAAGTTAATAACAAAAAACAATCCACAGTTCCAGGAAGCTCAGATGATACCAACATGAAAAATACCCAAATATCTACATGAAGGCATATCATATTCAGACTGCAGAAAATTAAGACAAAGAGAAAAACTTGAAAGGATTCTGGGGTGGGGAAACTTATCCACCAAGACGAAGAATAAAAATTACCCTCAACATCTTATCAAAAATCACACAAGTAAAAAGAGAGTGGAGTGAAATATTTGAAGTGTTGAAAAATAACCCACTAACCTAGAATCCTACACTGAGCAAAATTAAGCATCAAATCTAGAGGAGAAATACTTTCTGAGACAAACAAAAACTGAATTCATTGCCAGGAGACTTGCCTTGCGGAAATATTTAAAGGTGATATTGGTCAGAAATTTGGCTCCACATAAATAAAGGAAGAACATCAGAGAAGGAATAAAAAAAGGTAAAAAAAAAAAAAGGTTTTTTTTATTCCTACTTGATCTAAAAGGTACCCACTGGTTTGGTTTAAAGTAAAAATAATAAGTATGTATTCACCGATTATAGAATGTGGATGAGTGATATGAATGGCAGCAGTGCCATTAGAGACAGGAGGGAGGGATCAGGAATACTCTGTTACAAGGTACTTGCACTTCACAAGAAGTGTTATTTGAGAGTAGACATAAATCACTAAAACACATGTTGTATACTCTAGAATGTCCACTAAACAGATTTGTGAAAAAAGTGTAATTAATAGTCTCAGAAAGGAAATAAAATGGAATAATATAAAATGCTCAATTAAAACCAGAAAACAGAAAAGAAGGGAAAAAAGAGTTAGAAAATATAAAGAAGAACCAAATAAAGTTGAAGAATACAGTAACTGAAATAAAAAAATACACTAGAAGGAATCAACAGTAGATTAGATAATACAGAGGAATAGATCAACAAGCTGAAAGACAGAGTAGTGGAAATCACTTGAATTGAACAGAAAAAAGAAAATAAAATTTTAAATTAGGATAGTTTAAGATATCTCTGGGACAACATCAAGCATAAAAACACTCACATTATAGAGATCTCAGAAGGAGAAGAGAGAGAGAAAGTGACAGAGAATTTATTCAAAGACATAATAGCTGAAAACTTCCTTAACCTGGGGAAGGAAACGGACATCCAGGTCCAGGAAGCACAGAGTCCTAAACAAGATGAACCCAAAGAGGTGCATATACATTGTAATTAAAATGGCAAAAATTAAAGAGAGAATCTTCAAAGCAGCAAGAGGAAAGCAACCAGTTACATAAAAGAAACACCCATAAGACTTTCAGCTGACTTTTCAGTAGAAACTTTGCAGGCCAGAAATGAGTGACATAAAGTGATGAAATAAAAAGTCCTACAACCAAGAATACTCTACCCAACAGGGTTATCATTCAAATTTGAAGGAGAGATAAAGAGCTCAGACAAGCAAGAGCTAAAAGAGTTCAGCACTATTAACTGGCTTTACAAAAAAATGTTAAAAGGACTTTTCTAAGCAGAAATGAAAAGGCCACAACTAGAAATATAAAATTATGAAAAGAAAAATCTCACTGGTAAAGGCAAATGTACAGTAAAGTAGATGAAGCACTTATATAGCTAGCAGGAAGATTAAAAGATAAAAGTAGTGCAAATATTTATATCCACAATAAGTAGGTAAGGGATATGTAAAACCAAATAATGTAAAATATGATATCAAGAACAGTAAATGTGGGGGGTAGTAAATATGCAGGATTGTATGATGCATTTGCAATAAAAGACCATCAGCTTAAAATAATCATGTATGTATATAGGTTATTATATATAAACCTCAGGGTAACCACAAACCAAAAATCTATAATAGATACACACATAAGAAGAGAAATGAATCCAAACACAACACTAAAGATAGTTATCAAATCACAGGGTAAGAGAGCAAAAGAAAAAGAAAGGAATAAATAAGAACTACAAAAACAAACTGAAAATGATTAACAAAGTGGCAATAAATACATACCTATCAATAATTAATTACTTTAAATATAAATGGGATAAGTATGCCAGTTGAAAGGTTTATATGTTCCTATGTATGCTCTTGCAAGAGACTCACTTGAGATCTCAAGACACAGATTGACAGTGAGGGAATAGAAAAAGGTATTTCATGCAAATGGCAATGAAAAGAAGCTGGGGTAACAATACTTATATCAGACAAAATAGATTTAGAACAAAATGGTTATGAGACAAAGAAGGACATTATATAATGATAAAGGGATCACTCCAACAAGATGCTATAACCCAACAAAGGGGCACCTAAATACATAAAACAAATATTAACATACATAAATGGAGAAATTGACAGTAATACATAATAGTAGGGAACTTTAACACCCCACTTACATCAATGAACAGATCACCCAGACAGAAAATCAATAAGAAAACACTGGATTTAGGACTTCCCTGATGGCACAATGGTTAAGAATCCACCTGCCAATGTAGGGGACACACGTTTGAGCCCTGGTCCAGGAAGATCCCACATGCCGCAGAACAACTAAGCCTGTGAACCACAACTACTGAGCCTGTGCTCTAGAGCCCACAAGCCACAACTACTGAGCCCACATGCCACAACTATGGAAGCCCGTGCACCTAGAGCCTGTGCTCCACAACAAGAGAAGCCACCGCAATGAGAAGTCCACGCACTGCAATGAAGAGTAACCCCTGCTTGCCACAACTAGAGAAAGCCCACATGAAGCAATGAAGACCCAACACATCCAAAAATAAATAAATAAATAAATTTATATTAAAAAAAAAAAGAAAACACTGGACTTAAGTGACTCATTAGACCAAACGGATATATATATATAGAGAGAGAACATTGTATCCAAAAGCTGCAGAACACATTCTTTTCAGGTGCACATGGAACATTCTCCAGGATAGATCACGTGCTAAGCCACAAAACAAGTCTCAGTAAATTTAAGAAGATTGAAATCATAGTAAGCATCTTTTCCTATCACAACTCTTTGAGACTAGAAATCAACTACAAGGAAATAAAGCAAAAAACACAAACACATAGAGGCCAAACAACATGATACTAAACAACAAATGGGTCATTGAAGAAACAAAGAGGAAATCCAAAAATACCTGGGGACAATGAAAACAGAGACACAATGATCCAAAAGCTATGGGACACAGCAAAAGCAGCTCTAGGAGGGAATGTTATATTGATACAAGTCTACATTAGGAAACAAAAAATACAGCTAATGAAACTAGAAAAAGAAAAACAAACAAAACCTAAAGTTGGTAGAGGAAAGAAATAATAAAAATCAGAGTGGAAATAAATAAAATAGAGACTAAAATAACAATAGAAATGATCCATAAAACTAAGAGCTGGTTCTCTGAAAAAATAAACAAAATTGATAAACCTTTAGCCACATTCATCAAAAGAGAGAGAGAGAGAGAGAGAGAGAGAGAGAGAGAGAGGCTCAAATAAATCAAACCAGAAATGAAAGAGGAGAAGTTACAAGTGATACCACAGAAATACAAATTAATCATAAGAAATTATGATCAATTATACACCAGTAAAACAGACAAACTAGAAGAAATGGATAAATTACTAGAGATGTACAATTTCCCAAGACTGAATCAGGAAGAAATAGAAACTATGAACAGACTGATTACCAGTAATCAACTTGAATAAGTAATAAAAAATAAAATTCCTAGCAAACAAAACCCAGTACCAGAAGGGTTCACAGGTGAATTCTACCAAACATTTCAAGAGGAGTTAACACCTATCCTTCTCAAACTATTCCAAAACTTTTCAAACTCATTCCACAAAGCCAGCACCATCCTGACACCAAACCAGACAAATTGTACCATAAAAAAAAGAAAAATTTAAGCTAATATCACTGAGGAATTTAGATGCAAAAATCCTCAATAAAATGCTAGCAAACTGAATTCAACAATAAATTAAAAGTATTATACACCATGATCAAGTGGGATTTATTCCAGGGCTACAAGTGTTGTTCAGTACCTGAAAATCAATCAATGTGATACACCACATTAATGAATATAAAGAATTGAAAAGAATAAAAATCATATGATTATTTCAACAGATGCAGAAAAAACATTTGACAAAATTCAACATTCATTTATTAAAAATCTCTCGATAAAGTGGGTATAGAGGAAACATATCTTAACATAATAAAAGCTATATATGACAAACTCACAGCTAACATCATACTCAATGGTGAAAAGCTGAAAACATTTCCTCTAAGATTAGGAACAAAACAAAAATATCTACTCTCACCACTTTTATTCAACATAGTATTGGAAGTCCTAGCCACAGCAATCAGATGAAAAACAAATAAATAAAAGGAATCCAAATTAGAAAGGATGAAGTAAAATTGGCTCTGATTGCAGATGACTTGATACTATATTTAGAAAATCTGTAGACTCCACCAAAATAGTATTAGAACTCATCCATGAATTCAGTGAAGTTACAGAATACAGAAATCTGTTGTATTTCTATAAACTAATAACGATCTATTAGAGATATAAATTAAGAAAGCAATCCCTTTTACAAGTGCATCAAAAAGAAAAAATGTACCTATGAACAAATCAAAGTAAGGAAGTAAAAGACTCATACTCTGAAAACTATAAGACATTGATGAAAGAAATTGAAGATGACACAAACAAATGGAAAGACATACAGTGCTTATGGATTGAAGAATTAATATTGTTAAAATGAACATACTACCCAATGCAATGTACAGATTCAATGTAATCCCTATCAAAATACTAATGGTATTTTTCACAGAACTAAAATAAATAATTCTAAAATTTGTATGGAAACACAAAAGACCCCAAATAGCCAAAGCAATCTTGAGACAGAAGAGCAAAGCTGGAAGTGTGATGCTCCCTGATTTCAAAGTATACTACAAAGTTACAGTAATCAAAATAGTATGCTACTGGCAGACAGAAAGACACATAGATCAATGGAACAGAATTTCTTTAAAATAAAGTTTATTTTAAGAAGAAAATTAACTTTGGGGCAATATCTATCTGCTTAGAGACAGAAGAGACTCTAGGCACAATCTCTGGTCCATAGAACAACCCCACTATTTAAGAAATGGATGTTTAAACAACTAAAAGAGAGAAATAAGTAGTCAATGAATCAAATGAACAACATTATTGCTGTGATATAAGTTCAAAGAAGAGGGATTCTGTCTGCTCATATGAGAAAAAAAGTTATGTAAGACAGCATCTGAATCGTCTGACCTTATCAAGTTCCTGATCTCCTTTGCTTTAGTTTCCTCATCTGTAAAATGGGAATAAACAATAACACTGTTCTTATATGAGTGTTAGGAGACTAATGGGTTAATACTGAAGAGTACTTAGAACGTTGTCTGGCAGAGACAATTCATCACCATCATTAAATTAGTTGTGAAATACAAACATGAACGTGTGAGTTATTATATGTGGAATCTTCCCTGGTGTCTTTAAGTGAGATTGCTTCCCTAAAGCCCTCGAGCTTCTGTTGCGCACTTTTGACAGCCAAGAGTTGTGTATAATCCTGTGAGGAACAAGCAAAAATGGGGGTGTTTGGGGTGTTGTGATATCTTATGTTCCTCTATGCAGTTACTACTATGTTTTTTGATTTTTTTTTTCTGCTTTTGCTTTGGGATCTGTTATTTCCAAGAGGAAGAAGAAAACCAAATACAATACAAATAAGCTTCAGGTTGGGTTAAACTATCAAGGGACACAAGTATCCTTCTGACTGTAATACAAGGAGATGTGAATTTTTTACTGAATTTTCTCTCTCTGCTCTCAGAAGGGGACAAAGCTTAAAAGGACATATTTTATTCAGGGCATGATAGCTGTTCTCCAAAGTTGAGCTATTTGTGTGACATCTCTTTCCAGTTGTCACTTTCTTTTGTGTCAGCTCGGCATAAGCTGACAGAATCACTTAAACCATCTAATAAAAACATTCACACATTGAATTAGGTAACTTTAAGGTGTCTTCCAATTCTAAGATTCTATGATTTTAGCCAATGAAGGTAATGTTGAGAAAAAGTCTATTAAGTTTAATGCTCCTGTGATAGTAACTGGGGTCATTTTTCAGACAATTACAATTAGTGTCACAATTAGGAAAACAAATCCTTATATCCATTAATGCTGAGATCTAATATTCTGAGGAATCACTTAACATTTTCTTTTTGTTTTAATGCCTTTTCTTTTTTTTAAAACATCTTTATTGTGGTATACTTGCTATACAATGGTGTGTTAGTTTCTGCTTTATAACAAAGTGAATCAGCTATACATATACACATATCCCCATATCTCTTCCCTCTTGCATCTCCCTCCCTCCCACCCTCCTTTTCCGACCCCTCTAGGTGGTCACAAAGCACCGAGCTGATATCCCTGTGCTATGCAGCTGCTTCCCACTAGCTATCTATTTTACATTTGGTAGTGTATATATGTCAGTGCCACTCCCTCACTTTGTCCCAGCTTATCCTTCCCCCTCCCAATGTCCTGAAGTCCATTCTCTAGTAGTTCTGCGTCTTTCTTCCCATCCTGCCCCTAGGTTCTTCATGATCATTTTTTTTTAGATTCCACATATATGTGTTAGTATACAGTATTTGTTTTTCTCTTTCTGACTTACTTCACTCTGTATGACAGACTCTAGATCCATCCACCTCACTACAAATAACTCAAATTCGTTTCTTTTTATGGCTGAGTAATATTCCATTGTATATATGTGCCAAATCTTCTTTATCCATTCATCTGTCGATGGACACTTAGGTTGCTTCCATGTCCTGGATATTGTAAATAGAGCTGCAATGAACATTGTGGTACATGACTCTTTTTGAATTATGGTTTTCTCAGGGTATATGCCCAGTAGTGGGATTGCTGGGTCATATAGTAGTTCTATTTTTAGTTTTTTAAGAAACCTCCATAATGTTCTCCATAGTGCCTGTATCAATTTACATTCCCACCAACAGTGCAAGAGGGTTCCCTTTTCTCCACAGCCTCTCCAGCATTTATTGTTTGTAGATTTTTTGATGATGGCCATTCTGACTGGTGTGAGATGATATCTCATTGTAGTTTTGATTTGCATTTCTCTAATGATTAATGATGTTGCACATTCTTTCAGGTGTTTGTTGGCAATCTGTATATCTTCTTTGGAGAAATGTCTATTTAGGTCTTCTGACCATTGTTGGATTGGGTTGTTTTTTTTTGATATTGAGCTGCATGAGCCGCTTGTAAATTTTGGAGATTAATCCTTTGTCAGTTGCTTCATTTGAAAATATTTTCTCCCATTATGAGGGTTGTCTTTCTTCTTGTTTATGGTTTCCTTTGCTGTGAAAAAGCTTTTAAGTTTCATTAGGTCCCATTTGTTTATTTTTGTTTTTATTTCCATTTCGCTAGGAGGTCAGTCAAAAAGGACCTTGCTGCGATTTATGTCATAGAGTGTTCTGCCTAGGTTTTCCTCTAAGAGTTTGATAGTGTCTGGCCTTACATTTAGGTCTTTAATCCATTTTGAGTTTATTTTTGTGTATGGTGTTAGGGAGTGTTCTAATTTCATTCTTTTACATGTAGCTGTCCAGTTTTCCCAGCAACACTTATTGAATGGGCAGTCTTTTCTCCATTGTATATTCTTGCCTCCTTTATCAAAGATAAGGTGACCATATGTGCATGGGGTTATCTCTGGGTTTTCTATCCTGTTCCATTGATCTATATTTCTGTTTTTGTGCCAGTACCATACTGTCTTGATTAAAGTAGCTTTGTAGTATAGTCTGAAGTCAGGGAGCCTGTTTCCTCCAGCTCCGTTTTTCTTTCTCAAGATTGCTTTGGCTATTCGGGGTCTGTTGTGTTTCCATACAAATTGTGAAATTTTTTGTTCTAGTTCTGTGAAAAATGCCAGTGGTAGTTTGATAGAGATTGCATTGAATCTGTAGATTGCTTTGGGTAGTATAGTCATTTTCACAATGTTGATTCTTCCAATCAAACAACATGGTATATCTCTCCATCTATTTGTATCATCTTTAATTTCTTTCATCAGTGTCTTATAATTTTCTGCATACATGTCTTTCATCTTCTTAGGTAGGTTTATTCCTAGGTATTTTATTCTTTTTGTTGCAATGGTAAATGGGAGGGTGTCCTTAATTTCACTTTCAGATATCTCATCATTAGTGTATAGGATTGCAAGAGATTTCTGTGCATTAATTTTTTATCCTGATACCTCACCAAATTCATTGATTAGCTCTAGTAGTTTTCTGGTAGAATCTTTAGGATTCTCTATGTATAGTATCATGTCATCTGCAAAGAGTGACAGCTTTACTTCTCCTTTTCCCATTGGGTTTCCTTTATTTCCTTTTCTTCTCTGATTGCTGTGGCTAAAACTTCCAACACTATGTTGAATAATAGTGGTGAGAGTGGGCAACCTTGTCTTGTTCCTGATCTTAGTGGAAATGGTTTCAGTTTTTCACCATTGAGGATGATGTTGGCTGTGGGTTTGTCATATATGGCCTTTATTATGTTGAGGTAAGTTCGCTCTATGACTACTTTCTTAAGGGTTTTTATCATAAATGGGTGTTGAATTTTGTCTAAAGCTTTTTCTGCATCTATGAGATGATCATATGGTTTTTATTCTTCA
This sequence comes from Eubalaena glacialis, assembly GCF_028564815.1. Lineage (NCBI taxonomy): Eukaryota > Metazoa > Chordata > Mammalia > Artiodactyla > Balaenidae > Eubalaena > Eubalaena glacialis. The sequence continues at coordinate 123,994,155 of NC_083720.1, read as the reverse complement.
GTTTGTTAATATGGCGTATCACGTTGATTGATTTGCGTATATTGAAGAATCCTTGCATTCCTGGGATAAACCTCACTTGATCATGGTGTATGATCCTTTTAATGTGCTATTGAATTCTGTTTGCTAGTATTTTGTTGAGGATTTTTGCATCTATGTTCATCAGTGATATTAGCCTGTAGTTTTCTTTCTTTGTGACATCTTTGTCTGGTTTTGGTATCAGGGTGATGGGGGCTTCATAGAATAAGTTTGGGAGTGTTCCTCCCTCTGCTATATTTTGGAAGAGTTTGAGAAGGATAGGTGTTAGCTGTTCTGTAAATGTTTGATAGAATTTGCCTGTCAAGCCATCTGGTCCTGGGCTTTTGTTTGTTGGAAGATGTTTAATCACAGTTTCAGTTTCAGTGCTTGTGATTGGTCTGTTCATATTTTCTATTTCTTCCTCGTTTAGTCTCGGAAGGTTGTGCTTTTCTAAGAATTTGTCCATTTCTTCCAGGTTGTCCATTTTCCTGGCATATAGTTGCTTGTAGTAATCTCTCATGATGCTTTGTATTTCTGCAGTGTCGGTTGATATTTCTCCTTTTTCATTTCTAATTCTATTGATTTGAGTCTTCTCGCTTTTTTTCTTGATGAGTCTGGCTAATGGTTTATCAATTTTGCTTATCTTCTCAAGGAACCAGCTTTTAGTTTTATTGATCTTTGCTATCGTTTCCTTCATTTCTTTTTCATTTATTTCTGATCTGATCTTTATGATTTCTTTCCTTCTGCTAACTTTGGGGTTTTCTTGTTCTTCTTTCTCTAACTGATTTAGGTGTAAGTTTAGGTTGTTTACGTGAGATGTCTCTTGTTTCTGAAGGTAGGATTGTATTGCTATAAACTTCCCTCTTAGAACTACTTATGCTGCATCCCATAGGTTTTGGGTCGTCGTGCTTTCATTGTCATTTGTCTCTAGGTATTTTTTGATTTCCTCTTTGATTTCTTCAGTGATCTCTTGGTTATTAAGTAGTGTATTGTTTTGCTTCCATATGTTTGTATTTTTTACAGATTTTTTCCTGTAATTGATATCTAGTCTCATAGCATTGTGGTCAGATACTTGATACGATTTCAATTTTCATAAATTTACCAAAGCTTGATTTGTGACCCAAGATATGATCTATCCTGGAGAATGTTCCATGAGCACTTGAGAAGAAAGTGTATTCTGCTGGTTTTGGTTGGAATGTCTTATAAATTCAATTAAGTCCATCTTGTTTAATGTGTCATTTAAAGCTTGTGTTTCCTTATTTATTTTCATTTTGGATGATCTTTCCATTGGTGAAAGTGGGGTGTTAAAGTCCCCTACTATGATTGTGTTACTATCGATTTCCCCTTTTATGGCTGTTAGTATTTGCCTTATGTATTGAGGTGGTCCTATGTTGGGTGCATAAATATTTTCAATTGTTATATCTTCTTCTTGGATTGATCCCTTGATCATTATGTAGTGTCCATCTTTGTCTCTTGTAATAGTCTTTGTTTTAAAGTCTACTTTGTCTGATATGAGAATTGCTACTCCAGCTTTCTTTTGATTTCCATTTTCATGGAATATCTTTTTCCATCCCCTCACTTTCAATCTGTATGTGTCCCTACATCTGAAGTGGGTCTCTTGTAGATAGCATATATATGTGTCCTCTTTTTGTATCAATTCAGCCAGTCTACATCTTTTGGTTGGATCATTTAATCCATTTACGCTTAAGGTAATTATCGATATGGATGTTCCTATTACCATTTTCTTAATTGTTTTGGGTTTGTTATTGTAGGTCATTTCCTTCTCTTGTGTTTCCTGCCTAAAGAAGTTCCTTTAGCATTTGTTGTAAAGCTGGGTTCAATGTGCTGAATTCTCTTAGATTTGCTTGTTTGTAAAGGTTTTAATTTCTCCGTCAATCCTGAATGAGATCCTTGCTGGGTAGAGTAATCTTGGTTGTAGGTTTTTCCCTTTCATCACTTTAAATATGTCCTGACACTCCCTTCTGGCTTGCAGAATTTCTGCTGAAACATCAGCTGTTAACCTTATGGGGATTCCCTTGTGTGTTATTTGTTGTTTTTCCCTTGCTGCTTTTAATATTTTTTCTTTGTATTTAACTTTTGATAGTTTGATTAATATGTGTCTTGGCATGTTTCACCTCGGATCTATCTTTTATGGGACTCTCTGTGCTTCCTGGACTTGATTAACTATTTCCTTTCCCATATTAGGGAAGTTTTCAACTTTAATCTCTTCAAATATTTTCTCAGTCCCTTTCTTTTTCTCTTCTTCTGGGACACCTATAATTTGAATGTTTGTGCATTTAATGTTGTCCTAGAGGTCTCTGAGACTGTCCTCAATTCTTTTCATTCTTTTCTCTTTATTCTGCTCTGCAGTAGTTATTTCTATTATTTTATCTTTCAGGTCACTTATCCGTTCTTCTGCCTCAGTTATTCTGCTATTGATTCCTTCTAGAGAATTTTTAATTTCATTTATTGCGTTGTTCTTCATTGTTTCTTGGTCTTTAGTTCTTCTAGGTCCTTGTTAAACGTTTCTTGTATTTTCTCCATTCTATTTCCAAGATTTTGGATCATCTTTACTATCATTATTCTGAATTCTTTTTCAGGTAGACTGCCTATTTCCTCTTCATTTGTTAGGTCTGGTGAGTTTTTATCTTGCTCCTTCATCTGCTGTGTGTTTCTCTGTCTTCTCATTCTTCTTAACTTACTGTGTTTGGGGTCTCCTTTTCACAGAATGCAGGTTCGTAGTTCCCATTGTTTTTGGTGTCTGCCCCCAGTGGCTAAGGTTGTTTCAGTGGGTTGTGTATGCTTCCTGGTGCAGGGGACTATTGCCTGTGTTCTGGTCGATGAGGCTCGGTCTTGTCTTTTTGGTGGGCAGGTCCACGTCTGGTGGTGAGTTTTGGGGTGTCTGTGACCTTATTATGATTTTAGGCAGCCTCTCTGTTAATGGGTGGGGTTGTGTTCCTGTCTTGCTTGTTGTTTGGCATACGTTGTCCAGCACTGTAGCTTGCTGGTCGTTGAGTGGAGCTGGATCTTTGCGTTGAGATGGAGATCTCTGGGGGATTTTTGCCGTTTGAAATTATGTGGAGCTGGGAGGTCTCTGGTGGACCAATGTCCTGAACTTGGCTCTCCCACCTCAGAGGCAGAGCCCTGACACCCGGCTGGAACACCAAGACCCTGTCACCCATAGGCTCAGAATAAAAGTGAGAAAAAACGAAAGAAAAAATTAAAATAAAATAAAATAAAGTTATTAAAATAAAAATAATTAGTAAAAATAAAACAAATTTTTAAGTAATAAAAAAAGAGAAAGAAAGAAGAGAGCAACCACACCAAAAAACAAATCCACCAATGATTACCAGCACTAAAAACTATACTAAAAAAAAAAGAAAAAACAAAAAAATGGAGAGACAGAACCCTAGGACAAATGGTAAAAGCAAAGCTATACAGACAAAATCACACACAGAATCATACACATACACACTCACAAAAAGAGAAAGAGGGAAAAAATATATATATTGTTGCTCCCAAAGTCCACCTCCTCAATTTGGGATGATTCGTTGTCTGTTCAGGTATTCCACAGATGCAGGGTACATCAATGTGATTGTGGAGATTTAATCCGCTGCTCTTGAGGCTGCTGGGAGAGATTTCCCTTTCTCTTCTTTGTTCACACAGCTCCTGGGGTTCAGCTTTGGATTTGGCCCCGCCTCTGTGTGTAGGTCGCCTGAGGGCGTCTATTCTTCGCTCAGACAGGACGGGGTTAAAGGAGCAGCTGCTTCGGGGGCTCTGGCTCACTCAGGCCGGGGGGAGGGAGCGGTACGGAGGAGGCGGGGCGAGCCTGCGGCAGCAGAGGCCGGCGTGACGTTGCAGCAGCCTGAGGCGCGCCGTGCGTTCTCCCAGGGAAGTTGTCCCTGGATCACGGGAGCCTGTCCGTGGCGGGCTGCACTGGCTCCCGGGAGGGGCGGTGTGGAGAGTGACCTGTGCTCGCACACAGGCTTCTTGGTGGTGGCAGCAGCAGCCTTAGCGTCTCATGCCTGTCTCTGGGGTCCGCGCTGATCGCCGCGGCTCGCGCCCGTCTCTGGAGCTCGTTTAGGCAGCGCTCTGAATCCCCTCTCCTCGCGCACCAGGAAACAAAGAGGGAAGAAAAAGTCTCTTGCCTCTTCGGCAGCTCCAGACCTTTTCACGGACTCCCTCCGGGCTAGCTGTGGCGCACTAACCCCTTCAGGCTGTGTTCACGCCGCCAACCCCAGTCCTCTCCCTGCGATCCGGATCCGACCGAAGCCCGAGCCTCAGCTCCCAGCCCCCGCCCGCCCTGGCGGCTGAGCAGACAAGCCTCTCGGGCTGGTGAGTGCTGGTCGGCACCGCTCCTCTGTGCAGGAATCTCTCCGCTTTGCCCTCCGCACCCCTGTGGCTGCGCTCTCCTCCGTGGCTCCGAAGCTTCCCCCCTCCGCCACCCGCAGTCTCCGCCCGCGAAGGGGCTCCCTAGTGTGTGGAAACCTTTCCTCCTTCACAGCTCCCTCTCACTGGTGCAGGTCCCGTCCCTATTCTTTTGTCTCTGTTGTTTCTTTTTTCTTTTGCCCTACCCAGGTACGTGGGGAGTTTCTTGCCTTTTGGGAGGTCTGAGGTCTTCTGCCAGCGTTCAGTAGGTGTTCTGTAGGGGTTGTTCCACATGTAGATGTAGTTCTGATGTATTTGTGGGGAGGAAGGTGATCTCCACGTCTTACTCTTCTGCCATCTTGAAGCTCCTCCAATGCCTTTTCTGAATGTTAGAGCAATATTTGATGATTGGAGGAGAAAGATTTTTGCAGGGTAGTTGGTAATATTGAGGATTTAAATACAAAATATAAATACGTATGCATATATATGTAAATATGTGTGTATGTGTATATATATTATACATATATATTAGCTGTAAGAGGAACAATAGCAATAGTACATCTATTGATCGTCATTTACTCTCTTAAGATGAGAATGATGATTAATTGTTGTTCCTCCATGAGTCCAGGGCACCAGAAAATAATTATTAACAAACCATGGGAGATGTCACTTTAGTACCTGAAAAAGAAATTTCTGGAAGTGTAATGACATTGAAATGAGTGCCAATGTAGAGATAATTTGCCTTAGAGATAATTTGAATTTGGAATGGATGTCCTGTTGATTGGATGTTTCCTGCATGGCCAGATGAGAATTTAGAGGATGGGCTGATTGTTCCATCAACAATTTAAGATTTATTCAAATACCTGTCAACATCCAAACTGAAACAGCTGTTATAAATCTTTTGCAAATTGACCCATATATAAATAAGATAAACATAGTTTCAGTTAGCATAATGTCACATACAAATATGTCATAATTTTTGATGGTTTCTCATTATTTCCAACTCTCACCATATCAGCATGGAAAATACAGATATATTTATATAAAAGCTTGTTGTCGCTTGGCCCTATGTGATTTTTTTTTTTTTTTACTAATTAATTAGGTAATCCCATAAACACATCTTGATCCACTCTGTATACTGGGTACTTGATACTGGAAATAGAACAATGAAGAAACCATTCAGTAGCCTTGCCTTTAGGGAGCTTACAGTTTAGCAAAGGGATGAGGCTAACAAACAAACCCTATGTATGCAATGGTTTTTTTTCTGTGCATACATACCTATGATAAAGTTTAATTTATAGGCACAGTAAAAGATGAACAACAGTAAATAACAAAATAGAATAATATACTGTAATAAAAGTTGTGTGAATGTGGTCTGTCTCTCTCAAAATATCTTATTGTACAAATGTAATGCCTTTTTCATCTTAAACTATGCACTTAAGCACTGTGGTTGTAATGTTTGTGGTTTGAAGTGCAACAGCAAAACTAACACAAATTTCTTTTTCTTTCTTCACAACTTCACAGTTAGAAGACTTCTTATCGTAGATCTTAGCAACCTCGGCATACAATTTTTTTTTCTTGCCTTGTTAAATTGGGAACTTTCATTTTTTCACTTAAAGGAAGCACACAGCTTCTCTTTGGCATATCTGAATTGCCAGCATCACTACTCTTGTGCTTTGGGGCCATTGTTAAGTAAAATAAGGGTCACTTGAACACAAGCACTGTGATAGCAATGCTTTGACAGTTGATCTGATAACCAAGATGGCGACTAAGTGACTAATACTCTGGACACAGGATGATTCGTGTCACAGGTGGGCCAGAGCGAGAGGGCGGGAGATTTCATCACACTACTCAGAATGGTGCACAATTTACAATTTATGAATTGTTTATTTCTGGAATTTTCCATTTAATACTTTTGGATTGCGTTTGACCATGGTAACTGCAATCACAGACAGTGAAACCACGGAGAAAGGAAACTACTCTAGCTGGAAGGGGGACACTGCCGATAACTGAGATGAGAAAGACTATAAGGGGAATGCATTTAGAAGGAAGATCTCAAGGGCAGTTTTGGACATTTTAAATTGAAGATGCCTATTGGTGGATGAAAGAAGTTCAGGGAGAGGAACAGAATTTTTGGTCCAGGATGACATTTAAAACTGTGATATTAAATGAGATGAAATTTCCTAGATGATAAGTAGAAAATAGACAGTTCCCTGGGGCACCGATGCATTAAGAGATCAGAGACACGAGGAAGAAGTGTGAGCCAGGGAGGTAGGACAAAAACAGACAAGGTATGCTGAGCGTGAAGAGGAGGAACTGATCGCCTGCAGCAAACGCTGCTGGTTGGTCAAGTTCGACAAGGATGACAAATTAATCATTGGATTTAGCACATTGTAGGAAATTGGTGACTTTGCTAAATACAGCTTTGGTAGAATAGTAAGGATGAAAGATTAATTGGAAAAGATTTAAAAGAGATTTTAAATTTGAAACTCTATGGTTACTATTTATTAACTCAAAATCATTTAAAAATTGTCAGAAGGTAGGCTACAAAAAATTGTAAGTGGGAAAATAAACAATCACTATAAGTGATGCATATTAATTAATAGCCATCTACCAGCTAGAAATATGCTGAGAAAATAGTTGGGATAGATATGAAACTGCCGACTGGAAAAACAAGGCAAAACTGTAACTAGTAGAATTCACACTATTGACATATGTTGGCCAAAGAATTCTGTTTATATTGTATGGAATGAAGTAGGGTCTAATATCAGCATGGGATATGGAAGAAAATTAATCTACTAAAATGGGCTTGAAGCAGCATTTTAAATTTTTCCCAGATTGAGCTGTGTTTGAAAGTTGAGATTATAACCAGCAAAGAGCTATACTGACATCTTTGCATACTTCTAGAAAACACTGAGAACACTATTATATATAAAATAGATAACTAATTGAACCTACTGTATAGCACAGGGAACTCTACTCAATACTCTGTAATGACCTATATGGGAAAAGAATCTAAAAAGAGTGGATATATATATGTATATGTATAACTGATTCACTTTGCTGTACAGCAGAAATTAACACAACATTGTAAATCAACTATACTTCAATAAAAATAAATAAATAAATAAATAATCACTTGTAGGAAAAAAACACTGAGAAAGCCAGCTTTATATTCGGAACAACGTACATGTCCCACAAAAAATATTTATGAGCAATTTATACAATAGTGTTCTACTTAAATATGGCAAAAATCAAAATTAACAATGTTCAAGAGACAAAATCAAATCGACAGACATTTACTGAGTATTTGCTATTATGAAAGGCAATGTGGTGATGTCTTGTGGAATACAAAAATCATATGGTATGTCCCATATTTTGCTTTTAATGACCTTAAAGTTTATTTGAAAAGAAAAAGGGAGGGAAAGGACTAAATGTTAAATGACTCTGGGTGATTTAAAAATTAGTGAAAGAGAAAAATCTAATAGCTGTCATAAGGTAGCATATGGTTAATAACATGATCGAGGAGGCTTTCGTTATTATAGAATGCTTTGAAAGGGCAGTGATTGACTCAGTTTAGTAGGCTTTGTAAAATAGGTCAAATTGTGTTCTCTTATTAGACACAGTTACTCTCCTGATACTCAACATCAACTAAGGGAAACATATGAACAAAAATTTCAACAGAACTGCTAACCAATCATATAAAGGTATATGATTAGAGCTAAACAGCAGATAATTTTATTAAGAAGATTCAGGATTGGTTTAATAGACCCTGAGCTTTGAACTGAGTTTTGAAAAACAGATAACATCTAGAAAGGTAAACCAGAGAACAGAGATAAAAATAGCCCCAAGTCTTTTTTACAGGACTCCACACAAAAGTAAGTATTGAATATTTGTAGAGAATAAGACTTCATTGGAAGGATATGATAAAATAAATGTTGTAGTATTATTTTATGATTCTGCTGTCAGTAATACACCAAAAAGAGGAGAAACTTAGAACACCAGATTAACAGTATGTGTCTTTAATTAAATATTGCACAAATTCCAAATATATTGATGAACATTATGTTTGGCTACTTCAATAAAGATGTCTACATATTTACAAACATTTAAAACAATCAAGTGCTATGTTTGCCATATACTAGGTGGCACCTTACTTAAATTACAAATATGATATTTAATAACTATGTCTGCATTGCTACCTTTGCAAACTAATATGTTATTCAAAGTATAATTTTTAAAAAGTTAAAATCATGAATCACATAAATATATAGTGAAAACATGTCAAATATATTTAACTCGTTAATGAGGGAACCAGGAGAACAATGAAGGTACATCAAAAAGCATCAGAGAGATTTATATAGTCAACTTAGAATGGCATGTTGGAATAACTTGAAGTTAGACATAAAACTGGTTAATGTCCTACAGGGCAATAAAATAGTAACCTTTTCTATCAGATAACAATTGTTTGCATCTCTAACAGACAACTCTCTGAGAACAAACAGACAAAATCTCTGGTTAAAACCTTGTGAGAGTAAACACATAATTGCACAGGCCTAATCATGGGTTAAGTAGTGAATCAACTTAAGCATACCATATAGAGAAATAATTCTGGGGTGGGTCTATTAGGCAATGCTCCAGTGTGACATTGAAAAGACATGCAGTCACCCTTTTCCCTTATTTACAAATAATATTAGGGTAGGTTTTTTTTTTAACAGACTTTCCTTGTGATCATAAATAATCATCAGAGATTATACTGTTTATCACAAAAGGCTGGTCTCATGTTTCATCTATATAGATTTGGCAAGAAGCTTTAAGTAACATATGTACATATCCTTTCTAAATGGTCTTCTAATCTAGAGTTATATAAAGGTGGAAGACTACTAAATCCACAGAATTTAACTGTGTGGAGATTTCATTAAAAATATAAGAATGAACTTTTAAAAGCTTCCAATATTTAACTTTCTTTTTCAAGTTATGAACCAGACACAAGAGGTTCATCTCCACCAAGTTTTGCTTGCAGTACAGGTAGTGTTGATGAATTCTTTTCTCCTTGAGATCTTCAGAATCTGCTGAGGTTCCTGAACTGTCAGGAAATGACCTTCCTTAATATCTGTAAGGCAAGAACCCTATTTTTAGACCAGTATCCTGGAGGGGCTATGTAGACATTGGTCATATGAAAGGTACAACCCCTTTTCCTTAATTGTGGGCTTTTTAATGTGTGAATAAATAAGATTTAGTCTCAAATATGACACTCTAGCCATATCCTTGCTTGTACAACTGATTTGCTTAATTATACTCTGGTTAAAAAAAAAAGAACAGAATCTTAGTAGATCTATGTAAATAATTATATTGTCATGAAATGTAGAGATTCAGTATCTGCTCCTGTCCACTGATAGGTAGATCAGTGAGAAAAAGATAGTATTTTTTAAAAGTATCATTTCAGTTTGCAAAAACATTAATAGAAATTGCTTGCTCATATAGCTATCAGAAAATAGTACATTGAAAAATATTACCAACAATATTCCAAAATGAATAATCACAATTAAATTTTCCTCGTCAGTTCATTCAGTCCTACTTAGTCAATTATTTTTCCATTGGATCTTGGTCAGCAGTCTGGTTTCATGAAGTTGTATGCTTCTTGATTAAAAAGAGCTCTTGACATTTTTAATCAGTCTCCTGTCTAAATGATGTTGGCTTAGAAGCCTTTACTCAAAATCCTTTCCCTCGAAGTATCAGTGAGTAGTACAGTCTTTCTCTGATGCCCTAAGAACATGCTTCTTTATTGAAGACCACATTTCTAGACTGTAGCTTATAATGAGCCTTTGGGCAAACATGAGAGAAAAGTATAAACCATCTGTTGATGATAAGACTAAATGACAGTGATTAATTTATTAGAGTAGAACATTATGAGATTTAATGGGAATAATACTCTCTGTTGGGTCATAATATATAATGATATCTTATGGATGGATTTGATCCAGGTTTCCCCTGTCGGTCAAACATACTATGAACTATAAGGGCATTGCCTCAATCCTGGAGCCTTCCAATTCTTTCTGTAATGTGGATAAGCCCTGAAACAAATTTGTATTAATAGTATTTTCCTGTACGAAACTAACTTAGGGAAGGTATAGTTTTTCCTGATTTGACACCTATTCCCAACAGCTCTTACAATAGTGTTAAGCTAATTAAGAAATGCTGAGCACATCAAACAACCTAATTATTACTAGTATTCCTCCTTTAATAAGATGAAAGAAGAATCTTTGTAGGTACCTAGGGACCTCTGGAAAACCCCACGCATTATTTACGTATTAAAGATATCTTGAAAAAATTTTTTTCTGAATATAGGATCTGATTTTAGATGGGCAAAATCAAAAAAATCATTAAAGGAGATTAGACACCAGGTTAAGAGAGGAACATAAGTGTCTAAAAAAATGGTTATAGCCTGGCTGCCTAGTAAACACAATGTCAAAAAAAAATTTTTAAAACAGACATAGTAAAAGGTAACCTAATTAACCTAATTGTAAGGTAACATTATTAACCTAATTGTAAGATCCCTTCCCTCTTTCAGAAGTAATTTTTGTTCTTTGCTTTTTAAAAAAAAAAAAACAAGGGCATTACAAAGACAGCAGAACAAAAAATTATTCTGATGAGCTACAGAGTCTCTGCTGTCTGAAAATTATATAAAAGCTAAAGAGTAACCTTTTATTATTTCTTAAGAGGAGCTGAATACTTCAAGATCAATTTTAGCAGAGAGAAAATCCGAATTCTGGTATCGCATTAATATAATATTTGACAGTAAAGAACTCATAAACCTTCTTTTCCCCTTGTGAACAAACCCATCAAAACTGCCCCAACACATTGCATTGCTTCTTTTCAGACACACCCTTTTGGATATTATAATCTAAGTAAAAGAAAATTCACTTTCTTTAAACAACTTGCTATAGCCACTCAAATTTTGTCATCCACTATAGTCTTTCATATTCTAGAACAAACTGACTATTTTAGGACAAAACTATTCTCTAGTTACTTTAAAAAATACAAAAATACATTCCATTACCTTGTATATACAAGTTGTATTTATTTTCTGTCAGTTTTCTGCATAGATTCTCATCCATCCATGTTAATTGCCCCTTTTAACCAAAGTACCAAGTTCTGCTTCACAGCAAAAATGAGAGGTAGGTAATTGAGAACTCTCTTATATAAGCATTTTGGCAGATCAGAAAAGTTCATGAGCACACATTATAAAACCTCTAAAATCACATTCTTTTACACTCTTACAGTGGCAAAAATAAACATGTTTATTAACACATCTCAAAGGTATAGACACTATAATATTTTAAAATAAACCTTATCCTTGAACAAATTTTCATTGTTCTATGTTTCTTATAATCTACGTCTATGAACAAAGGTTATCTATTAATTAATTCTGATATTAATCAAGGTCTTAAATTTAACTAATCTCTTAAAAATTTTGTTTAAAAGTTGACCAAAAAAAAAAAAACAAAACCCACAATAATTTGTTTTGTTTGTGTTTATTTATTTAATTATTTATTTATGTCTTTTTTTTTTTAAACTAAGGTATAGTTGGTGTACAATATGTACAATATGTTTCAGGTGTACAACAAAGTGATGCACAATTTTTCAAGGTTATATTCCATTTATAGTTATTATAAAATACTGGCTATATTCCCTGTGTTGTACAATATATCCTTGTATTGTATAAACCAGGGCTCCCCAGCCCCTGGGCCGTGGACAGGTACTGGTCAGCAGCCTGTTAGGAACCGGGCCGCACAGCAGGAGGTGAGCGGTGAGTGAGCAAGCGAAGCTTCATCTGCCGCTCCCTATCACTCCCCATTGCTCGCATTGCCACCTGAACCATCGCCCCCAACTCCGTCCATGGAAAAATTTTCTTACATGAAACTGGTCCCTGGTGCCAAAAAGGTTGGGGACCGCTGGCATAAACAATCATTATTTATATTTAAAAGTTTGCCCGAATTATAATTCAATTAATTGAACACATAATTTTACATATTTTATAATTTAAAAATTAATATGAAAGAATATTAGTTAATCTGGGCAATAAACTAATACAGACTTTTAGGACATTCATATTAGCAGCCTCTTCATGAGAAAACAAACCAAAACCTAAAAAAACCTGTTTTTTCATTTACTTTACTCTGATAAAAGTTAGGAAAAATACATAGAGTTGTTTTTAAACCCCCAAAGAGCCAACTATCTCATTTTCCCAAGGATTCATTTTGAGCATATAAACTTGAATCCTTATATAAAAACACTTCCGAGCAAAGTTGTTTTTTGTTTTTTTTCCCCCCCGAGACAAGTTTTATTTTTCCCTTTGAAAGCTTGCGATTCCTCATTTGAAGCACAGGACACAGAAGATTGTTGAGTAACTGTTTTCTCAATTCTCTCAAGGATGGTGCATAGCTAATACCACTGTGGGTGCAACAGAGAGAAGTTAATAAATTACATGCAAAGGATGACGTAGAGAATTAAAGTTTAATCTCTGTTGTACGGGGAGGACTCCATAAGAGCACATACAAAGAAACAGAACTTTTACTTTTTTCTGGAAATTCTTGTGCTTTTAAATATTTACATAAAACTTATGTTTTATGATATTCTTTCAATGGCAGAACACACACAATGACACTCAGATGAAAAATAGAACTCTTTGTTACTTATAGTTCCAAACAAGAGAAAGCTGCCAGGGTGGGAGGGTGAAGCTGGGACGAAGTAAGAGTAGCATCAACATATGTACACTACTGAATGTAAAATAGTTGTCTGGTGGGAAGCAGCAGCATAGCACAGTGAGATTGGCTGGGTGCTTTGCGATGACCTAGAGGGGTGGGACAGGGAGGGTTGGAGGGAGGCTCAAGAGGGAGGGGATATGGGGACATGTGTATGCATATGGCTGATTCTCTTTGTTGTGCAACAGAAACTAACACAGTATTGTGAAGCAATTATACTCCAATGAAGATCTATTAAAAAAAAAAGAGGGAGAGAAAGCTGCCAGGCAGGCCACACAGGACGTTGCACCTAGGGAGAGATGAAAGAAAGTTGGAGCTGTATGAGGAAGCTTAAATATGGCAACCCTGGTGGGGTTACATAGGTTTCACAGACTCCCTGTGGGTTGGCTAATTTGAATAATTTTGGCAGCATTTGGTACATAGAGGTCGTCGCTAGTTGTGTGGTACCTGGCCCCAGAGTGATTAGGAATGACGTATAGTGACTTTGAGTTTGAAAGCCCCATGAAGGAAGTGGTGGCTGTGTAGACTTAATCAGCAGCTCAAAAAGGGGAACTGCCTGGCTTCTAGCTGGGACCTCAAATCTGGAATAAGGTAGCATTAAAAAAATATAAAAAAATGACATTATACTTTATTTGTTTCTATAATCCAATCAGAACCAAAGATCTCTAATTTAAGATAATTTGTAATCCTGCTTATTAATACACTTTGAAAATACGACAATATTTCAAATATTCCACACAATAAGAGGGAAAGAATTTTCTCAATTATTGGCAGATGGACACACAGGTAATGTCTTAGCTCAGGCTGCTATAACAAAAAACATAGCTTAAGCTGGTGGCTTAATCAGCAGATATTTATTTCTCACAGTTTTGGACAATGGACGTCTAAAGTCAGGGCTTCAGCATGGCTGGGGTCCAGTGAGGGCTCTCTTCCTGGCTTGCAGAAGACCACCTTCTCCCTGTGTCCCCATCTGGCAGAGGAGAGCAATCTCTCTAGTGTCTCTCCTCATAAGGGCACTAATCCCATCATAAGGGCTCCACCCTCATGACCTAATCTAACTCTAATTACCTCCCAAAGCCTTATTTCCGAACACCATCACCTTGGGAGTTAGAATTTCAACATCTGAATTTTGGGGGGAAACAATTCAGTCCATAGACAGCATGCAAGTTCAGATCAACTTTAGCCATAGGTCAAAAGTAAATGCAGGGCACAAAATCTCACTGGTTCTGATCCCAAAATCTAGATCTCAAAAATGATGTCCTATAAGCATGACATAATCTCTTAATTGAAATAAGTTTAAATATAGGCAAGTATACTATGCAGGGAAAAAATTAGCACAGTAGGCTTGATGTTGTACAATTCTAACATTTCTTTAGAAGGGCCTGCTTGTGGTGTTGACCTTGGCCTCACATGGGAATTTGGCTTTTGGAATATGCCCTTCATTATTAGTTGATAAGGCTGTTTTGCATGCTTGGGGCCTGAACTCTGCTGTATCAGTCTGCCTAGGTTGTTTGTAAAAATGTGGTTTATGATGAACACCTGCTCTCCTTCTTGGTGTCTGGGATTTTGGTAACTGTGGCTGGTAGTACAGGTACAGAGTATTTGCATGACCAGCTTCCAACAAAAACTCTCAGCTCTGTCTATTATGCAGGCTTCCCTAACCAGAAAGACTTCATACACATTGCCTCAGTTCATAGCTGAAGGAAGAAGCATGTTCTGTGCAACCCTGGCTGGGAAGAGCTTTGGAAGTTGTGTCTGGACCCTCCAGACCCCGTTGGGTGAGTCTTTTTAACTTGCTGGCTTTGCTTTGTGTCTCTTCACTGTAATAAACCATAGCCATGAGTACAATTAAGGCCCTGAGTCCCATGAGTCCTAGTGAATCATTGAACATGTGGGTGGTCAGGGGACACTTAAAACATATACACGGAAGGCTACAAACCAGATTTCCTGTAGTTTCTCACTTTTAAAGAGTAGATGCCCAACATTTCAGTAGAGATCACAAAACTGGATTCCTAAATATTGTCGCCACTTATAGGGAATAACTTATTGACTTTTTGCAAACCAGAACCAGAACCAAAGTCATCCATGAACCAGAAATAAAAACAAAACAGCACAGGGAAAAACAGGGTAAAATAAGTCAGCAAAGGTAAGTTTCTATTGCCACTTTTGATTCACTCTGGAGGAGCAAACTAAGATATGCATAGATAAAGTTGCTTCAAGGGTCACTTGAAGAACAAGTTCATATAATTCATAGAAAAAGGCATGCTGAAATAAGTGTTCTAAGAGCAAAACAAAACTAGTTAATGCCCTACAGGGTAATAAAATCATAATCTTTCTAGTTATCTTTTCTAGCTGATAGAAATCATTTATATCTCTTCCAGACAAAAATTACCATGTAATTTGACACCATCTGGGCCTTAATCAGTGACTCAAACAAAGGTACATCCCTATAAAATGATATAATTCTTAGGTACATCGGTTAGGCAATGCTCCGCCATGACGTTATAAAGAAGCACAGTCATCCTTTTGTTCTATTTTGAAGTTTTAGGTAATTTTTCTTATCAAAGTGATAAAAACTCTATTGGTAATAAACAGTTGTATATAGTATCCTGCAGTGTATACATGGTTATAATTGGAAAACATACTTGAATCAGAAATAAAATTTACTCATGCAATCTTAATTCTAACATTGATAACTTATGACAAAAGGTCATTTGACTCATTCTACTGAATTAATTATATTTATGAAAAGATTGTGCTATACAGTTACCATAGTAACACCAGAATAAAATAATGGGTAATATATTTTTCAGTGGGGATGTATCACACTGTATTCATTTTAATTAAACCAGTGAAGAGACGTGTGCTTCTTTGAGGTATGAAGTATCATGGAGAAGGGTTCTTCCATAGGCTAAGAATTGTAGCTTTATAAAACTTTCTGTGAATTAATGGAGATAGATACTATATACTATTCACAATTGATACTGTAGTCTGCAATACCTAAATCATGCTGCCATCTGATTCCTAAAAAATGAAAATAACTTTCAATGAGTACATGCTGGGTAAGATCAAGTTGGATGGCCCAGAAGGAAGGAGGGGTTAATGAATAGGTTTGACAAAAAGAAGGGCAAATGCATTGTGGAAGAAAACTTGATAAAATAAATAGGCTTATCTAATATTTATGAGCCTGACTATTTCATAACACCTCTAGAAACTGAATTGAAGTCTAATAAACTAAAAAAAGAACTCTTTGCCTTTCATTGCACCAGATGACAGAGATTCATGCCTGTGAAATGAAGCATTCATTATATTTGAGCTTGCAAGGAGATTGATATTACTCTTGTTAATTTCTACACCTGTTTAAGGACTAGTCTTACCTTCCACATTTCACAGAAGAGCACTGAATATTTCTCAGAAAACCCTTGCATTGATAATGATTAGAGACTGCTTTTCTCATAATTCCTATAAACATAATCAGGCCAGCATGTTTGCAAGAGTAACACAAACAATCACAAATCCAAGTCCCCATTAATGGAAAGCTAACAGGAAAGAAATATTTGGCAGAAATCCCAGAGTCAAGAGGAGAGCAGAAAGTGAGAACTGGGGACAAGCAATGTAATTGTTTTCTATCTCAAAAGATGAAAAGCCTGAATCTTTAAAAACAGCTTGCAATTTGCAATTAGAATTCTTTTTCACTCTTAAGTATTCAATAGGGAAAACAACAGTTATGCCAATGCTGTGACCTTTGAAAAGGGCTTGTAGTTTTCTGGGAGCTGCTATGGCTGGTTAATAGAAATGAGATATGGTCCAAGTTGCTAAAATGCTAAAATCACATAAAGAAAAGGAGGTATAACCTGAAAATCCTTCTTGGACTTTAAGGGACTTTCTCTCCCTCCATTCCAGGGAACAGAGTGACAGCCCATGTGCCAATATTGATAACACAAACTCTTCTTTACATGGTACTCTGGTTCTGGCTCCTTCAGTAAGCTTCTCTGGTGGTCACCCCGGGGATGCCAGACCTGAAACTATGGGCAGTTGTTTTCTTTCTGCAAAGTTTTACTTCACTGGGGGAATAACTCCCACATTAATTTCCCTCAAACATCACTCATGTCAGGCTGGAGTATTTAATGAAACTGTATTAAAGGCTTAATAATAATAATAATGATAAGAATAATAATAATGGACTCATTACATAGAAAATTTAAAACTGGATATCAGGTAGTAATATTTCCATAATTTTATATCAATACCCATTCCTAGAGTGTTTCTTTCTGTGGGTCTTTTTTCTCAGTCCTCAACTTGTTGGTAGTTTCCATGTCTCACATATCTTAAATAAAAACTAGGAAGACAATAACGACAACAATGAAGCCTTTTTTTTTTTTTTTGAACAGCTCTTAATCCAAAGCCTTAAATAGTTTTATCTGGCCCCAAGCCAAGATATAAAAATATTAAAATTAAGGTCAATATTCAGTTCTGAAACGTCCCAGGCCTATGATATTCAACAACTCAGTTTGAAGCATAGTATTTGTGTTGTTTTACTAGACTCAAAACTTTTAAATATCTTGGTCTAATGCTTAGTCTTTTTGATATTTTGCCAGTACAGAATTTTCCCAGGAAAATATTTTATCAGCGTGGTTCCTTCCAATATAAAAAAGGATCTCCCCAGGGTAAATTTTTAGTTCATCCCTGAAGTGCTGAAATTGTCTGTGATCCCTAAAATGACAACCTCTATAGCTTTGCTAATTTGAATATTGAAGATCACCTCCAAAAATCAGTGGGACATTTTGTACAAATAGGTGCTCAAGTCTTTAAGATGAAAAGGGGAAAAGAGGGTTGTTCTCGAACTTTTAGTGGCCATTTTAGTAAATGACTCTTATGCAAAGATTTTTTAAAATAAAAAGACAAGCCACAGATTGGCAGAAAATATTTGGAAATTACATATCCAACACAGGACTAATGTCTATAATATGATATGAATATCTAGAATATGACAACTCAACAGTGAAAAGTCAAATAATTCAGTTAAAAATAGAGCAAAAGTCTTGAAGACTCATTTCATCACAGAGGACAAATAGATGGCAAAAAAGCACATAAAATGTTGTTCACTATCATTAGCCCCTGGAGAAATGCAAAATAAAACCACAATGAGAATCACTAAACACCTAACAGAATGGCTAAAATAGAAACAGTGAGAACACCAAATGCTGGTGAGGATGTGGAGAAACTGGATCACTCACACATTGTTGGTGGGAACGTAAAATGGCATAAGTTACTATGAAAAATAATTTGGCAGTTTCTTAAAAAAAAAAAACAAATGTACAATTGCCATATAACCTAGAAATTGTACTTCAGGGCATTTATCTGAGACAAATGGAAACATATTCATACAAAAGCCTGTCCATGAACGTTTATGACAGCTTTATCTGTAATAGCTAAAAGCTGCTAACAGATGTCCTTCAACAGATAAATGGTTAAGCAAACTGTAAAATATCCAAACCATGGAATTCTATTCAGCAATAAAAGGGAATGAACTACTGATACACGTGACAATCTGTATGAATCTCCAAAGAATCATGATGAGTGAAAAAAAAGGCCAATCTTAAAAAGTTACCTTCTGTATGATTCCACTTATCTAACATTGTTAAAATTACAAAATTATAGAAATGAAGAAAAGATTAGTAGTTACCAGGAGTTAAGGAAGGGGATGGAGATGGGAAGGAACTGGGTATAGCTATAATATGGCAATTTGAGGGATTTTTGTAGTGATGGAAATATCTTTACTGTAATGATCTCAACTGTATCAATATCAATTGATATTGATTGTGATATTGTGATAGTTGTGATATTGTCCTGTAGTTTGCAAGATGTTACCATAAGGGGAAACTGGACAAAGGGTCCTTGGGATCTCTCTGTATTATTTCTTAACAACTGCATGTGAATATATAATCATGTCAAAATTAAAAGTTTAATTTAAAAACTATGGTGCAACGTTCCTTTTAAGATAACTTCCAAGGTCCAGGTTCCCACTAAAATGTTGAACCAGCACGACTGTTGGCTTTCTCCCCCAAGGTCAATCCCTGAGCAACTATGGGGGGAAACAAAGAAAAAAATAAATAAATGTATAAAATGATTTAAAATCTCCTGGTGTGACAAGGATTATTTTGAAGCCTTGTGTAGGTATGTGGTTTTTACCTGGGGAAAGAAACAGCCAGGTGAGACTGTGGGAGGATAACATTTCAAGGAACTGTTGGAGTTCTGCTTTTGTTTCTCTCCTGACATTGCCTAGGGACAAACAGTGCCCGTCCCTGCACCTGCTGCTACTCAAAGCTCCAGTTGAGCTGTCATCAAAAGTAAATTCATGCCAGATAAGAAGCCTTGTGCCGTGAGCATCAGATTAAAAAAAAAAAAAAAAAAAGAGGAAGAACTAATTTTAGATAGTCACTTTCCAACACCTCCCTTTCCAAATTTTCCAAGGGCTGGTGAATTGCAATTTAAAGAGGCACTTCTTCTAATACATTTATCTATGGGAAATAAAGGAATTATTTGGGGTGACTTAAGAGTGTTTTGTTGTTTTATTTTTCTTTAAACCCTACAGCTCATCAACCCTTCATTCCATGAGCTCATTGGGGCTCACTGGACTGGAGATGGCTTTGCCCCAACATGTACCACCTGACAGTGTAGTCAGTACCACAATGGGAAAATGAGCTCACAGGACAAAATAATAAAACTTTTGAAGACTCCAAGTACTAAGAAGAAAAGCAACATACTGCATTAAAGATTCCATTAAAGCAAAAATACAAAAATGAAAGAACCAAGACTTTGAAATTAGACTAATAAACATATGAAAAGAGGTAAGGGATGATATCAGCAATATTAAACGAGAATTAAATTTTTTTTTAAATCTAGCTATTTAAGTTATAAAACATAAAATAATTAGAATTGAGTCACAGAGAAATAAACTTCAACCCCTCCCCCCAAATATGAAATCCCTCAGCCTAAAAGACCCTAAAAGACCAAATAAAAGAATTAAGGAAAAACTCTGCCACACTAAAATGGTATGTTTGAGTATCAAAGACAAAGAGAAAATTTTCAAAGCTGAAAGAAGCAAAAGATCACATATAAAGGAATAAGAATTGGGTTGATAATATTTTTTTCACAAAAAAATGGATATGAGGAAACAATAAAATACTCTTTCAAAACTATTCATGAAAAAGTTATAAAAACTAGAATGTGACATATGGCTAAACTCTTGATTAAAAACTTAAAGACATTTAATTTTATTCTGAAAATAAACATGAGGTTACTAGAGCAAAGATCAGAGTTATTACTTAAGGTAATAACTGTGCCCATTCCCCTGTGTCTCATACCCCACAGGCTATGCCTGAGGGCCAGCTATCACCTTGCACATATCGGGGTGCAGAGGAGGAACCCTGAAATTATTAACTTGGGAGTTTATTTGGATTAGCTGATCATCAATCACCTTTTCTTCTTAGAGAGGGAGATAAACTTAATCTCCCTAATGTAAACAAAATTTTCTTGGAAGAGAAGTGGAAAGTCCCTAGGTTCTTACCTTTTAGACTGTATATAAACCTCTCTAGGGGAAAAATACAACAATCATCTCAGCTTACAACTCTTAAAATGTCTCCCTGGTGTTGTGGTTTATCCCCCTTTGAAATGTAAGCACATATCTCTAAGCCGGTAAATCTCCACAGAGTTCTTTTGCTATCTATTCAGCCATCTTTAGAATATCAATGTTTGTCCTTTAACCAAGGACTCTGTTTTCTTCACTCAGAAATCCCTAGCCATTCAGAAACATGAAAATATTTGCTTCTTGACAACTGTCATTCAAATACAGGGACATGATAAAAATATTCCCTTACTTATGATTTTGGATAAATTACATAAAAAAGAGAAAAAACAAATCCAGGAAATACTATAAGAGATATATGAAAAAAATATAGCCAAAACCTTGTTAAAATTAATATTGTCTTACTAAACCCCCCAAAAGAGGAAATAGGTTTATAATAACTGCAAAATGAAAGACTAGAGAATATGAAAGAGGGATCAAAGTGGTGAATAAGTACCAAAAAATGCAAGAATTTGCTAAAATTCTTGCCATTAAAAAAAGTACTAGGGGGGGAGAAGAAGATGGCGGAAGAGTAAGACGCGGAGATCACCTTCCTTCCCACAGATACATTAGAAATACATCTACACGTGGAACTGCTCCTACAGAACACCCACTGAACGCTGGCAGAAAACGTCAGACCTCCCAAAAGGCAAGAAAATCCCCACATACCTGGGTAGGGCAAAAGAAAAAAGAAATAACAGAGACAAAGAATAGGGACGGGACCTGCACCAGTGGGAGGGAGCCGTGAAAGAGGAAAGGTTTCCACGCACTAGGAAGCCCCTTTGCGGGCGGAGACTGTGGGTGGGGGAGGGGGGAAGCTTCAGAGCCACGGAGGAGAGCGCAGCCACAGGGGTGCGGAGGGCAAAGCGGAGATTCCCGCACAGAGGAGCGGTGCCGACCAGCACTCACCAGCCCGAGAGGCTTGTCTGCTCAGCCGCCGGGGCGGGCGGGGCTGGGAGTTGAGGCTCGGGCTTCGGTCGGATCCCAGGGAGAGGGCTGGGGTTGGCGGCGTGAACACAGACTGAAGGGGGCTAGTGCGCCACAGCTAGCAGGGAGGGAGTCCGGGAAAAAGTCTGCAGCTGCCTAAGAGGCAAGAGACTTTTTCTTCCCTCTTTGTTTCGCGGCGCACAAGGAGAGGGGATTCAGAGCGCCGCCTAAACGAGCTCCAGAGACGGGCGCGAGCCGCGGCTATCAGCGCGGACCCCACAGCAACAGGGGCGCAGAGGGAAAAGCGGAGAGATTCCCGCACGGAGGATCGGTGCCGACCTGCACTCACCAGCCCGAGAGGCTTGTCTGCTCACCCGCCGGGGCGGGCGGGGGCTGGGAGCTGAGGCTCGGGCTTTGGTCGGATCGCAGGGAGAGGACTGGGGTTGACGGCGTGAACACAGCCTGAAGGGGTTAGCGCACCACAGCTAGCCGGGAGGGAGCCCGGGAAAAAGTCTGCAGCTGCCGAAGAGGCAAGAGACTTTTTCTTGCCTCTTTGTTTCGCGGCGCGCAAGGAGAGGGGATTCAGAGCGCTGCTTAAACGAACTCCAGAGATGGGCGCGAGCCCTGGCTATCAGCGCGGACCCCAGAGACGGGCGTGAGACGCTACGGCTGCTGCTGCCGCCACCAAGAAGCCTGTGTGCGAGCACAGGTCACTCTCCACACCGCCCCTCCCGGGAGCCTGTGCAGCCCGCCACAGCCAGGCTCCCGTGATCAGGGGACAACTTCCCCAGGAGAACGCACGGCGCGCCTCGGGCTGGTGCAACGTCACGCCGGCTTCTGCCGCCGCAGGCTCGCCCCGCATCCGTATCCCTCCCTCCCCCTGCCTGAGTGAGCCAGAGCCCCCGAAGCAGCTGCTCCTTTAACCCCGTCCTGTCTGAGCAAAGAACAGACGTCCTCAGGCGACCTACATGCAGAGGCGGCTCCAAATCCAAAGCTGAACCCTGGAAGCTGTGCGAACAAAGAAGAGAAAGGGAAATCTCTCCCAGCAGCCTCAGAAGCAGCGGATTAAAACTTCACAAACAACTTGATGTGCCTGCATCTGTTGAATACCTGAATAGACAACGAATCATCCCAAATTCAGGAGGTGGACTTTGGGAGCAGGATATATTAATTTTTCCCCTTTTCCTTTTTTTTTTTTTTGAGTGTATATGTATATGCTTCTGGGTGAGATTTTGTCTGTATAGCTTTGCTTTATAATAGCTTTATTTTACTTCACTATATTTTATCCTCTCTTTCTTTCTTTCTTTCTTTCTTTCTATTTTTTCTCCCTTTTACTCTGAGCCGTGTGGATGAAAGGCTCTTGGTGCTCCAGCCAGGCATCAGGGCTGTGCCTCTGAGGTGGGAGAGCCAACTTCAGGACACTGGTCCACAAGAGACCTCCCAGCTCCACGTAATACCAAATGGCGAAAATCTCTCAGAGAGCTCCATCTCAACATCAAGACCCAGCTTCACTCAATGACCAGCAAGCTACAGTGTTGGACACCCTATGCCAAACAACTAGCAAAACAGGAACACAGCCCCATCCATTAGCAGAGAGGCTGCCTAAAATCATAATAAGGCCACAGACACCCCAAAATACACCACCAGATGTGGACGTGCCCACCAGAAAGACAACATCCAGCCTCATCCACCAGAACACAGGCACTAGTTCCCTCCACCAGGAAGCCTACACAACCCACTAAACCAACCTTAGCCACTGGAGACAGATACCAAAAACAACGGGAACTACAAACCTGCAGCCTGTGAAAAGGAGACCCCAAACACAATAAGATGAGCAAAATGAGACGATAGAAAAACACACAGCAGATGAAGGAGCAGGGTCAAAACACACCAGACCTAACAAATGAAGAGAAAATAGGTAGTCTACCTGAAAAAGAATTCAGAATAATGATAGTAAGGATGATCCAAAATCTTGGAAATAGAATAGACAAAATGCAAGAAACAATTAACAAGGACGTAGAAGAACTAAAGAGGAACCAAGCAACGATGAAAAACACAATAAATGAAATTAAAAATACTCTAGATGGGATCAATAGCAGAATAACTGAGGCAGAAGAACGGATAAGTGACCTGGAAGATAAAATGGTGGAAATAACTACTGCAGAGCAGGATAAAGAAAAAAGAATGAAAAGAACTGAGGACAGTCTCAGAGACCTCTGGGACAACATTAAACGCACCAACATTCGAATTATAGGGGTCCCAGAAGAAGAAGAGAAAAAGAAAGGGACTGAGAAAATATTTGAAGAGATTATAGTTGAAAACTTCCCTAATATGGGAAAGGAAATAGTTAATCAAGTCCTGGAAGCACAGAGAGTCCCATACAGGATAAATCCAAGGAGAAACACGCCAAGACACATATTAATCAAACTCTCAAAAATTAAATATAAAGAAAACATATTAAAAGCAGCAAGGGAAAAACAACAAATAACACACAAGGGAATCCTCATCAGGTTAACAGCTGATCTTTCAGCAGAAACTCTGCAAGCCAGAAGGGAGTGGCAGGATATACTTAAAGTGATGAAGGAGAAAAACCTACAACCAAGGTTACTCTACCCAGCAAGGATCTCATTCAGATTTGATGGAGAAATTAAAAACTTTACAGACAAGCAAAAGCTGAGAGAGTTCAGCACCACCAAACCAGCTTTACAACAAATGCTAAAGGAACTTCTCTAGGCAAGAAACACAAGAGAAGGAAAACACCTACAATAACAAACCCAAGACATTTAAGAAAATGGGAATAGGAACATACGTATCGATAATTACCTTAAATGTAAATGGATTAAATGCTCCCACCAAAAGACACAGACTGGCTGAATGGATACAAAAACAAGACCCATATATATGCTGTCTACAAGAGACCCACTTCAGACCTAGAGACACATACAGACTGAAAGTGAGGGGATGGAAAAAGATATTCCATGCAAATGGAAATCAAAAGAAAGCTGGAGTAGCAATTCTCATATCAGACAAAATAGACTTTAAAATAAAGACTATTACAAGAGACAAAGAGGGACACTATATAATGATCAAGGGATCGATCCAAGAGGAAGGTATAACAATTGTAAATATTTATGCACCCAACATAGGAGCACCTCAATACATTAGGCAAATACTAACAGCCATAAAAGGGGAAATTGACAGCAACACAATCATAGTAGGGGACTTTAACACCCCACTTTCACCAAAGGACAGATCATCCAAAATGAAAATAAATAAGGAAACACAAGCTTTAAATGATACATTAAACAAGATGGACTTAATTGATATTTATAGGACATTCCACCCAAAAACAACAGAATACACATTCTTCTCAAGTGCTCATGGAACATTCTCCAGGATAGATCATATCTTGGGTCACAAATCAAGCCTTGGTAAATTTAGGAAAATTGAAATCGTATCAAGTATCTTTTCCGACCACAACGCTATGAGACTAGATATCAATTACAGGAAAAGATCTGTAAAAAATACAAACACATGGAGGCTACACAATACACTACTTAATAACGAAGTGATCACTGAAGAAATCAAAGGGGAAATCAAAAAATACCTAGAAACAAATGACAATGGAGACACGACGACCCAAAACCTACGGGACGCAGCAAAAGCAGTGCTAAGAGGGAAGTTTATAGCAATACAAGCCTACCTCAAGAAACAGGAAACATCTCGAATAAACAACCTAACCTTGCACCTGAAGCAATTAGAGAAAGAAGAACAAAAAAACCCCAAAGCTAGCAGAAGGAAAGAAATCATAAAGATCAGGTCTGAAATAAATGAAAAAGAAATGAAGGAAACAATAGCAAAAATCAATGAAACTAAAAGCTGGTTCTTTGAGAAGATAAACAAAATTGATAAACCATTAGCCAGACTCATCAAGAGAAAAAGGGAGAAGACTCAAATCAGTAGAATTAGAAATGAAAAAGGAGAAGTAACCACTGACACTGCAGAAATACAAACGATCATGAGAGATTACTACAAGCAACTCTATGCCAATAAAATGGACAACCTGGAAGAAATGGACAGATTCTTAGAAATGCACAACCTGCCTAGACTGAACCAGGAAGATATAGAAAATATGAACAGACCAATCACAAGCACTGAAATTGAAACTGTGATTAAAAATCTTCCAACAAACAAAAGCCCAGGACCAGATGGCTTCACAGGCGAATTCTATCAAACATTTAGAGAAGAGCTAACACCTATCCTTCTCAAACTCTTCCAAAATATTGCAGAGGGAGGAACACTCCCAAACTCATTCTACGAGGCCACCATCACCCTGATACCAAAACCAGACAAAGATGTCACAAAGAAAGAAAACTACAGGCCAATATCACTGATGAACATAGATGCAAAAATCCTCAACAAAATACTAGCAAACAGAATCCAACAGCACATTAAAAGAATCATACACCATGATCAAGTGGGGTTTATCCCAGGAATGCAAGGATTCTTCAATATACGCAAATCAATCAACGTGATACACCATATTAACAAATTGAAAGAGAAAAACCATATGATCATCTCAATAGATGCAGAGAAAGCTTTTGACAAAATTCAACACCCATTTATGATAAAAGCCCTGCAGAAAGTAGGCATAGAGGGAACTTTCCTCAACATAATAAAGGCCATATATGACAAACCCACAGCCAATATTGTCCTCAATGGTGAAAAACTGAAACCATTTCCACTACGATCAGGAACAAGACAAGGTTGCCCACTCTCACCACTATTATTCAACATAGTTTTGGAAGTGTTAGCCACAGCAATCAGAGAAGAAAAAGAAATAAAAGGAATCCAAATTGGAAAAGAAGAAGTAAAGCTGTCACTGTTTGCAGATGACATGATACTATACACAGAGAATCCTAAAGATGCTACCAGAAAACTACTAGAGCTAATCAATGAATTTGGTAAAGTAGCAGGATACAAAATTAATGCACAGAAATCTCTTGCATTTCTATACACTAATGACGAAAAATCTGAAAGTGAAATTAAGAAAACACTCCCGTTTACCATTGCAACAAAAAGAATAAAATATCTAGGAATAAACCTACCTAAGGAGACAAAAGACCTGTATGCAGAAAATTATAAGACACTGATGAAAGAAATTAAAGATGATACAAATAGATGGAGAGATATACCATGTTCTTGGATTGGAAGAATCAACATTGTGAAAATGATTCTACTATCCAAAGCAATCTACAGATTCAATGCAATCCCTATCAAACTACCACTGGCATTTTTCACAGAACTAGAACAAAACATTTCACAATTTGTATGGAAACACAAAAGACCCCGAATAGCCAAAGCAATCTTGAGAACGAAAAATGGAGCTGGAGGAATCAGGCTCCCTGACTTCAGTCTATACTACAAAGCTACAGTAATCAAGACAGTACAGTACTGGCACAAAAACGGAAATATAGATCAATGGAACAGGATAGAAAGCCCAGAGATAAACCCACACACATATGGTCACCTTATCTTTGATAAAGGAGGCAAGCATATACAGTGGAGAAAAGACAGCCTCTTCAATAAGTGGTGCTGGGAAAATTGGACAGATACATGTAAAAGTATGAAATTAGAACACTCCCTGACACCATACACAAAAATAAACTCAAAATGGATTAAAGACCTAAGTGTAAGGCCAGACACTATCAAACTCTTAGAGGAAAACATAGGCAGAACACTCTATGATATAAATCACAGCAAGATTCTTTTTGACCCAGCTCCTAGAGAAATGGAAATAAAAACACAAATAAACAAATGGGACCTAATGAAACTTAAAAGCTTTTGCACAGCAAAGGAAACCATAAACAAGACCAAAAGACAACCCTCAGAATGGGAGAAAATATTTGCAAATGAAGCAACTGACAAAGGATTAATCTCCAAGATTTACAAGCAGCTCATGCAGCTCAATATCAAAAAAACAAACAACCCAATCCAAAAATGGGCAGAAGACCTAAATAGACATTTCTCCAAAGAAGATATACAGATGGCCAACAGACACATGAAAGAATGCTCAACATCATTAATCATTAGAGAAATGCAAATCAAAATTACAATGAGATATCATCTCACACCGGTCAGATTGGCCATCATCAAAAAATCTAGAAACAATAAATGCTGGAGAGGGTGTGAAGAAAAGGGAACACTCGTGCACTGTTGGTGGGAATGTAAATTGATACAGCCACTATGGAGAACAGTATGGAGGTTCCTTAAAAAACTACAAATAGAACTACCATACGACCCAGCAATCCCACTACTGGGCATATACCCTGAGAAAACCATAGTTCAAAAAGAGTCATGTACCAAAATGTTCATTGCAGCTCTATTTACAATAGCCAGGACATGGAAGCAACCTAAGTGTCCATCATTGGATGAATGGATAAAGAAGATGTGGCACATATATACAATGGAATATTACTCAGCCATAAAAAGAAATGAAATGGAGGTATTTGTAATGAGGTGCATGGAGTTAGAGTCTGTCATACAGAGTGAAGTAAGTCAGAAAGAGAAAAACAAATACAGTACGCTAACACATATATATGGAATCTAAGGGAAAAAAAAAAAAAAAGGTCATGAAGAACCTAGTGGCAAGATGGGAATAAAGACACAGACCTACTAGAGAATGCACTTGAGGATATGGGGAGGGGGAAGGGTGAGATGTGACAGGGTGAGAGAGTGTCATGGACATATATACACTACCAGATGTACAATAGGTAGCTAGTGGGAAGCAGCCGCATAGCACAGGGAGATCAGCTCGGTGCTTTGTGACCACCTAGAGGGGTGGGATGGGGAGGGTGGGAGGGAGGGAAATGCAAGAGGGAAGAGATATGGGAACATAAGTATATGTATAACTGATTCACTTTGTTATAAAGCAGAAACTAACACACTATTGTAAAGCAATTATACTTCAATAAAGATTTAAAAAAAAAAAAAAGAAAGAAAGAAAAAAATAATAATTATAAAAAAAATTTTTAAAATAAACTCAGGTAGAATAAAAAAAAAAAAGTACTAGTCAAAAAGAAAGAAAAATAAACTTAGATACAATAGGAAAAACTTTAAATAAGAAACTAAAGTGACAGAAACAGATATAAATTCAACAGTGTTTACAGTAAATGTAAACAGATTAAAAAACATATTGACAGAATGGATAAGGAAGCAAAAGAACATTCAAAGAATGAGAGAGAAGATAAGTAACAAGACACATCAGACAAATATCCATTAAAAGAAAGCTTGTGTAGCTAAATTAATATCAGATAAAATGGATGTTAATATATGAAGTATTTGTTAAAGATTGAGTATCATTAACCAATGATACAAATTTCCATGAAGTAAGAAGCTCCAGCAATTTAAAACATGATACTCCTAATTTTAAAAAGCCTGAAATATAATTAAGGGAGAAATGGATAAATCCATCATCATGGATTTCAACATATTGTTCTCAATTGATAGATAAACCACAGAAAATAATCAGGAAGTATATAGATCTGAACATGATTAACTAATTTGAACGAGTACACATATGTCCAATTTTGCAGCCAACAATTAAAGAATGCATATATCTCTCAAGCATATATGGAAGGTTTCTTATGACATTTTATCATAAAGGAAATGAACACAATACATTTCAAGGATACCATAGATATTAACAGATCATGAGCTCTAAAGACAATATAATTAAGTTAGAAGTTATTTTTCAAAAGATGAAAGAAAAATATTTTCCCATATATTTGGAGTTTTTAAAAAAACTGTTACATGATAAATGAAAGTTTAAGAGAAATAAATAATTCCTAGGATTGTATGATAATGGAAGATAATTTCAGCTTATAAAGCAAAACCTATGAGTTGTGGTCAAAGTGATCCTTTGAGAGGGATTTATAGTCTTAAATATTAATATTAGAAAAGAAGAAATATTCAAAATCAGTTGTGCTAAGGTGTATTTTGAGAATTCAGAAAATGAATACTAGAGTCAACCAAAGAAAAAAGGAAAAAGAAAAAGATGATAAAAATGAGTTGTGATTAATGAAAACAATGGTGCTATTTTAACTAGAATTTGATTATAAAGAAAACGCATCAAATAGAAGGTAACAGTGACCTAAAAGAAGGAAAGAGCTTTTCTCTCAACCTTCCTCTTATTCAGGAAAACTGATTCCATTTCTCCCTTTCCCTCAATGTTAACTCTACCCTCCGCTTCTGGGGTCTTCTGCCACACCACCCTATGACAAAGAGTGAAATCGTGGGAGGTCAGGGGCACCCACTCACAGAGCACCCACAGAATTCCTGTGGGAATCACTCCTGTGAGGGTTAAATTTGCCCATGCACTGCCTCATTTTTGCAGAGAAAAATGAAGTTTGGAGAAATTAGAAGCTATTAAACACAGGTCCTCAAAAGGCTGGGCATACGCTGGTGCTGAGCCATTTGGCAAAGGAGTAGTGATGTACACTGTCTTACTTCAGGCTTTCCAGCAACATACTCTCACCCCATCACTGAACAAGATTCTAAAACTCCCCAAAGAGCAGAACTTGTTTGGTGGGGACAGAAAAAAGATTTTAGCTTAGATTTCCATATCTTTAATTTGTGTTAAATCTAAGCACCGGCAGACTTCCTTATTTTCCACCCAATTAATCCATTGCATGGTTCAGTAGCTCTGACTTCACCCTGACACCCTGATTATGGTCATGTGAACACTGGCTCTTACTGATGTTCATAAGTGTCCTGTTCTGCGTTGGGTCCAAATGTCCGAAACAGTCTCACATTGTTGGGGTGGGGAGGAATGTATCTGTGCATGTGTATGTATGTATATGTGTGCATACATATATGCATATGTATATATTTAGGTATGTGTATATGTATGTATATATATATATATGTAAGTAAAATGATGTACTCTGACCCAGGAAGAGTGGTGACTAGAGCACCAGGGTTTAATTGTTCTTTGTACACACTAAGAAATTAGAGAGGAAATACTCTTTTTTTCTCTTGATGGCCTGGAGTTATTTATTTATGAACATGTTCTGGCTCTGTGGTTCCCAAATTTGCTCATCACTAAGAGTCACCTAAGTGCTAGTTAAAAGCACAGATTCCTGGACCTTTCCCTAGAGCTTCTAACTCAGGATGTCTGGGGTACAGCCTAGGTTCTGTATTTTGAACTTGTGCCCCCAGTTCAACAGGTTTGAACAGGTTTGGGAAACATTGTTCTACCTAGTTCCAAGGTCTAAAAATTTATCCACAGTCTTTTGGGAATCACCCCAACAGAAGATGGTATTCATTAATCTGCTATATTCATTTAGTACACCTTTGTTTCTTAGCTTCTCTAAACCTTGGTTTTTTCACCAGAAATACAGAGATACTATTAATAATAACATCTACCTTCAAGGGACTTTCAGAGAATGCAATAAACTAAAGCCTATAAAACACTTAGCATAAGACTTAGAAGAGAGCAATCCTGCACCGTTAGCTACAATTATTATTATTTTATATAACAATCTTTTGCTTGCCTAACCTGATAGATTATTTAGAAAAATGTTGCAATTATTCTCCTCCCTGTACTAAGCCTCTGTGCAATGTGGCTTTTCAACAACTCCCGTCAGGACATGGAGCCTATTTCCCCTACACTTGAATCCAGGATACTCTTGTCAATCTTTCTGACCAATAAAATGCAGCAGCAGAAGTGCAGTTCTGTTAGTCTGAGCCTGGGCTTCAGGAGGTCTTGCAAATATTCATTCTATGAAGGAGCCCACTCTAGCCTGCTGGAGGATGAGAGACCACATGGACCAGCCCCGTCAGCCAGGTGTCTCAGCCCTGGCCCCAGAGATGTCTGGAGCCCAGTCAAGATCAGCAAGTTGTTACCCATCCTATAGCTAACTGGAGGTAAATAAGTGAGCCCAACTGAGAGCAGCAAAAGCACCCAAATGACCCAAGAACTCATGAGGAGTAATAAGTGGGGATTGTTTTAAGGTACTAAGTTTTGGGGTAATTTGTTACACAGGCATAGATAACAGATACATCTACTATATGCCAATTACTAGGAAACATTAGAGTTGCAAAGATAAATAAGGCACAATACTAGCTCTCAACAGCAGAAAGCATGGTTTCACAAAGGAAAAAGACAGCTAAATACAACTACAAAACACAATTGTGCAAGGCTAAAATTACGGTCTTTGTAAACTTCATTTGTTTAAAAAATACTTTTGGAATGTCTGCTACTTGCCGTGCACCGTTCTAGGCACTTGAGACATATCAGTAAACAAATTAGACAAAGGTCCCTTCCCCAATGAAAATATTAAATAGTAAATGTTATAAATAAATATATTGAATAGGAAGTTATAAAGTGATAATGTTTTGATTTACATTTTCCTGAAGGGTAATGATGTTGAGCATCTTTTCATGGACATCATTGACTATTTGTCTTTTCTGGAGAAATGTCTATTCAGATCCTTTGCCCAACTTTTTAAACTCCCGATCTTTTAAACACTTCATCTGTTATCGCCTGGATTCCTGCTAAGATCCCAACTGATATGTATCAGAAGACCATCAGATTTATAGAATCTACTTTAAAGTACATAAATTTAGTGAAAGATTTAGGGCAAGCCACTCATGCTGGTTGTGCAAACAAAAAGAAGAAAATCATTTCCGTATGATTACACTGAACTCAGCAATTTCTTTTGAATTAAGGCTGTATCTCAACATGGTCTCTTAACTGTCGATTTTCCACTTGAGTCATTTATTGTTAAACCATCCTACAAACACAACACATTCCAAGTCCCAGGAAGTGGAATTTTAGGGCTCCGATTTTGTCCATGCCGAATTTCCCAACAAGCTTTAAAAAGCCCTGACAGTTGAAACATCTGAAAACAGCTATAGATATGGAATTGAAGATGGCATCTTCTTGTCAAAATAATCCAGACTTTGGGAAAACCAGCAGCTCCAGTAAAGTTGTGGTTTGAAGCCACACAGAACTGAGTTTGAATATTTACTCTGTTATTGATTGGCTACATGACTTTGGATGTTACTTAACCTGTTTCAGCCTGTTTCCTCATCTGTAAAATTAGGATAGTAGTATTACTATATATAAAATGGTTGTGATATGTAAGTAAAATAATGCAAACAAGACGCCTGGAAAGAATAATGTTAAGCAACTATTTCCTTCCCCACTGTTCCAGCACTGACGTTTCACGTTAGTCTGGTTCTGAAAAGTATCTCTCTCCTTCAAAACGCTAAGTCCATGCCACCCGAATTTATGCAGTTATGTTACAGAAGACATTTTATCTATGCAACAGGTGAGTACAGTTAGTTATTATATGCTTTATTATAAAAAAATTCTAAGATACATTGAAAAATTAATTCCTTTCTTTTAATGACAGTAAATAAGACAAAGTGTTAGGTGTCATAGAGCTTACATTCTAGTTGTGAAGACAGGCAATCTTTCTATCTATAAAGTCGTAGGCCTAAAAATAAAACTGTGCATGGGGAGTTTCTCCACCAACCTATATGCTTCAGAAATAACCTTGTTATTTATCTAAGACATGGATCAAATCACGAGGGTGGGAAAAGGTAGTATCATATCCTCTATTTATAATTGTGAGCATGTTAATATTTTGTATTGACAAAATGCCAAGTGAAACATAGCAGTTCTCTTTTTAATTCATTTCCTGAGCTGATGAATTATGAATATGAATTGAGGGGCTTGTCTTATGATACTAATGTTCTATCTCAAAGAAGCAAGTGAAAAAGCTTTGACCTTTGGGAACACGATGAACTCATAGAAAACCAGTCTTCCAGGAGTCCACCCTGAAAAGTGCACACTTATCTACATACCACAGACAGGAGCTACACTCTTGACTCAAATAATCGCCATGTCTCTCTCATGAAAATTGTGGAACTATTCTTGGACTATAGAAGAGTCCAGTTGTGTAAAGCGGCAGAGGAAACTACAAAAGCATTTAGATTGGACCCTGCAAGTAGAGGTATTTTTTCCTGAGAGCGAATGGAACATCAAACAAGCACACTGCAAGTATATAGGATGCTGGCAGTTGCAGAATCTGATTCTGGATGCTCTTGTCCTTAAATTATATATAATCGCTTTCATAAAGTGAGTCAATCTGAATTCTCTAGGATACTTTATTCTTTCTTGCCAGTCCCTCTAGGGAATATTCATTCCTGTCCCTGGATTAAAACTTTTGTAAATTCCATAGCTTTCCCAATCACTCTCAGATGATAAACGTCTCTCTCTCTCTCTCTCTTTCTTTTTTTTGTTTTGTTTTGTTTTTAGGTACTAGAAAGTCTAATCAGGATGATTATCACATCCATCAAGTCTTTGCTCAAATGTTATCTTCCTTGACCATCTTATTTACCTTTTCAAATCTCTTTTCCACCCCAACATTCCATATCCTCCTTTGTGCTGGTTTTTTTTTTTCTGCCTTTTAATAAATAATTTACTGATTTTATTTATTTTCTGTATCCTTCACTAGTAAGTTCCTTGAAGGCAAGGATTTTTTTCCTTTTCTTTTCCTGGGTGTGTGTGTTTTTACTGATTTATTCTTTGAACCTAAAAATGTGGTGAGCACATTTTACGCACTCACTCAAGGCACATTTGTTAAAAGAGAGAGTGAATCAGAAATCCAAATTCTCATCTGTTTTAATTAAAGCTTTTCTCCCCTCCCAGCGTGGGCTTACCTAAATATAGCAAGACACACCCCCTCAATTTCCCCCACTTATCAGCTGCTAATTGTGGATGGAAGAGGCAAGACGTGGGGTAAGAGAATATAATATGAATTGTGGTTGTAATTTGTCATCAGGGACAATTTCATAACAATTGTGACACATGCACAGTTGCTAATACTTTCCTTTGTGGGATGGTTTTGTGGGTCCTTGGGAGATGCCACCTTGTTCAGATTCTCTCACCTCCTTAACATAGGTGGATGCCTTATCCGGCAGGCTGCTGGTGACATTACTGAGCTTCTACAGCCAAATGTTTTATTTGCTGTATTTTAAATTAAAATAAGTGTGTATAACAAGTGAAATAGTTATATAACATAAAGGTTCATAAAAGCAAAACAAAACCATTTCCTTCATCCCCCAATTCCACCAGATAATCAATGCTAATAACCTTTTTCTGTAACTTTCTCCTTGTTCATATATATAAATATAAGCATACATACAAATATGAGATATCTTTTCTGTGTGTTTATTTTTACTTAATTAAAATCATGCTCTGCTCATTACATTGATAAATTGTACGTATCATGGCTCTATTTTTTTTTTCTAATGTCTTTATTCAGATACAATAAGTAGACTGAACAAGCATGATTAAGGACATAAACACACTTTGCTTTTGGTCTCTTTTTCTCACTTTTCTTTTAACATTTATTTAGAGAGTTTAATCTTTCCTTGCCCCTGGATGAAAACTGAGGTCACTTTTAACTCTCAAATGCAGACTCAATTAGATAAATATAGTTTTCATTCCTAGATACTAATAAGATACTCAGACTTGATTTAACATTAAAGTCTTCATCCCTTTCCCGTTTGGATCCACCTAAATAGTTTGCTTTAATGTAAGTTTTGAATCCAGATGGAATTATTGCAAATCATGTGAGAAAGAGATTCACCTTTACTTCCTTTCACATTGATACCTACTTGTTGTAGACAGCATTTATTAAACAAAGTCTTACCCTTCCTACTCAAATGAAATAACTTTTTCCTCTTTTTGTTCATGCTACATTTTCAAATATGTAAGATTGATTTACAGATTTTTCTGCCTTTTTCCTTTGATCTGTTTCTCTATTCCCATGCCAATATTAATGCGATTAAAATGACTCTGCAGGTAAAGCAAAACTTTTCCCTTCTCTATCCTTCGTTGTCCTACTTTTCTTGGTTTATCTCTGGCATTTAGATTTCCACATTAAATAATCGAATCCAATCCTTCACCTCCCTCATCCTTCTCCTGTTGGCATTCTGATGGAAATTGCTTTACATTTATTTATTAATTTGGGGAAGTTTAATATTATGATATCAAAAATTCCTATTTAAGAACATGGAATGACTTTCCAATTATTCAGATTTTGTTTTATTTTCATCAGTAGTATTTTATAGTTTTAAATTTATAGGTCTGACATGTTTCTTATTAAATTAAGCCCTAAGCACTATATGGTTTTTGTTGCTAGTGTGAATATTATTTTCATTTCTAGTTCTAGGAGTTTATACCTATAGAGAAAACTCTATTGATTTTTGTATACTTATACCAGCCACATAACATACTTCTTTTATCAATCCTGGAAGTTTTTGTATCTCTTAACTGTTATACAATTAAACTATTGGTTAAAAAATTAATAATAAAATAATTTTCTCTCTTCCAATGTTTTATACATTTTAAAATATCTTATTTCATTTGTTAGTACCTCTGAGATATCAGTAGCAAGCATTCCTGATGACTGGTTTACAGTTTTAATTGAGATAGTTTCAGTTTTGCTCTTTAGAATGATTTGATGTTAGTTTTTGGTAAAAAAAATCTTTGCAATATTTAAGTGACGTTCCATTTTTCTCAGAATTTTCACTGAGAATGCCTGCTAAGTTTTATCAATGCTTTTTCAGCATCTATTGATCTGATCACATCATTTTTCTCCCATAATTTGTTGATGTAATAAGTTCTCTGAAAAGATTTCATGGTAATTGTACTACCCTTGCATTGCGAAATAAGCCTTTTTTACTCATTGTGCATTACAATTTTGATACATTGCTGGAGTCTCCTTGCTAATATTTACTTGGAATTCTTGCATCTATATTAAATAATAAGACTAATATGTTTTGGGGGGATCAGCTTTTGATATTAAAGTTGTTCTGGTTTTATAAAATTTCTTGGTGACATTTACATTCT
The DNA here is from genome assembly GCF_028564815.1 of Eubalaena glacialis. Classification (NCBI taxonomy): domain Eukaryota; kingdom Metazoa; phylum Chordata; class Mammalia; order Artiodactyla; family Balaenidae; genus Eubalaena; species Eubalaena glacialis. The sequence goes on along the minus strand of NC_083720.1, from coordinate 123,957,524 downwards.
TTTATTGCTTGGGAAAACTTAAATAATAATGGAAATGTATATTAATTAAAGCTTAGATGGAAGACAGGTGTGAAACTACCTAGTTTGGGGTCTCTTATATCGGTATATCTGTAATGACATTTTCGATCTTGTCTATGATAATTAATATATTTAAGTTAGATAACTTAAATTTCACTGAGAAATCATTCATTTTCTGCAGGTTTTCAAATTTGTTGTTATAGAGTTCTATGGAGAATTATCTTAATATTACTTTAATTTCCCCTTTTTCTGTGATTATGTGTCATTTTGCTTTTCTAATCTTGTACATATCCTAGTTTTTCCTTAATCAGGCTTATAAAAGGTGACTCAATTTTTTTTCCAGTTTTATTGAGATATAATCAATGCACAGCACTGTATAAGTTTAAGGTGTACAGCATAATAATTTGACTTACAAATGATTACCGCAATAAGTTTAGCGAACATCAATCATCTCATATAGATACTAAAGAAAAGAAAACAATTTTTTTCCTTGTGACGAGAACTCTTAGGATCTACTCTCTTAACAACTTTCATATGTAACACATGTATATGTTCATATGCAACAGCAGTGTTAATTATATTTATCATGCTGTACATGACATCCCTAGTGCTTATTTATCTCACACTGGAAGTTTGTACCTTTTGACCGCCTTCATCCAACTCCCTCTCCCCCAACCCACTCCACCTCACCTCTGGTAACCACAAATCTGATCTCTTTTTCTGGGTTTGTTTGTTTGTTTGTTTGAGGTATAACTGACCTACAACCCTATGCTGGTTCCTGGTGCACAACATAGTGATTCAGTGTTTCTACCCATTACAAAATGATCACCATGATAAGTCTAATTACCATCTGAGGGTGACTTTAATTTTTAAATAATTTTCAAAGAATTTGATCTGGTATTTATTATTTCTACTTTTGCTGTTTTATTAATTTCAGATTTTATTTTATTATTTTCCTCTCCTTCTTTCTTTTGCATTATTATGTTACATGTTATCTAATGAAAATATTTAAGGTAGATATCCAGAGAGGTATTTATCATCTATTTATCTGCCTAGCCCCTTTGGCACCATTCCTATATTTGAGAAGTCTCTGAATTAGAAGACACTTCAAATTAAAGTTAAAATTATAACTTACATCCAGCCTCTCTTGCTGCAAGGGTGCAGGCAGATGACATAGATGTTACCTATTAGAATTACCTAAATGAGAAGCCAACTTAGCAGATACTGATGTTAAATACAGTCATGTCATGGACTCCTTTCTGGTGAGGATGACCTGAAAAGATGTTTCATAAGATTTAAAGGTCCTTTTGATGGCAGGATAAAACACAATGACCCTCAAAGAGATGAAAGGCAGAACGCTTTGTTACTTACAGTTCCAAATGGGAGAAGGCTGCCACACAAGCGGACAGAGTAACAGCAAACTGGAACTGTAGGAGCAGGCTTATTATGGAATGGGGTGAGGATAGATTGGTTTCCTGGACTTCCTGGGCATCAACCAATCTGAATAATTACACAGGCTCTGGGGCATTGAGGGATGTCAAGTTGTTTGATACCTGGTCCAGGGGCCATTGGTAAGTTGTGCCTCATGGTCCCAGAGAATGGGAGCCCAAGAAGGGAAGTGGTGGAGTTAGGGACTTAACAAACTGCCCAAAAAGGGAAATTGAGACTTTTTAGTCACAACTTCAATACTGGGTCAAGACAGCACCTGTACAATATTATATTACACCAGAGGCAACAGGTTTCCAGCACATCAGTGACATAGGTGGATGTGGAAGATTTCAGGTTTAAACTTGGGAGTTTCTACCCCTTGACAGAGTGAACAGGGTTTTACTGGAGAAGCCCAGTGGTGTAATTTGAGGGTCAGACTGTGTGTCCTCCAAACCTGATTCTCTGGGCCTCCTAGCGATTCTCAGAGCTATCCTTGGGAATAGTATTAGTCTGGGTAATAATATTAGTCTGGGTTCTCCATATATAAATAAAAGAGTTTTATCATAAAGAATCAGCTCCCACAGTTATACAGGCTGGCAAGTTGCAATATCTGCATGATATGTCAGAAAGCTTGGAGACCTAGAAGAGCCAATGGTTTTGTTCCAATCCGAGTCCAAAGGCCCGAGAACCAGGAGAGTCAATGGTGTGATTCCAGTCTCAATGGTGTAATTCAAGCAGGGTGGAGACCCAGAAAGAGCCAGTGTATCAGTTTGAGTCTGAAAGCAGGAAATAAACCAGTGTTCCTGTTCAAAGGCAGTCAGGCAGAAAGGATTCTCTCTTACTTGTGGGAAGGTCAGCTTTTTGTTCTATTCTGGCATTCAACTGATTGGTCGAGGCTCACCCACATTGGAAAGTGCAATATGCTTGACTTAGTCTACGATTTAAATGTTAATCTCACCCAAGAACACCTTTAGCAAAACACCTAGAATAATGTTTGACCAGATATCTGGGCACCCCATGGCCCAGTGAAGCTGACACATAAAACTAACCATCACAGTGCTTTTATATATTTATTTTCTATTTACTAGAGTAGATTCTGTGAATTTTTATGATTCCCACTCAAAATCTTGACTGATAAAAGTACAGTTTTATTTTAATTTTAATCTTTCATCTTTAATAATGCAAGTATTTAAGTCTAATGTTATGTATTTTTCTATGAAAAGAGCTTTTGATAGGTCCACTAGATTTTTGTAATAACCATTCCTCCTTTATATTTTTTTGTTAATTTGTCCTTTTAGGTTTAAATATTCTTTGATTCAACCACTATCTCAAAGTTAATTTTCTAATTTTTATGTAATAAAAGTTCCCCCCCTTAAATTTATATCCTCAGGATTAGAGAATTGGTCTGTAAGATTTATACTTTTCTAAATTTAAGGTTTATTGTTTTTAAGTTGGTAAACAGGATTTTTAGACATTCAATGAATATACACAAAATACTTTTTACTCAAGTTAAAGTTCTATAAATAACTAGTAAATATGACAGTTGAGTGTTATTACTTCTTATGTATAAAATCTGTTCTATGTAAAAAAACTATATTGACATCTATTTTTAGTAAGTCCCCTTTGCTTTTTAAATAGTTTTAATTTTATATTTGTGTAGGACTATTTCAGATTTATGCTCTTTTTTTCATAAACATTGCTTTTCATAGTTACACAATTTCCCTCTTTATTCTGGTAAGTGAATATAACCTTAAACTCTTCCCTATATGATATTAATATAGCCACTCTTGCTTTTTTTTGTGGTTGCAACTACATTTGAATAATATCTCTTTTACCATCTCTAATTTCAACTCAGATTTAATACTTTGTCCTCTATAAACAGCATAATTTTTTAAAAATATTTAAATATTATAGTCTGCCCTATTAAAGGGTAATACTTTACTTGATTTTATTTATTTCACTTTCCTTGTATGTATTAATACAGTATGTATTAATTTATTATTTTCTTTTCCCCTTATTTCTAATAATTCCATCAATTTACTTATCTCTTTTGTCCTTGTTTATGTTTTCCATTCCATCAAAGATTGTGTCTTTTCTGATATTCATACAAATTTCTCTAGTATGACTTAAAAAGACAAAACTAATAATTCCACACAGGATACTTTCCCATTTCCTTCCTGCTTTGTCTCCCCACTCCCCTTCTTTTTTTGCCCTATGCACCCCAATGTCACAGTTTTGCTGAGTCAGCTTTGTGGTTTGAGGTTCAGACATTTTTTTAATTTGTCTTGCAGTTTCTCACATATATTTTAAGAATTCCTATTTAAGTCAGTAAAGAGTTAGATCAAAAGCCTGTGATTCCCACAGAATTCACAGAATCCATGTAGACCAGAACAGGAAGCTAGGACAAGTGCAAAGTACAGCAGGGTGGGTTGCAATAGCTGTCTTAAAGCACTACACTTCTTACACATTTCAACCCTGCTTCTTGAGGGGAAATGGAGTTTCTGATAGATCCTGTCCATGGACTATAAAGGCAGGAGCATGTATCTATAGCCACAGAGATTTGCACTCAAATTACTCCTCTGCCACATCTTACGGGGTGCTATCAGGCAGTCACCAGCCTCCAGAGCTTCAGTTTCCTGTTTGTGGAAATGAAACATGATTACCATCTCACAGGGTTGCTGTGAAAACAGAGAAGACCACAGACCTCTGAGGTGGGTATTATTAGGTACTCCAGTGACATTTGGGTCTCCGTCTTTCCCTTCCCCAGAACTGTGTGATGATATTTGCCTTAAGACGGTCAGACTGATTTGAAATTCAAACCTCACATCCCTCCTGCTGGGAAGAGGAGCAATTGAAAAATAACACCTCTCCCTCCAGCCAGCATGTCTGTTTCCATTTTTATGTGCAGTTTCCATCTTTATCCAGACACACATACAGAGTTGGAAGCACCTTGAAGTGGCAGGTTTGTGTCTGCAAAGATATTCTTTTGGCTTTGATAGGCAGATACTTTTTGGCTACCTCTTCCTAATAAGCAATGTTTATAAATCACCAGAGCTTTAGATTTGAACCCAAGATCTAGTCAACTGCAAAGTAAAACAAAACTCAAGATAGCTAAGGGAAAAGAAATTAAGTTTTGATGAATCTCGTATCTTTGAGTATCTCTAGGCAATGCTAACCTGCTTACAGACTGATTTATTGCCTAACACGTCAGCTTGGGAAATACATAAGTTTTCAGCTGAAAAGGACTTTTATAGGGCAACAGGACCACTCTGCCTCCAGAAACAACTTTCTAACACTGTTACTACCTAAGTCTCTCTACTTCAGTTCCTCCCTTCTTGGACCTCAGGTTTTCAATTTTTTTTTTCTGGACATATATTAAATAAAAACTCATTTCTCAAATGTAGTTCATCAAAGAGCCTTTGGTAAACTTCACCTAACAGGTTATTGATGGAAACACTCTTTTTTACACATCCAGAAGAAAGAGACACTATATTTTGGTTAACCTTACATTCGTTGTAATTTAGATAAATACAAAATTTTTAAATTTTTTTAAACTTTGAAGCACACAATGTTGTATGAGAATCACGTCCTCCAGTTAACTCTGTGATCTTTATCTGGGTACGTAATTTGGATAACCCCATGTAAGGGTGCAGTTATCCTCAAAGAGTGGTCCCCAGACAAGCATTATCAGCATCACCTGAATCTTTTTAGAAATGCAAATTTTCAGATTCCACCAGAGACCTACTGAGTTAGAAACCCCAAAGTCTGTGTTTTCAAAACCCCCCAGGTGATCGTGATGTATCTGAAAGTTTGATTAGATTAGAGACAAATCATCACATTTCTATAGTTTATTTTAAAATAAATGAAAAGTGCATACAAAGCAACAAACATAATGCCTGGCACATGGTAGGGGCTCGAAAATGTTAGGTAGGAGCCTTGTTAATGAAAATCATATAGAGATCCTCCACATCTCCTTTTACACATCCCGGGTTGGGAATCTGATTTAAGCCAACACGATGGAGAATGCTAACCATTATTTCACATATTAGTTTATTAAGTGTCGATCATACAGACGGCAAGAATCCAGGGATTCTTGACAGGAGGAGAACAGTGTCTGCAGTAAGAATTCTAGTCACTACTAGAATTGTGTTCCCAAATTCTAGAATTAAAGTCATTTGGGCCTCTCTGCCTAAGAAGTCAGCAGTTTGGGAAATCAACTAGAATTCTCTGTCAAAAGAATGGTCCTTACCGCTTGGGAAATTGTAGTTCCTTCTGAAAATGTAGCAAATAATTAAAAGGCAATTTTTGGTATATTTCCAGGAGAAAATAAATTGCAGTCCTCTGTTCGGCGGTGCAGCCTTTTACTGAAGGGCTGAAGAAGCATTAGCTTATGAGCGGGAGATAGCTTTCTGTCACCTTGCTACTGGTGATTTACCCTCAAACAGCTGGCTTAGGGGTTTGGCATGTTAACTAGTCTCTTCCAGTCTCATTAGCTTGATGATGGTATGGGAATTAGTCCTTTGAACGCTGCACTTCCTGACTTACTGGATACTGATCGTGGGTGGTTTTGAGGATGTGTATCCCCCCACCTCCCCGCCAACCCCCAACACGGGATTTAGACAACAGAAAATAGAGACTAAAAGACTTCATTTGTTTTTCCATCTCTGCTTTAAATTTTTGTAGTCTTCAAACTGGATATTTCTCCTTAAGAAAGTATAGAGAAAAACAAATGGATGCACAAATTGTTGTTCTAGTCATGAAGCTTTTTCAAGTCTTCATAAGAAAATAATACTTTTCTTCTACCAATTCTTCTTCCAACACTCCCTCCATCCCCTTTCCTCATATTCTTTTTTCTCTGAGAGCCCCTGACACAGGTTTAAAGATTTTACAATAAAGGAAGAAATTATATCCTTTATGCCATTCAAACATTCCCTCAATCTACAGAAGTACAGGAATGAGGCTTACTTCATCACAAACATGGGTAAGTAGGCAGTGTGTATATAAAATAAGAGGGGAAAAACGTAGGAGTGTCAGAAGCTTGCTTTATCTGTAATTCAGACTTGGCCATCTCTTCTTGTGAAAGAACACCTAAGGAAGAAAGAAAATGTCACTTCTAATAAAGCCTGTTACTTACAAAGAAAATCCTGTAGGGACCCCCCTGTGGGCCTGGCAGGAGTGAATGTGATTTCTTAACTTTCTCACTAGTTTTGAAGAGCAATCACTTGAGTCATTCCTACAAAAGGATCTTTTAGGATTAAAATGGGCAGGATTTTTCAGAATCCTGCCTGCATTTTCCACGTCTGTGACTAGGCTTTATCTCACCAAAATCTGAGACTGTTAAAGACAGTTTGCTCACCCACTGCCTGAGGCAACCCCTATAGCTTCAGGGGTAAAAACTTGGTTGAGTTCCACTCTGATAATAGCAAATTGTTTCTTGTAGAATCTGAAATCTTCTGGACTCCATTGCCTGTAGGGAGAGCTTAGTCTCTCTCATTTTAGCAGCTTCCCTGAGCCAACCGCTTCTGACAGGTTTCAGCTAAAAAATGAAGGACCACACCCAGCAGTGAGTGGATTCTGGAAGCAAAAGGGAAAGCGAGTAACTCTTGGGTTGAATTGTTTCCTTTCTGATATCACATTTGTTACTTACATGTACCATTATAATTGCCAAAGTATTTCAAGCAGCCCTGTAGACCTGGGTATTTACCTCCATAGGGACAAGGCTAGGAATTTGGAAAAACAATTAGTTTAGAACCCCACATCTCTCAAAAATGATGTTTTTCCAAAGTTCACTGTCACTTCCTTTATTCAGATTCCCGTCATCTGTAGTTTGCTTGGCATCGCAAAATGGTCCCTTAATGGATCTATAGGACTCTTTCAGTGGTTCTCAAACTCAAGTGGGAACAAAATGCCACTGCAAGAGCAGAGTCTTGGATCTTATGCCCAGACAGTGCATTCTTAACAAACAAACACCAAGGAAATGCTGATATAAGATAAACTATATTTTGATAAAATTACTAACTCCGTCTCCCTCGGTCCATTCTTCCTATGGTGCCCGAGCACTCATTCTATAGTGCAAACTTGAGGATGTCAGTCTCCACCAAAAATATAGTTGATAATGTCCCAATGCCTTGAAGAATAAACCCAGACCCTTAGTTAGCAATAGTACCTATATTTGTATATACATTTGTCTGATATTTTTTCCAGGAAGTATTTAAATCATATTATAAAGTACATATGCTACTACAAAATAAAGAAATGACAGATGTGGAAATCTTTACAGAGAAAAATGTAAGTAGGAAAAATAAGCTGAAGCCAAGAGTGAGAGTAATACCCATTTGAGATATACCCAGTGAGGCCCTGTACAATTGCCATGAGTGGGCCCCAAATTTGGTTCTAAATGGTCTAGCAGAAAATGCAAAGAGACATACGTGATTGGCTAAATAAGTCACAGTTTTCTAAAGGGAAAAATATATCTAGTTAATGAGGAGAACCATGACTTGTCTTGATATTGAGACCTTAGAGAATTTGTTCCTGTGGGGCCTGAGAAAGCAGACACCTTGCAATGTAATGAAAAATATCCTAAGGATAAAGATAGCAATAGGTTTCCTAGGGCTGTTTCTTATGTTCCTATGTGTTGATCAGTGGTATTACACCTGACATGAAGCACAGCTCTATAAACACCTTGGGTGTTTGCACCTCTGACTTAATCAAAGGATATATTTTAAAATATCTAGAGGAAGTCTCTGCAAAATTTACTAGGAGTGGGGCATGAGTTAAACAAATGTATTAAATTCTAATCTAGCAGCTGTAAATATTCTTGCTCTTCACTGACCTTTAGGTAAGTACTAAGCAGCAATAAATTCCAGGTTGTACTCAGAAAAATATCTGGAGTGCAACCCTTGTGTGATGTTGTTGAGTGTTGTTTAGTGACCCCCCGAATCTGGGATAAGACTGACATTCTATTGTGAAAATTGATAGCCTAATAACAAGGAAATATTCTTGATAAGCCCTTGCATGTGGAGGGCCAAGGAAGCAAGAATGATTATTCTCAAGAAGTGATATTTGGGAAGGAGGAGTCAAGATGGTGGTGTGGAAAGATGCAGAGTTCACATCTCCCCACAACTAGGGCATCTGCCGGATGCTGGTGGGAGGCCCCGACGCCCAAGGAGACGGGAAGAATCCCCAAGCAAACTGGTAGGACGTGGCAGGACTGAGGGGGAAGGAGAAGTGGAGGCTGGGCAGGACTGGCGTCCCTGAGGGGTGGCTGAGAAGGGGGAGGGGTTCCCATGCCTGGAGGGACTCTCAGGGACTCGGATCGGGGAAAGTGGTGTTTCTCCTGCCCAATCAGCGGGGGATGTCTGCCTGGCTCTCGGGTCGGGTCCTATGCGGTCTTAGGCTGCCCGGGTCCTATGCGGAAAGGAGCAGAGGGCGTTAGCCCCGCCCACTCGGGTTCAGGGAGACTGCTTGGCTCCCAGGCTCGTCCGCTGCCCTCCAAAGCCCCCTCCTGGCCACATGGGTCCTGGGGGCATAGGAGGGAGGCCAGGGAGATCAGGAGAGGCAGGCGGGAGGGGCCCTCCCAGACCGGAGGAGCAGAAGAGAGAAGGGCATTTGTTCTGCCCACTCGAGCCCAGGAAGCCTGCTGGGCTCCCAGGTGGGGTACCCCACCCTCTGAGACCAGAGGCAGGAGGCCCCTTCTCTTCAGTTGAGCCTAAGCCCCACCTCCCACACACACCCCCAACTTTTCCAGCCCTGTGGGTACTAAGCATAGGCCCCGCCCACTGCCCAAACCTCACCCCTGCTTAGGCCCCGCCCTCCACAGCCACGGCCTTTTCCACCTTTTTTCTCCTCCTTTTTTTTACTATTGTGATTTTGTTTTACATTCCAGTTGTTGTTTGATCTATATTTTTATTTTTATATTTTTTCTAACACTGCTGTTAGTTTCCTAGTCTAATTTTATTGTTTACTTTGTTATTGTTCCCCCCTTTTTTTTTTTGCCACCCCGTGTGGCTTGCGGGATCTTGGTTCATGAACCAGGGGTCTAGCCAAAGCTCCTGCAGTGGGAGCTCCAAGTCCAAACCACTGGACTCACAGAGAACTTCAGACCCAAGGGAATATTCATTGGAGTGAGGTCTCCCAGAGGTCCTCATCTCAGCCCCAAGACCCAGCTCTACCCAACAGCCTACAAACAGCAGTGTTGGAAGCCTCAGACCAAACAACCAGTAAGATAGGAACACAATCCCACTCATTAAAAAAAGGAAAAAAAAGTGAGACGGCAAAAAATATGTCACACATGAAGGAGCAAGGTAATAACCTACAAGACAAAATAAATGAAGGGGCAATCTACCTGAAAAAGTATTCAGAGTACTGATAGTAAAGATGATCCAGAATCTCAGAAATGAAATGGAGGCACGGATTGAGAAAATACAAGAAATGTTTAACAAAGATCTAGACGAACTGAAGAATAAACAAACAGAGATGAACAACACAATAACTGAAATGAAAAATACACTAGAAGGAATCAATAACAGAATAATTGTGGCAGAAGAATGAATAAGTGAGCTGGAACACAAAATGAAGGAAATATCTGCCGAGGAGCGGAATAAAGAAAAAAGAATGAAAAAGAATTGAAGACAATCTCAGAGACCTCTGGGACAACACTAAATGTACCAACATTTGAATAGGGCTCCCAGAGGAAGAAAAGAAAAAGAAAGGGTCTGAGAAAATATTTGAAGAGATTATAGTCGAAAATTTCCCTAACATGGGAAAGGAAATAGTCATCCAAGTCCAGGAAGCACAGAGAGTCCCATACAGGATAAACGCTAGGAGAAACACACCAAGACACATATTAATCAAACTAACAAAAATTAAATTCAATGAAAAAATATTAAAAGCAGCAAGGGAAAAACAAAAAATAACATACAAAGGAATCCTCATAAGGTTATCAGCTGATATTTCAGCAGAAACTCTGCAAGCCAGAAGGGAGTGGCAGGATATACTTAGTGTTGAAAGAGAAAAAAACCTACAGTCAGGATTACTCTACCCGGCAAGGATCTCATTCAGATTTGATGGAGAAATCAAAAGCTTTACAGACAAGCAAAAGCTAAGGGAATTCAGCACCACCAAACCAGCTTTACAACAAATGCTAAAGAAACTTCTCTAGGCAGCAAACACAAGAGAAGAAAAAGACCCACAAAAACAAACCCAAAACAATTAAGAAAATGGTAATAGGAACATACATATTGATAATAACCTTGAATGTAAATGGATTAAATGCCCCAGCCAAAAGACACAGACTGGCTGAATGGATACAAAAACAAGACCCATATATATGCTGTCTACGAGAGACCCACTTCAGACCTAGGGACACATACAGACTGAAAGTGAAGGGATGGAAAAAGATATTCCATGTAAATGGAAGTCAAAAGAAAGCTGAAGTAGCAGCACTCATATCAGATAAAATAGACTTTACGATAAAGACTCTTACAAGAGATAAGGAAGGACACTACATAATGATCAAGAGATCAATCCAAGAAGAAGATATAACAATTATAAATGTTTATACACCCAACATAGGAGCACCTCAATACACAAGGCAAATGCTAACAACTATGAAAGGGGAAATTGACAGTAACACAAAAATAGTAGGGGACTTTAACAACCCACTTACACAATGGACAGATCATCCAAACAGAAAATAAATAAGGAAACACAAGCTTTAAAAACACAATAGACCAGATAGATTTAACTGATATTTATAGAACATTCCACCCGAAAGTGGCAGAATACACTTTCTTCTCAAGTGCACACAGAACATTCTCCAGGATAGATGTATCACATCTTGGGTCACAAATCAAGCCTCGGATAATTTAAGAAAATTGAAATCATATCAAGCATCTTTTCTGACCACAGCTCTATGATTGGAAATCAATTACAGGAAAAAAACTGTAAAAACCACAAATACATGGAGGCTAAACAGTGCGCTACTAAATAATCAAGAGATCACTGAAGAAATAAAAAAATACATAGAAACAAGTGACAATGAAAACACAACGACCCAAAACCTATGGGATGCAGCAAAAAGCAGTTCTAAGAGGGAAATTTATAGCAATTCAATCTCACCTCAAGAAACAAGAAAAATCTCAAATAAACAATCTATCCCTACACCTAAAGCAACTAGAGAAAGAAGAACAAAGAAAACCCAAAGTCAGTAGAAGGAAAGAAATCATAAAGGTCAGAGCAGAAATAAATGAAATAGAAACGAAGAAAACAATAGCAAATATCAATAAAATTAAAAGCTTGTTCTTTGAGAAGATAAACAAACTTGGTAAAACCCTTACCCAGATGCATCAAGAAGAAAAGGGAGAGGACACAAACCAATAAAATTAGAAATGAAAAAGGAGAAATCACAACTGACCACAGAAATATGAAGGATTATAAGAGACTACTACAAACAACTATATGCCAATAAAATGGACAACCTGGAAGAAATGGACAAATTCTTAGAAAGGTACAATTTTCAAAGACTGAACCAGGGAGAATTAGAAAATATAAATAGACCTATCACAAGTAAGGAAATTGGAACTGAAATTAAAAATCTTCCAACAAACAAAAGTCCAGGACCAGATGGCTTCACAGGTGAATTCTATCAAATGTTTAGAGAGAAAAGCTAACACTGATCCTTCTCAAACTCTTCCAAAAAATTGCAGAAGGAGGAACACTCCCAAATTCATTCTACAAAGCCAACATCACCTTGATACCAAAACCAGAAAAAGATATCACAGGAAAAGAAAATTATAGACCAATATCACTGATGAACATAGATGCAAAAATCCTCAACAAAATACTAGTAAACAGAATCCAAAAACATATTAAAAGGATCATACACCATGATCAAGTGGGATTTATCCCAGGGATGCAAGGATTCCTCAATATATGCAAATCAATCAATGTGGTACATAATATCAACAAATTAAGGAATAAAATCATCTCAATAGATGCAGAAAAAGCTTTTGACAAAATTCAACACCTATTTATGATAAAAACTCTCCAGAAAGTGGGCATTGAGGGAACCTACCTCAACATAATAAAGGCCATATACGACAAACCCACAGCAAACATCATTCTCAATGGTGAAAAACTGAACGCATTTCCTCTAAGATCAGGAACAAGACAAGGATGTCCACTCTCACCACTATTATTCAACATAGTTTTAGAAGTCCTAGCCATGAGAATCAGAGAAGAAAAAGAAATAAAAGGATACAAACTGGAAAAGAAGAAGTAAAACTGTCACTGTTTGCAGATGACATGATACTATACATAGAAAATCCTAAGGATGCCACCAGAAAACTACTAGAACTAATCAATGAATTTGGTAAAATAGCAGGATACAAAATTAATGCACAGAAATCTCTGGCATTCCTATACACTAACAATGAAAAATCAGAAAGAGAAATTAAGGAAACAATCCCATTTACCATTGCAACAAAAAGAATAAAATACCGAGGAATAAACCTACCTAAGGAGGCAAAAGACTTGTACTCAGAAAACTATAAGATGCTGATGAAAGAAATCAAAGATGACATAAACAGATGGAGAAATATACCATGTTCTTGGATTGGAAGAATCAACATTGTGAAAATGACTATACTACCCAAAGCAGTCTACAGATTCAATGCATTCCCTATCAAACTACCAATGGCATTCTTCACAAAATTAGAACAAAAAATATTACAGTTCATATGGAAACACAGAAGACCCCAAATAGCCAAAGCAATCTTGAGAAAGAAAAACGGAGCTGGAGGAATCAGGCTCCCCAACTTCAAACTATACTACAAAGCTACAGTAATCAAGACAGTATAGTACTGGCACAAAACAAAAATATAGATCAATGGTACAGGAAAGAAAGCCCAGAGATAAGCCCACCCATATATGGTCACCTAATTTATGACAAAGGAGGCAAGAACATACAATGGAGAAAAGACAGCCTCTTCAATAAGTGGTGCTGGGAATACTGGGCAGCTACATGTAAAAGAATGAAATTAGAACACTACTGAACACTATACACAAAAATAAACTCAAAATGGATTAAAGACCTAAATGTAAGACCGGACACTATAAAATTCTTAGAGGAAAACATAGGAAAAACACTCTTTGACATAAACCACAGCAAGATCTTTTTTGATCCACCTCCTAGAGTAATGGAAATAAAAACAAAAATAAACAAATGGGACCTAATGAAACCTCAAAGCTTTTGCACAGCAAAGGAAACCATAAACAAGATGAAAAGACAGCTCTCAGAATGGGATAAAATATTTACAAATGAAATAATGGACAAAGGATTACTCTCCAAAATATACAAACAGCTCATGGAGCTCAATATCAAAAAAACAAACAATTCAATTAAAAAATGGGCAGAAGACCTAAATAGACATTTCACCAAAGAAGACATACAGATGTCCAAGAGACACATGAAAAGATGCTCAATATCACTAATTATTAGAGAAATGCAAATCAAAACTACAATGAGGTATTACCTCACACTGGTCAGAATGGCCATTATCAAAAAATCTAGAAACATTAAATCCTGGAAAGGGTGTGCTGAAAAAGGTACCCTCCTGCACTGTTGGTGGGAATGTAATACAACCACTATGGTGAACAGTATGGAGGTTCCTTAAAAAACTAAAAATAGATCTACCATATGACCCAGCAATCCCACTACTGGGCATATACCCTGAGAAAACCATAATTCAAAAAGAGTCATGTACCACAATATTCATTGCAGCACTATTTACAATAGCCAGTACATGGAAGCAACCTAAACGTCCATCAACAGATGAATAGATAAAGAAGATGTGGCACGTATATACAATGGAATATTACTCAGCCATAAAAAGAAACGAAATTGAGTTATTTGTAGTGAGGGGGATGAACGTAGAGTCTGTCATACAGAGTGAAGGCAGAAAGAGAAAAACAAATACCGTATGCTAACACATATATATACATGGAATCTAAAAAAAAAAAAATGGTACTGATGTACCTAGTGGCAGGGCCAGAATAAAGACGTAGACATAGAGAATGGACTTGAGGACACGGAGGGGAGGGGGAAGCTGGGGTGAAGTGAGATTAGCATTGACATATACACACTACCAAATGTAAAATAGTTAGCTAGTAGGAAGCAGCAGCAGAGCACAGGGAGATCAGCTTGGTGCTTTGTGATGACCTAGAGACGTGGGATAGGGAGGGTGGGAGGGAGGCTCAAGAGGGAGGGGATATGGGCATATATGTAGGCATATGACTGATTCACTTTGTTGTACAACAGAAACTAACACAGTATTGTGAAGCAATTATACTCCAAGAAAGATCTATTTTAAAAAATGTGATATTTGGTCTTCCCCAGCACATAGATCTAATGAATAACCAGTTCCATAATTTACCTGGAACATTTGTAAAGTAGAACAACTCTTAACTCTGTGGAGAGTATAGTTGTCCTCATTTTACGATGACAAGATGAAGCTTAAGAGAAGAGATTTAACTCAGCTAGTAAATGACAAGCCCATCCTTGTAACCTCCACACTAGACTACTTCTTTTTCAAATAGACCCTTCCTACCAACACTGATTCCTGTGGTATTAAGGTAAATCACTAATGGGAGGAATCCATATGGAACTTACTCATCTGGTCCATAACCAACTTCTCTCCTTAGCACCAATGACTGAAGAACTTTAGCACTGTGTATGAGGTCTTCATAGTTTAGCTAGTACTATTTATCCAATCACTCCTACACACTTACCCTTTGGTACCTAGTGTACCAAACCACTTTCATCATGCTTTTTCTCTGCTCTGTACCTCAGCCTGCCATTTATTCTACAGAGAATGCTCTCTCCATCCCAGTGCAACTGGCAAGTTCCTACTCACCCTTCACATCTCAATTCAAATATTTTATCTACTTTATTGCATGTGAGATAATATACTTTATATAAAAGAAAGCTGTGATGACAAATTGAAATTATAATGGAGTAATCATGGTTCAGGCATACAAAAAAGGAATTGAGCAGCCATTAAGGATCTGATCTCAGACACATCTGCACCAAATCCAAGGACACTCACAGCTGTATTCAGAACGACACATGCCGACTGCAACCCGATGGTCTCAAGGTCTCCTCTTGTAACTATGCAACCATTTCAGACCCCCACCAATTTTTATTTAACAATCACCCTTGCTTCTTGCCAGCTCCAATTATAATTCTTGATAAACAACTCATGTAACTAACCTTGCAATTTTTGTCTTTATAAGTATCCCGCCTTTTGTAGTCAGATGGAACACAATTCCAGTGCTTCTTGAATCTGTGTCTCCTGGGCTGCAGTCCTAACAAACCCCAGATAAGCACCTTTTTAGTTCAATCAGGTCTTGATTTCTAAAATTTTGGTTAACAGATGCATGTGTTTATCCAAGTTGTCTTTAATCTATACCATATGGGTGGTTAGTTAACATCTTAAAGTGTCCTAATAAATAATTGACATATAGAGTTAGATATTTAGCACTTCATATATTGCTGTTTGAATCTATACCAGAGAGTTTGTAAATCGGCATAAAGGATGGTCAAAAAATTTTTTTTCATGAAATCAGTGCATCTCAAGATAGGTGGTGAGTTATGACAATTTCAAAAGGCCACACTGTAATATAGGATTAAAAAACTGGCAATTCTGTTGACTAAAGTAATATCATTGGTGCAGCATTTAAATTCTAGAGACCATTGGTCTCATATCCCTCTACATTTTGGGAGCTGGATAGTCCTGCTAACAGAAGATGTATGTTTCTACTTTCAAAGTGCAACTTTCATCCAATGTCAAGGGCAGAGAGTGGTACTTGCCTCAGCCCTAAGAACAAGCTGTATTATTCTTTTGTCCCTACTTGTCAATAAATGTTCCCACATTAAACAGAATTTAGTCTAAGATTTGTTTTCATCCTAATATGCCACCTGGTAGGATAATAGAGGGAGGGAGGAGTTATAGGCCCTACTTATCCCTAATCAGCCAAAGGCTACTAGATGTTTACCCAAAGAACCAAACTTCACTGATGGGCAAAATTGGCTGAGGTGAGTTTGTAACATCATCTTAGTTGGACCCTTCCCTGAGTATCCCAAATGATGCACTCTATTTCTACTCCAATTTCTATCTTGTTTTTAATCCCATTAGATGAATAATTATAACTTGTCTTACATTACAACAATCTTTCTTGACTTTTTAACACTTATAACCTATCAATACCATGAAGATTTTGTTGAACTTACTAAAAAATAGGTTTAAAAAAAATTTACAAATATAATGGAATGCGACATTACATATGCTTTTTTAAACCTCTACAAGTTATTACTATTCCCAACACATTTACTTATTATGGTAAATATCTTCAATCTAACTTTAGAATCCCTGCTAGATTTACACACACACACACACACACACACACACATTTCCTGACAAATTCTGAGCCTCTGTGGAATATTTATTCATGCATGTACAGTAAGTAGCTAGAAATAGGTCTTATATATACAAGAAGAGCAATAAATATCTGTTCAATGAGTAACTGACAGAAATAACATGTGAGAATATATTTGTGTCATTGGACTCTTCCAGTCATTATCAAGAAACAAAGAGTTGATTCATACTGGAGACGTTTTCAGAAGACTCACTGAACCAACTTGTAGGCTGGTTCATTGAACCAACATGTCTGTGAGTCATCATTTTCTTCCTTTGGTTTTCTTTGCGGCCATTGGGATCTTTGCCAAATAGTTTACATGCTTTCTTTTTAGCAAAATTTCTGGCTGTATTCACCTAAGATTTGCAGTATTATGTGTGTTTTGTAAACCAAAATCCTAGCTAAAGCTGAGATGGACTTCCTATTGCAAGTTGATTTTACCAGACTAGTAAATGCTGTACAATCAATAAGTTTGTCAAATGTATGTTATTTAGGTGACTAGGTCTAGTGCAGGCAATCAGCAGATAAATTAAAGCAACTGATGCCACAGACTTCTAACTTAGAAGGTTGTAGTGAGTACGAAAAAGAAGGGGAAAGGGGGAGGAGAATAGTGGGCTGAAATTAGACTGTAGTATGTTAATTGAATGATTAATATCTTGAAATATCTCAAATGAGCATCATGAGTGAAGTCAGAGAGTTGCTATACATGCAGTGGTTTTCAAGCTTAGCTACTTTGAAAAGACCTGATATTCCCACTGCATCCTAGAAAATTGTATCAGAACCTCAGCAACCCAGGCACTGGTATTTTTTTTTAACCCTCCAGATGATTCCAAGGTACAGCAAAGGTTTCAACCACTACTGTTATTGAAATTGACCTAAATGGCAAAACCCTGGACTTGGAGAAAAGCATATGGTGGTGGTGAGCATATACACTGAGCAACATATAGAATGGCTTTGATATCATTCCTCAAAAGGTTGAAATCTCTCATGTGTGAGTTATGACAGGAGCTGAATTTTCAAACCCTATTAATGGTAAACTGTTTATATGAGAGAGTTTATCTGGTTTACGATGAAAAAAAGAAAATGATCTGGTTTAGGATTCAAAGAGGGAAAGCACAGAAGCTGAGTTAGATATCTCAAAGGACGCAAGAGTCCCCTTTCCCTTCTGGAGGAAGCAGAGTGACCTTTTTTCCAGACAGCCAGGTATAAGAGAAAACACAGCAGATGTAGTTTGCATTGAATAAAGATCACACAACGTCCTTAATCACCACCTTTCCTTTTTATGGAGTAAGTGTAAAAGTTACTGTCAGTTTCATCATTTGTAATCAGAGCCTGAAACAGATGCTAAGGGTTTAGTTTAAGATGATATGTGTATCTTATAACAACCTCCAATATGCTCTCCAAGGACTATTTACTTTCCACATTCCATAAACTCAGTACAAGGGAATTTATTCTTAAAAGCACTTGAGGTAAATTAAACACAATGAATGCAACTTTCTTTAGAGATAAGATTTAGTGGAGTTATTACAGGGCTCACTGTGTCTGCTTTCAGTGGGCATTGACCTTAATGACTTTGTTTAACCAGTTTCCATTTCCTTGCTTATATGATTTAAAGTGCTCTTACAACTGTTTTGTGCTTAGGAGTTTTGCTACCAATATACGGCAATCACAATTTGGCTTTCTTTCTTGCTATCTCTCTCTTTTTAAATTTTTTCAAAACAAAATTAGTATCTAAGAGAAAAATATTTATAGTTTCAATACCAAGGGTAATGGTAAAATTCTTGAGATTGTTGTGTATACTAAACATTCTTTTTTGTCTGAAGGTAGGAGTTAGGGATTAGAATCAGGAATCTGTAATATAAAATCCCCCCATCCATGTACAAGTCGCTCAGTTTACCATGTGAGGTGTCCAGATTGTAGGAGCCAGTCCTCAGGAAATGATGGTTATGTACGTGAATAAGTAAGTGTACACAATGAATAGAGGGAGGAACATACACACTGCATCCTCTAGATGAATCAGAGAACAACACATATTCAGAAGGTATAACACTGTGGGTTCCTTTGGGGAAAGGGAGCCAGAACCAAAATCTGTGTGGGGATTCAGAGACAATTTTAGTCTGATCTGTAATTCTTTGGATTTTTACAAGGAAATGAGGTACATGTATTTGTGTAACTAAAGATGGGTTTTACAACAAGGAGAAGACCAAAAGGAAATAACATTTAAAAAAGAAATAAAAAGAAAAAGGCAACAGAGAACTTAGAATCCATCTGCAAATGACTAAATTATAGTCTTCAATAACAGATAAGGACATGAGAACCAAAGGAATCTCAAGAATTAATCAACAAGAGGCAGAATTCAACAAAATAAACTAAAAGGAATTTTTGAAAGGACAATATAATTTTACTACAAAAAATAAACAAAATATTGGGTAACAGGAATTTTGATTCAAACACCAATTTTAAACTTTTTACTTAATTATTTTTATTTATTTATTTTTGTACAATGGAACAGTCGGTCTGTGATACTTCATGGGTGCTTCACTGGTTTTCTAATCAGAATCAGCTCTTGGTGCTTGAGATTTTCCCTTAAAGTTAAGACATGCTATTCAGAATATTGGTGGAATTTTCATTAATTTTTCAAGCTCTACATATACTTTTCACACCATAGGTTATATAAGGTATATACACTTCTGCTCTCCTTGCCTTTTGAAAAAAAATTGAATGACCAGATTATCTCCCCAAAGTGGATAGCTTTATTATTTTATATTGAAATCATTCTCTTACTGACATTTTATCCAAATATATCCCAACATTAAAGAAAATAGTGACTCTGTTTTATTTAATAAAGCAACATTTACTGGATTTATAGGAAGTATGGGGTGTTATGGACTCAGTTATGTCCCCCCAAAATTAATTTTTTAACACCCGAACCCTCAAAGTGACTGTATTTGGAGATAGGGTATATAGGAGCTAATTAAGGTTAGATGAGTCCATAAGGGTAGGGTTCTAACCGATAGGATTGGTGACCTTAAAGAGGAGGAGGGGAGAGAGATCTGTGGATGCCAAAAGGAGATGTCATGTGAGCAAAAAGGGAGAAAGTAGCCACTTACAAGCCAAGAGTAGGGGTCTTATATTGAAATCTACCCTACCAGCATCTTGATCTTGGACTTCCCAACCTCCAGAACTCTGAGAAAAAAATTTCTGTTGTTTAAGCCACCCAGTGTACGGTATTTTGTACAGCAGCTCGAGGAGACTAATGCATGAAGATTCTACTCTTTTCTGTCGCTAGAAAAAAGATATATCTTGTCTTTGCCAATAACTCATTTATCTCCATGTAGTGGCTTGAATGGTGACCACCCTCCCCACCTCTGCCAAGATATGTTCATACCCTAATCCTTAGAACCTGTAAGTATTACCTTATATGACAAAAGAGTAAACATTATCTTATATGGTCACAGGTGTGATTAAGTTAAGGATCTTGGAGGAGAAGATTATCTGGACCTATCTGGTTGGGCCTTAAATACCATCAGAAATCTCCTTATAGGAAAGAGGCAAGGGAGATAAGATAGACAGAAGAGGAGAAGGCAGGGTGACCATGGAGGCAGAGACTGGGGTGACGTAGTCACAGGTCAAGTCCTACGGCTAGCCACCAGAAGCTGGAAGAGACAAAGAACTACCTGGCAGCCTCCAAAGGGAGTGAGGCTTTGCCAATTCCTTGATTTTGGACTTCCCCAAAACTGTAGGAGATTAGATTTCTGTTTTCAGCCATCCAATTAGTGGTAATTTGTGGTAACAGCCACAGGAAACTAGTGCACCCCACTTCAGTTTGCGGATCCATCTTCAGTGAACCAATGGTCACTCTCTAGGACTAATGCCAAATTTGGGGGGGGTACATTTAAAACTCTCAGGTTAAACAGTGTGTAAGTGCATGTGTATGTGTGTGACATACACACACATAGGTCTTAAAACATTTGTGAAGTCTTTGTCAACTTTCCTTTACATAGAAATTAATGTTTACCATTCTAATGATGTACTGTTAGAGATATTCTCATTAAAATCAAGAATAAGACAAGGATTCTAGCTATAACCTCCATCTCTAAGGTGTTTCTAAAACTCATCTGAAATACATGAAAATAAAATAAGAATAAAAAATAAGACGTTACCTATTGAACAGGAGGAGGAAAATAATTGTATGCAAATGATATGACTTGTTCACTTAAAATTTTAAGTGAAAATTTTAAAAAGGAGGCAATTAAGAATATATTTAAACATATCAACTATAACCAATTAAAATCAAATTGTAAGCCACAATAAAATGTTGACAAAAATATGAAATATTTAGAATAACCATTATAAGAACTATATAACACACATAAAAAAGAACTACAACTTTATTGAATACATAGAGAGAGACACATACCATATTTCTTGATGGCAAAACAATATTTTAAAGAAATAAATTCCTCCCAAATTAACGTTTGGGTTAAATGTAATTCTAATCAATCCTAGCTAGATTTATTTAGACTTTAACACCATATCCATTTTAAAGAATAAAAAAGAAAGGCTAATATAAAAAAGAAAAACCAGTATTAGAAAGATTGAAAATCAAACCTGAATAATACTGCTAAAATTCAACATATCAATAATACAAAATAGATTACCATATAATTCATAAAAATTTTGTTTGTGGGGCTTCCCTGGTGGCGCAGTGGTTAAGAATCCGCCTGCCAATGCAGGGGACATGGGTTCAAGCCCTGGTCCGGGAAGATCCCACATGCCGCGGAGCAACTAAGCTCGTGCGCCACAACTACTGAGCCTGCACTCTAGAGCCTGCAAGCCACAACTACTGAGCCCACGAGCCACAACTACTGAAGCCCGCACACCTAGAGCCCGTGCTCCGCAACAAGAGAAGCCACTGCAATGAGAAGACCGCGCACCGCAACGAAGAGTAGCCCCCCACTCGCCACAACTAGAGAAAGCCCACGGGCAGCAACAAAGATCCAACCCAGCCAAAAATAAATAAATAAATAAATTAATTAATTAATTTAAAAAAAATTTTGTTTGTGATAAAGGAAACATCAACAGGAGGGCTAGTCATCAAATGGTGGAAGGGCTAGTCATCAAATAGTCGGTGGACAATAGATGGTTATTTATAAAATTATAACATTTGGTTTTTAGTTCATACCATATATCAAAATAAATTTTATATCTTTATATCAAAAATAATATTATAAAATGCTATACATAATTTATATGAATATTCTTCTGACCTCTGAATAGAGGAGGAATAGAATAGAGGAGGACTTCCCAAACATACAAAGTATTTTTTAAAAAATAATAAAGGAAAATCTTCATATTTTACTACATAAAAATAAAAGTTTTGTTCATAATAACATCGGTGAAAATGAAGAGGCAATTTTAGGACAATATTTATTATAAACATGACAGATACGGCTTTTATCCTTAATTATGTGATGGAGTTGTTATTTTTGCCCTTGTTAATTCCTATTTCCAAGTAGTGGCACTGCACCTACATACTCAGCCATGAATCTTGAAGTCCTAGAGGGTAAAGGGAGATATTCTATAGAGAGAGAATATGTGCACCCCTTCTGGCTCAAGGCATTATGAGAATGACGAAGAAAGTACAAGTAGAGAAGGAAGGTAGACTTTTAATGATTGATCACTATCTCCCACCCTCTCCCCAAATCCCTTGAGTCTACTTCTTGGAGAGCTAATTTTAAACATTCAAAAAGTTAAGAAGTAGATCGTATGAAGAGAGGCTCGCCTCCCCATATACCAATAGGGGTCCTGTAACTGCAGTACCCCAGGAGAGGGCTTACACGTGGCTGCTTCCACCATTATACTGGAACGATGGCTCAGAACTGCCATTTGACAGTGACAAAGAGCCTCAGGAAGTGCTTCTGGTTCCCACCACCCTATGCATGTCAAGCAAGGGACCCAGGGGTGCCCATATGCCTGTTGAAAGGGCAGAGAGTTACCTGGATCTGGTCAACGAGGCTATGGTAGACAAGGATTTGGAAACCAGGGGCAAATGGCCAGAATCAGGGACTCCTGTGAAGGATGCCAGCACATGAAGCTCAAACTGCTTCATGGGGACCCGATTGCACTCAGCAGGCACTGGTCCCAGGAAGAAACAGCCTCACCACTTTCAAGTGGAGACTGGAGGAAGCTGGGAAGTCAGGGCCAGTCTGAGGACTCCATCCCCTCTGATGCTGTGAGATGATAGAAGATAGAGTTGGGAAAGAACACAGAAGGGAAAATGACTTGTGAAGATCACAGTACTTGTAGGTAACATAAGGGGCTTATGATCTCTTTCAGTATCTGTAATGTGAACACATTTCTGGCCTAATTACATGTACTGCCTACCTGTGTATTTCTAAAGACAAAAGCATTTCTCTCCTGGAAAGTGAGTCACTGAGGGTTTGGAGTGAGGGATAGACCCCTTGTGATTACCTTCTTCCTATTTTACTGCTCTGTCCCCTCTTTTCCTCATGTCTCTTGTCCAGAAGGGAAGATGCTTTCATCCTCTTTGTCATAGTCTCCTATGCTACAGCAACAAGCTTCCTGGATTAGCTCCCATATAAAGGACAAAGATGGGAATTCTCTCCAAAATCCATGGAATAAACATTTGGTCCTACATCCTCCAGGTGTATTTAACTGGGAAACTTGGGGTGTGATTTGAAAAAAAATAGGGATCTCTGAGAATGAAAATAATTTGACTTACTAGCTTCTAAATATTATCTCCATTAAAAATAGACTCAGAGAACTCATGTCAATGGATAAGAATCCCCTCAAAAATCAGAAAAAGCTGAGCAAGAAATTCTCAAAGGAAGAAGTAAACCTATTAAATAACATTTAAATTCACAAGTAATCAAAGGTGTACACATTTAAAAGCACGAAAACATTAAATTTGCAATTAAAGAAGATAGTTCCCAATGTGGGAGAAAATGCTCTGAAATTATTTTTATGTAATACTGCTGGTAACAATAATTTGTTCATAATTTTCACAAAACAATTTAGTAGTAATTTTTTGTATTCTCCGTCTCCTTAGATCGTGTGTTTTTTATCTTAAGACAATAAATATGTTTTTAAACAAAGCTAAGTAACTCTGCCTGGCATCAATCGCTGTTGACCGTGGTTGCCTTTGTGGGGTTAGTGAATCTTCTACCTGGCATTTCATATTGTCCTTATCTGCATCCACCAGACATTTATATCAGTAGCCGAAGACAGGCAGCCAAAGTGACAGGGGTGTTGTGCTAGGACTTTTAAGTAGCTCTAATTTTTCTGCTTCGACTAAAATTCTGTGTAGTTTTATTTCAAATATATGTGAATTGCCAAACACAAGACAAATGAAAACACTGAGTTAAAAATAAGAATAGTAAAATTATTTTTCAAAGAAAATTTCAAGTTAGCAAGTGAACGAACGGTAACAAAATGGACAAAATCTTTTCCTTAAAGATACAGCAATGTGCGGCACATATAAAAGTTCATGAAGCAACTTTGTAAAAGAACCTAACAATAACAGTGACATGAAAAATTAGCAAAATGAAGATAAAATCCCAGATTAAGGTGGGAAATGTTCAAGTGAATCACTGTCTCCTCTGACAAGTGACTTCCTAGGGACTGCATTAGCATCTCAGAAAAGCAAACAGACCTCCCTTCTTTCTTCAATTCCACGGTGCATTTTCCACCAGGGAATTGGTACAAAGTTATCCTCACACAAATAAAGAATAAAGGATTCAGAAGGACTGAACAGGACTATCTTCATACCTTTAACATTTTCCCATAAAAGTTGAGCTCTCTCTCTCTCTCCATATATGTATGTATATAATAATTAAACTTCAAAAAATATGTTTTCCCTGGGCTCTTAATTGAAACAAATGAAAGGGGCCCTATAAAAAGAAGTGCTTTGTAAAATATGACCACGAGAACTCTTGTTCCCAAGCTGGATTCCTTTTACTTTAAATGAAGAAGTATCTTTTATTTTCAGTTCTATGTTTTTCTATAAATCATTAAAATCTTTGCTTCTCTAGTGTAGGATTTTACTGAAGAAGAGAGTGAGACTGATAAAATATTTTCTTGTCAAACTTGAGAAATATTTGCCGTGAATCTGTAACGTACAGGATTAGTAGCACAGGTTACTGGCAATCATGCCAACACCTTTATTTTACCAGTGAGGGCTCAGAGGCTCGGGAAGCACAAGCCAATCTTTGGAGGTCACACAGTCAGTCAATGCCAAGACAAGATCTGACCAGAGCTTGTGACTAACTCAATCAATTGCATCACTAGACTAGGGATATTTACTATGCAGCTAGGACAATGTCTTCCCTTTCATTTTTCAGATCATCAGGCAATGATCTATTGAAAGAGAGGTTAAAGGGCATGGGTAGTGTTCCAAGCCATATGGTCCTCTTTGGTTTCTCCATTTCTCTGTCCTAAGACCACTGATTTGTCGTGATGCTGTTACTTGAAGAATCTGATGCTGTTTGCAACTTTATACTTTATACAAGCTTGTCATGTAATTCCACAGAATGAAAAAACATTTCAAGTAAACTCAAATCTTTCTGTGGCTTTTTCTCAGCACACATCGCTTAACACCTATTACCTGAGATAATACATATAAAAGGGCTTAACTCCGTGCCCACTGAACAGATATAAATCCAGCTGATTGATGAGAATATGCATTTATTTTATAAATCTGATTCTTCTTCCAGGAGTCCTGGGACTTTGGAATCTTCCATGGTGTTTATAATCCAGACCAGGAAGTTCTTACAATATAACTCTTAAAATTCCAGGAGGGTGGGAAGATTATTTTATTTTTACTGACACATCCCAAGCACCTACAACAGTCCCAGGCACAGTGTGGACTCTCAAAATATAATTCCAAATGAACCAATAGATGAGTGTAAGCAGAGGAGCTATGCATGTGTAAACAATGAGTACAGCTCTGATGCTTGAAGTCCAAGTTCACAGATGAAGCAGCTGTCCAGGGTGGGGAAGATGGAACTTATTGCTTAGCAGCCAGAAGTCTGATTAAGAAACACAGCTTGTGAGAGGTGTTTCCTTTCAGTGTTAGGGGAATATAGGAAGATGAGAAATGTTAGGAAGGATTTCTATGACGTTGCTTCAATTATGAGAATTTTTCAGATTAATTCCTATTCCAGTTGAGATGATGTGTCAAATTTGGGGCTGAATTTTTAATGGATACTATTTTAAGAAGAATTGAATAACACTGGCCTCAAAACCAACAATACATTCGCTACAGGTTCATTGACTTGAGCTCCCATGGATCTTGGACAATTTCTCTATCAGCTGGACCAGTTTTTTCTTTACTTTCCTTTTTTTTCTACTTTAAAGGAATTCCTTAAGGAACAGAGATATCATCTTTTTTTTTAAATGGTATTTAACCTACCAATGTGTATCAGATTATTTAGAAATTAATTTTAATGAGTGATAGTTCCAGATCCTTGCCTTAAGATAATTTAAAAAGTAATGACTATATTTACTAAGCTAATTTGAATTTCTTGAGTTAATTAGAAGCCTTATTAACAGATATTATTAGGAAGAAATTTCTAATTTCAATAAAGGTTTCTAAGCACTAATTTTGGTTTTGGTCAAAACTTTTGAGATTTTAATGATGAGAATACGACCTGTGTTTTGGATCTTTATAAAAGTAATGTTTTGGGGCTTCCCTGGTGGTGCAGTGGTTAAGCATCTGCCTGCCAATGCAAGGGACACGGGTTCGAGCCCTGGTCCCGGAAGATCCCACATGCCGCGGAGCAACTAAGCCCATGCGCCACAACTACTGAGCCTGAGCTCTAGAGCCTGCAAGCCACAACTACGGAGCCCACATGCCACAACTACTGAAGCCCACGTGCCTAGAGCCCGTGCTCCGCAACAAGAGAAACCACGACCATGAGAAGCCCGCACACCACAACGAAGAGTAGCCCCCGCTCACCGCAACTAAGGAAAGCTCGTGCGCAGCAAAGAAGACCCAACACAGCCATAAATAAATAAATAAATAAATAAATAAATAAATACATTTATATATTAAAAAAAGGTAATGTTGTATAGATCAAGGCTGCCCATGGAAATAGAATGTGGGCTATAGAAACCATTACATAATTTTAAATTTTCTAGTAGCCACGTTAAAAAAAGATGAAATGGATTTTACTAACATATTTTATTTAACCCAAATACCTAAAATATTATTATTTCAATAGGTAATCAATATAAAAACTATTTCTATTTGTCCAGGCTATTATAACAAAATACCACAGACTGGTGGCTTATAAACAATAGGAATGTATTTCTCACCATTCTGGAGGCTGAACTCTGATATCAGGTCGCCAGCATGGTTGAGTGAGGGCCTTCTTCCAGGTCTTTGTATCCTCACATGATGGAACGGGTGAGGAAGCTCTATGGAGTCTCTTTAATAAAGGCACTAATCCCATTCATGAGGACTCCATCCTCCACATACCATTACATTGGGCATTAGGATTACAACATAGGAATTTGGGGAGTACACATTCAGACCATAGCTCTATTAATGAAATATTTTATATTTTTTAGTTCTAAGTCTTTAAAATCTCCCTTTGAACAAGTCACAAAAGCCACATAAGGCTGGTGGTGACAATTGTGGGCAGGAGTGGTCAAGAGGTTGAAAGATTTTGGAGTCTGATGGTTCTGGATATAAATCCTGGTTCAATCATTTATTAACTATGAGTCATTGAAAAAATTTAAACATTCCAAGTGCCAGTTCCAGCAACTATAAAATGGGAGTAATTTATAGCTCAACTATTTCTGTGAAGATTAGAAATAATATGTAAAAAACATCTACTACAGTGCTGGGAACTCAGGAGCTAGTACTTCCTGAAGAAGCTGAAGTTTCAATGCTTCAAACATAATTTCTATTAAATGAAGCTATTACCGTCATCACTTTTTCCCTTGGAAATTGCAGAAAAATTCTCTTAGCTTAACTTTCTTCACCAAGAAGCCAATTTTGTACTGATACGTGGAATGAAGGTCCTGACTGTGGACCATCTGGAAGGTGACCTTATTAGCACACAATACGAGAGACAATACTGTTGTCACTTACTGTTAAATACACATTTATCATGAGGAAGCTCACCTTCATTACAGATCACAAGAAAAGTGGCAGGATGTATATTCATTTTGGGAGTGTTGTCTCTATCAAAAGGCAAACAATACCTTGGTAAAATAATACAGTTCATTCTGGAATATATTAAAACATTTCTATGTGCTCTGAAAATTCATTTCCTCTTGTTCCAATTCACATCCATACCTCAATTATTTCAGTCTAGATAGATAAACCTGATTCTTCTGGCCATTACTCTTAAGGATATCCTCAAGGAGACCAATTCTGAGTTTCTTTTGAAAAAGACAGTGAATTTACATTTCTAGAAATGGTGGGAGAAGACTGGAGACAAAGGGGCTGAAGATTTAGTTTGAAAACATAATGGCAAAAGAAAGCACATTTTCTAGTCATACTCGAACAAACACCTGTTGACTTGGTCTACATTATAGAACGCTAACACAGTCAATAAATTTGAATATTTTATAATACCTTTTAAAGCTTGCAAAGTGTTCTCATGCTAATAATTAGGAACTTTCTCTTAGGAGAAAATAGAATTATAGAATCATAAGATTAATTGGAAATCTGAGCTATCCTATCTTCATCACTTTATAGGTAAGATCCAGAGAAATGGAGCGACTGATCCAGAAGCAAAGTGTTAGCTGGGGACAGAGAGAGAGTGTAAACCCGAGTAGTCTGACTCTTAATCCAGGACTCCTGTTAGGGTTCAGGGCAAGTCGCCCCCAAATATGCCAATGTGGCATATTGATGATTTAGAACTAAAGTTTCTTAAGAAACAGCCAGTGCAAGAACACTCTGACTCTCCTTTGTCCCCAGAAAGCAGGACATAAAACCTCCCATGTGAAAAATACCCTCCCTGCACCAGGAGCGTACAGAGACATCCTTATTACCAGAGACAGGGAATTCAGGGCCCAGAAGGTTGAGTAAACAAACTCTGCTTAGATTCTTCACTTATTAAGCACCCAAACCTAAGTTTCCTTTCCTTGTCAATTCCTTACAAATGTATTGTTTCTTTGTCTAAAAAAGTATAAAAGCTGCCTGCCTTGGTCACTGCTTAGGTCCTATATCTATGAGACCTCCGTATGTACAAAAATAAATTTGATTTTCTCCTGTTAATCTTTCTTATGTCAATTTAACTATCAGACCAGCCAAAAAAACCCCAAAAGCATAGGGGGAAATTTTCCCTCCCCCAACACCTCTAAGGAAAATGATATACAAGCTGGGGTGGGAGATAGTTGAGTAGAATAAAAAGGGTGTTTCTTGACACTTTATCCCTTTGGCTGAATGTGTTCACATATAATGAAGTAAAGAAAATAAAGTTACACTTTATTCTCCAGTACTAGAAAGCTTCAAACTGAGCTATGGAAATTATGGGCATTTTGAGGGGGAGGGGTGTGATTTATTCAAATAATTATTTCAATGCTGTGCTTTATTTTGACTAGAGATGCCATTGTCATATTTTCAGTGTGACATTCATTTTCAATTGTTTTGTTATTCATGGATCATGGGCGAAGAAAGACAAGTTGTTATTACTGAAGCATCTCTAGGAAATTCTTCTGGGCAATTAAGCAACCATTTCCTCCCTCGTGAATTGCTGTAAAGCCACAATGCTTAGCAAATGGATTAGATGAACACTGGTTAAGAAAATAACCAGCTGGCATTTTGGATGTCTCACAAGGAACATGTCCTTCTCTATGTTGTTACTTTATTCTGGGATTCACAGATTTATGAGTGACCTGTGAAGGGGTTGCAAAAGCCAGTTCACACCTTGCTCTGAGATGAAGATATTGCTCGGTCTGGCTATAGGGATGCCCCTGTTGTCCCTCTGCCTAGGGTCCCATTGTGCTTCTTGTATACAGGGGTCATTCCAAGTTATAGGAAATTTATTTTTCCAAAGCAAATGACAAGTGACTGCAGAAGAGTTTCAATGCCTTAAAGCTAAGAAGTGGAGTACATTTAAAACAAAAATTAAGATACATATATGCTTCACTTTGTAATAACCTATAATAGAAGAGAACCTGAAAAAGAAAAAAAAATATATATAGATAGATAGATAGATAGATATCTGAATCACTATGCTGTACACCTGAAATTAACATGATATTGTAAATCAACTATACTTCAATAAAAAAAAATTTTAAAAAACAGAAAAAAAATTTAAAAATAAAATAAAAATTAAATGTATATATGCTAAAAAGTACAAAAAGGAAAAGTTGTATAGAGAAAACTCTTATTTAACTCTTAAGGCTGATAGAATGAAATGGAAGATTAAGTCTGATGTCAGTGGTGGCTTTTTATCCTGCTGGTAGCAAAATCAAGGCCGACGTGGGTAGTCAAAGTAAAATAAATGCCCATAGGTCAACCAGCATTGCATGTCTTCACTAGGAAAATTAATGAGGTGGAAAAATGTTAAGGTTTCAGAAGAAATTTCTTCTTAGTTCCATAGGCACTCACCAAATTTCAATTTTCTTATGTGATGGCATTGTCTCTATGAGCAGCTATTTCTTTCATTATTGTTGACAGTATCTCTCAGCCATATTCTCTATTTCATATCAATACTTTGGCAGTGCTTATTTGATCCCTTTTTGGGTTCTCTAGGTCATCTGCCAATCATATCCTCCTGATTAGTAGAATTAGAGTTGGTCAGAATTAGATTTTGTAGATGCACTATCCCTCCATAGCATTACTTTGTCTTTTTAAGCTATAAGACTGGATCACTAAGCCTCCTTGTTGATTTAGCCCTTCCCAAGATTCTGGGGCTCTTCTTGCCTGTAGAGAAAGAGGAAACATAAGAATATCAATGTCAAGAGCCCTTTAGGGTCCATACCAAGCCTCTCTGATTCTTTCACTAATTCTAGGTCCTGAGTGTGGCAAAGACTGGCTAACCTCTCAACAAAGCCCCGTTTTCCTCCTCCTGGACCCACAGCTAGATCCCATTCCCCATTATCTCTGGCTGGTGTTCTCTTTCCCAGCTGGCTTTGCCCATGCCACCGAGTTATGTGTGATTGGAGTTTTGTGTGTCCCTTCCATCCCTGTCCCATGAAAGTCTCTTACTCATGATCCCTTCATTCAATTTCTCGTCCCTTGACTGCTTATGCAGACAAGCACGACAACCTTGAAATCTTCATGATAAAACTGACAGTCTTAAGATGGAAAGAGTATCTGTTTCTGAATCATTGCTTGAAGGCGAGACACTCATCAATCAGTAACATTCATTTAAAACTTAAGTGAAAAATAAAGTTCCATGATGAAAAACCACTAATATCTGGTGCTTTATATATTACTGTGGCTATAATTACCTTATATAAAACTGTGACATCCATACTCCTGCAATAAATTCCAGTCTTAATAGCATGGTTCCTGCCTTGCCCCTGTTTACTGACCCTAAATCTCAGTTGCTCTTTGGGGGCCCGCCTTCTTTCTCAGTCTTTCCAGAGAAGCTGAGCTATGCTCTGGAAACGTTTCCATGTAACAGGTATTGGATAGACCTGCTGGTGTTAGAATCAGCTAGAACTAGGTGTCTTCTTCTCACCCAGACACATGCTTTTGGAGTGCTATCAGCTCATTCAAGATTCTACTGTACACTCTGCCCTCTGGGTTCTTTTTTCCACATGCCCAACTCTAGAGACTGTTATAGCATCCCCAGCTCCAGGGATGACCATCTTCTTGTGGCCATGTAAGCACTTTACATTTTTAAGGTTTTCTTGCTGTGGAAGAAATAGATTCATGTTGTGCTTTAAAATTAAGCTGGCAGAATTACTTATTTTAACTAAAAAATAACATACACAAGTAAGTCTTTCATGTAGTTTTCAAAATGGAAAAAAATTAAAATCTTTTAAGTGATGGAATAAATTATGATACATTGAATGAAATCAATAATACATTAATTTCAACAATACATTGAATTAAATAATCGACATTTAATCACCATAAGATTAGTGAGATTTCAGCTTCCTAAAACAAACGATTACAAAATTAAGTGAACGAACACAATTTTCTCTAATAAACATCATAATAAATAAAGTTTCCTACAACAAACATTTATGTTTCCAACATTACAGTTTGTGGCTAAGCCCCCATGTCTGTGTACAAAGGCTCCTGGAACTGGTACCCTTGCTAATCCAGATACATTGAATCTGGACTGACCTCATAAATGCTATAGAATGCAGCAGAAATGATGCTTCATAAGTTCCAAGTCTAGGTCATAAGAAGCCTTACAGCATCTGCCTTGTTTTCTTGAAACACATGTGCTAGGAGAGGCCAATCACAAAGTAAGAAGTCTAAATACCAGGAGACCCTCTTTTCCTCTTATGTGAGGAAGCCCTTACCTGGCCACGTGTAAGGGCCAGTGGAGCGAGACAGCTGATCTTGGATCTCAGTTGAGGTGCCAGGCTTGTAAGTCATGGTGGACATCCAGCCCCAGCCATCCGCTGACTGCAACCACATGAGAAATGTGAGGCAAGAACTGCCCAACTGAGCCCAGTCAATGCAAAGAATCATGACAAATAATATAAACTGCTTCAAGCCACTGAGTTTTGAGGTGGTTTTGTTACACAGAATACAGGACAATGGTTCTTTTAAATTATGAAAGCAAACTTACAAATATAACACAGTTCCTTACCTTTTTCAGTACATGCTAGTGTATGTATTCCTTCTCTCTACGTGAGTTCAGAATAAATTGGAAAAGGAAAAAATAAAGCAGCAAATGGAGGCCAGTGTATCACCATCAATATTCACAAAGCCAAAGGTGGAGGTCTGTGGGAGCCAAATGAATTTCATGACACTTAACAGCTAAATAGTTAGAACTATGTACCCTTCCATGGGCAACTGGACCCAGGCAACTATCTCTACCTGGAGGGAGATTCCTGGGTAAGATTCACAGCACAGAAAACAGAAGCTAACTTGTGGGTAGGTTCACTTCCAAGAAGAACAAAAGGCATTTGTTCTTCCCAAATTACCAGTCAGATAAGTCACTTAGCTCATCTAGGTTGAGGTCAGTAAAAGGGCAAAGAGGGTCCAAGAATTGCACCAATTTACTCTCCTCCACATGGGAAGGTATACTAGGAGGGGGGAAAAAGTTTCCCTCGATCAGAAGACAGATTTGATCAAAACTGGCTATGAAATAAGCATAGATATAACTGAAATTTTTGACATAAAAGTATGTGAATACTTTCTCATTGTCTCTATTTTCCCTTTAAGCAGAATAATGGCTAAATCAGTGCTTTACACTCTCAAAATCACCTGTGACAATTTCTTCATTGAAATTTTCTAGTTAAATACCTTTGAAACTTGCACCTATGATTTTATTTATAATTTTATCCAATGCAACACCCAAGATCTGGGGCTCATCAATTTTGCTTGGAAAATTAGATTTTCCTAGGGCAAGGAGAATGTAAAATTTAACTAGGTGGTCCCTGGAATGGCACGAGTACAGATGATTTACTAGAGTCACTTAAGAAATTGAGACTCGGAATATATTTGTTCCCTAGATTGCAAGCTTCAAAAAATTATGTGAAAATTAAAATTTTGTGTCATTGACAACTGATCCAAATACAAATTAAACATTACCCAACAGTAAGTACACATCCATCTTTGTGGATGAAGAAAGATGAGAATGATAAAAGCTTTTCAAGGATACCCATAGCCTTGAAGATAGAACTAGGGCAGCTTCCATTTTACATATGCCCATGATTAATATGCATTTAAAGGAAGGGTACTGTCTCTGCTCTCAAACCCTTTGTATGGCAATTTTGTCCTTGATTTTCATCCTTATCACAGCTTCGATCAGCTCTTTACATTAACTAGCAAACTTCTTTCAAGCTGTAGTTTTATTTAACACACTGTAGGTTTATTTAACTTCCCACAGCTGTCTTTTACTCAACAATATAGTTATATTTCATCACATAAATGACAGCTCCCATAGTTCTCTCATTCCCTTATGGCGAACAAGAAATGTAACGTCACTGACACGGTTTGAAGTTAGAAAGGATAGTTAAGGACCAACTACTTACAGCTTGAGTATAACTTTTACTGCTCCCAGGCTAAGCATAAAAACAGATCAGTGAAAGCTTCTTCAGTGGTAGTTAAAAAAAGAAAAGACTGAGTCGTGATGCCTGAACAGCTCTGGGATCTGGGAACAGGGATGAGAATGACTGTCTAGACCTTGGTACCACCATGGGCCAGATTATATGGTGATAAGTGTCTGAGAAATGGTGAGATGGACAAATCAAACTACTGCCATGTGCAGACACATTGAACAGTAACCCAAGTCTTCGGGCAATGAACCCTGGAGGAGACACAAAGTTATTGTAAAAAGTCCATGAATTCTCACGTGTACCGAACACTTTCTGTATGCTAAATAGTTAGAATGACACGCATGCATTTAACTTAAAAAAAAAATGTAGCTCCCTACTTGATTAATAAATACATTTATACCTTTTTACAGTTTTTAAAATGTATAATACCTTTTATATTATACTTTTTCTCAATCAAGGAATTCTAAAATCCAGCTGTGACAGGTAAGAATCTAGGAAACCATTTAATGTGAGGCAGGAAAAATAGTCTTCATACTTAAAAGTATTTACATTTTTCTTCCTAACTTTTAGCATACTGTTTATCCCCGACTCTTTCACATCCATAGAACAGGTTAACACTCTGTGCAACAAAAGCACATTTTTCTTCAGAGGGAGAATTGTGTGACTCAGCACCATTAAACTAGAAATGAAGGCTTTAAGGTGAAAAAGTTATCTTTACAATTCCAGGCCAACCAGGAACCAACCTGTGTGATTTCACTTGAGTCTCCAGGAAGGAGGTGTGTCTATTTGGGACAATCTGTAGGTAGAGGGGGGAAAAAAAAATGCATTAAGACTTCCAAGAGACCCTCAAGAATTGATTCGCACTCTTGGCTTCATCTTAGAATCACCTGGGGAGTTTTTAAAACTCTGGACACTCAGGCTGCACATGAGGTCAATTACATAGGAAGCCAGGGGTGGGGGGCTGAGAGAGGACAGAGAGCCAGGCGTCAGTCATTTTTACAGCTTCTGAGTAATTTCAGTGTGCTCCCAGGGCTGGCGTCGGCGGCTCTGAGGGTCCTACGGAAATTTCATCAGCTCTTCACATTACGTGGTGCCTGACAGGCTGCAAACAGAAGCCAAGCTTAAAGATTTCACAACTGCAGCCTGTTACTCAATCATCTAGTCTCTCAAGAGACAGGAAAACAAGATTTGTTGATTTGGCAAAAGGTGTTGTTATGGTCTCTGAGGAAATATTAAGCACATCTCACCATGTTTCCGTAATCAGTCTGCCTAGGCTTGATTTCAAATATGTTCCCATTATTTTACCTTGAATCAGATATGGTGCACCTGATCTAACTCAGATTTAGAGCCTGATCTAAATCTGCTGCTACATGGATTATGGTTTTATTTTTGAGCCTTCTCTAACAAACTCATTGAACTATTGCATGACAATTGCCTGGAATTACCTCATTGTGTGTGTCTGGGGGGATTGTTTTTCTCCTGTTTCCAGCAGTTATTTCATTGGAGTACAACCCAATTGCCTGGAAATGGTGGTAGAATCAAATTTCAATAAGTATTTAATGAGTACTCACTGTATGCAAGGCATACTGTTATATGCACAGGAGAAAATGCATACTGTTATATGCATTGAATTACGGTGACAGGACTCTTCCTCTTAAGAAAGTCCCACTGTAATCAGGGTGACCAAAGAGCAAAATGTATAAGTCAGATAAAGTAAAATACATTGAAATGCGTTCTCATTTGGGTTTTTTGTTTTTTTTTTAATTATTATTTATTTATTTATTTTTGGCTGTGTCAGGTCTTCGTTGCTGCGCGCGGGCTTTCTCCAGTTTCGGCGAGCAGGGGCTACTCTTCTTTGCTGTGTGCGGGCTTCTCATTGCAGTGGCTTCTTTTGCTGAAGAGCGCGGGATCTGGGCACGTGGGTTTCAGTAGTTGTGGCGCAGGGGCTTAGTTGCTCCGCGGCATGTGGGACCTTCCTTCACCAGGGCTCGAACCCATTTCCCCTGCATTGGCAGGCGGATTCTTAACCACTGCGTCACCAGGGAAGCCCGTCTCATTCGTTTAATAAAGACATTTTGTGAAAAGAAAAGGGTAACTTCTGTGGAAAGGAGGAAGAAACAGGACACAAGTTATGGTGACAACTGAACTTAGTCATTTAAACACTAAGTTTTTTTCTGATTTATGAATATACATTGAAAAAAGTTGGAAATATAGAAGGTGTAAAGAAGAGAAATAAAATATTGCTAGTAATCCCACAATCCAGATAAAACAGATATATTTAATTTATATACATGAATATGTATATACATATGTGTGAGTGTACATTATGTTATATATATGTTTACATATAATATATGCAGGTATACATACATTACACATTGGTATATGTTTATATATATACATATGTGCATATATATAGTATATTTGAATGCATACTTTTTGTGTGTTATATATACATATATACTCATTTATTGATGCATTGCACATTCATATACACTACAGCCGTATTTGAGAGGAGCTGAATAATGACACCCCTCTTCCTTGCCCAGGTTCTTAAATCAGTTGAGAAATAAAGAATAGAAGGTGAAGGCTATAATAATTCTACTGCTGATAAAGACTAAGTTGCAGAACATAGCTTTGTGTGAAAAACCAAAGGGCCAGCTAATTGAAGTCCAAAATTATGCACTTACCCACTCGACCACAGGAAATTTTGGACCTGGGGAGACCAAGTTCCACTAGTGGATGCCTTGGCCCTTGAGGAGCAGAGTAGAATTTAAATCCCTTTAAGTAGGATGGCTCTCAAAAAGGAGAAAAGTATGAGCCAAGTTTAGTCTTTATAATTGTACAGATATATGTAATTATTATGTAATATATATGTAATGACATTACATATACTATTCTGTAATATATGTGTAATTACAAATGTATATGATGCAGAGATTCAACCTAGTACAAAATACATTCTCAAGAAGTTAGCCATTATTATTCTAATTTTCAAGCCAAATTATGTCTAGCTATGTTGTCCTATACGGGTTATCAGAAGTTTTGCAATGAGATTAGATGGTAACAGTATAATACTCCAATAATAAAATGCATAAAGACCTATTCATAAAATTCCAACAATAAAGATGCCTTAACTTTACCCCTAAGCCCTCTGCCAATATTAAATTTCTAGGGAGAAATTAAAGTTCAAAGAATAAATACTCTTGCAAGTTAAATCCAAAGGAAATAAGGCTCAAAATCAAATCCCTTTGACTTAAAAAAATAAAAAGTCCAAAAGTCATCCTTCCCAATTTGTAATTCTACTCAGTTCTGTCAGAGGAGTTCACCACAAATGAGCAGAGTTGGTTTTTGTTTTGTTTTATTTTGTTTTTCTCATCAACTACAACCTGGGAAGGGTGTGGATCTTTTAGGGCCTCAGAAATTCTTAACTCAGTGTCAAGACACATCATTCTCACTCTAATAGGACCCTTTAAAATAAGACTCAAAAAGTAACCCTAATTCTACACCCACTAAATTTACAATATAAGCCAAACCCTCACCCCTAGAGCAGTGATCCATGGTAACAATCCTGTTCCCTAAACTCAGTACATAGTGTTGTCAAAGGCCATCACACTGGTATCTGAGGAAGAAAGGCAGATGGTAGATGGTAACCATCTTGGCTTCAGCTTGCCTGCATTGCCGGCCAGTCTACTTTTCTGGAATCCACGCCCTGTGAATGTAATTGGTAGGAATCACCCAGCAAATGATTAATTCTGTCACTATGAATTTACCATATGTGGGGCGGGTGACATTCCAGAAGCCTAACATCTCCTTAGGAGGGTGGTCTTGAGACGATGCTGCCATCTTTGTTTGCAATGGCAGCAGCCCTCCACACAAACGAGGTGTTATCTGAAAATCCTTTCTTTCTCACCCAACGTATTCAAACCCTCTTAACTTCCTTTTCCCTTTAAGCATTTCAGTCCTGAGGATGAGCTTTATTGTTAGTACTGACTCCTAGGTCTTCTGTGAGGAATTTTGTGCCTGTGTATAGTGGCACCCTTCCTTTGCCTCTTTTTTTTTTTAATAATAAATGTGAATCATTTATTCATTCAACAAACATTTACTGAGTACCTACTGAGTACCTTTGCCTCTTGGAATGGATTTAATTTGGTTTAAAAAAAAACCCCTGCCTCTTAGAAAAGGATTTCACCTTAGAGCCACATGTGTTTCAGCTGAAAAAGCACCCTCAAAATTTCTCAACTGAAGCTGCTATTGAGGCTGTTGTGAGGCAGGTGCCCTGAGGTCCCAGTGGAGGCAGGTGTCCCAGCCATATGGTCCTCTGATGTCCAGACAATCTCCTTCTTCTTTTCCATCCCATAAATCCCCTGGCTGCTGTGATACCCACATGCTCAGCTACAATAATTATTTTGAAACTTGCCCAAACGTCCTTTTCTATTTTCATTTTCTATATTAAGCTTTTGGACCAGACACACAATTAAAGGTCAAGTGCTCCACAGTCTCAACCTGTACCGTGAAGGCAGAATGGAGCACTACCTCCTGCCACCTAAGCCTCAGCCACGTGATATTTTAATGTTTTCTAGCTGGAAGCTCCCTAGTGTTCTGTGTCTCACTTGTAACTTTGCTGACTGGCCATGTATATGCAGGTAAGAGTCCACTTTAGCCTGGCCAGTGATGGCAGGCCAAGCTGTGTCTGCACCACTATCAACTACAGCCGCCTGCAGTCTGAGGCCTTAGCACCTGCCGAAGGCATAGCTTTTGAGGCCCTCACATTGCACTACAAGTTTAAGGTCAAACTGCAGCAACGTGTACTCTGAGGCCATCTGTGCTGGCTAAAGGCCCATGCCTTTGGCCCTATCTATCT
This sequence comes from Eubalaena glacialis, assembly GCF_028564815.1. NCBI lineage: Eukaryota > Metazoa > Chordata > Mammalia > Artiodactyla > Balaenidae > Eubalaena > Eubalaena glacialis. Next base: position 123,918,568 of record NC_083720.1, on the reverse strand, counting down.
CCACAGAAATTCTTTTAGAGTCAGACCACAACAAGTTGCAGGCACCTGGCAAAGCCCAAAATACCTAGTGACTAATGCTTCTGGACTCTTAGCTGCTGTCAGCAGTTCAAAGCTAGCTTTGCAAGGTAAAAACCTACCTCTGGCCTAGTATAAACTCTACCAACCAGCAATGTCAAAATTCCCTGCCTCCTAGACATTAAAGACTAAGGTCGCATCAGAAGTTTCTTCCACAGGAAATTTGCTTTCCAAACTCTTCTTATCTGCTTTCTCAATGTTCTCAGTCATCAAATATGGGGTTCAAATAAACATATATAAAGTTTAAATATATACATATACTTAAATATATACCTATATCACAGAATACACATTTCTCACAGTATGAGCTACAATTAGTAACACAAATAAAAGAAATATCTGATATATATGTTTTTCTTTTATATGTCTTGTATTTGTTTTATTTATTAACCTTTATTAAACTGAATATATATAATACCCAATTTAGTAAAATACATACAATACATATATGTTTAACTCAATATTTTAATAAATAAAACAAATATCTGATATATATTTAAAAGACATATATATATATCAGGTATTTATTTTACAAAATTGAGATCATACTATATAGAGAATTATGCACTCTGTGTTCATACATCAAAAGTACTTTAAAAAATCTTTCCTAATATCATTATTTCAGTGGAAAAAATCAAAATATTTTAGATCACAATACCCCATGAACATGGTGAAAACACCAAATAATATAGTAAAGCTTGATGAAAGGGTACAGGCTCTTCCCCAGACTCCAGTTTGGCTATATACAGGCAACCATGTTTAATTCTTTCAGCTATTTCTTTTAGTTATTTTTAATTGAGATATAATTGATATATAATATTATATTAGTTTTAGTTATACATGATTGGCTATTCATATATATTGTGAAATGATCACCACAATAAGTCTAGTTAACATCTGTCACCTCACGTAGTTACAATTTTTTGTTTTCTTATAAGAAGCTTTAATTAGCAATTTAATTAAATTGCTACTCTCTTAGCAATTTTCAAATGTACAATACAGTATTATTAACTATAGTCACCATGCTATACATTACATCCAGGACTTATTTGTTTTATAACTGGAAGTTTGTGACTTTTGGTTCTTAGCTGATTCTTTTTGTTTTTTTCCATATCTCTGAATGCTGTCTTGTACTGCTATTATTCAATTATTCAATTTTAGAAATTATTTATTTACTCTTTTGTCTCTTAAACCACCAACTTCCTAGTATAGTTAAATCACTCTATTTAATTAAATCAATAAACTATGTAAATGTAGCTTACTTGAAAGCCAAATAGTTTATTCTTTGGCAGCTTTTTCATTTATCAAGAGTTTCTAATTTCCTTTTTTGTCCACTCTGTCTCTTTATGCAAACATTGTATTTAAACTGTTTAGCTTATCAGACATTCTACAGAGTGTTTGTTTTACTGACTTTCCCCTGGGACACTCTTTCCCTTACTTGTCATCTGGACAAGTCACTTTTTAGGATAGCTTTGAGGTGGTCATCCTGGGATTTCATCTTGGGAAGGATATCTTTCCTGGAACTTATCTTTGCCTTTCTTGAATTACTTAGTTGTCTTGCTAGAGCAAAGAGTGTGTGGGAAGTGAAATTTCTGAAAACTTGTGTCTAAACATGTGCTTATTCCAAACATTTGACTGAATATTTGTCTAGACATAGAATTCTCATCCTGCATCTGCTTCTTTCAGATCTCTGAAAGCTTTGCTCCATGACTATCTTGCATCAGTGTTATTGCTGAGAAGGCTGGTACCAATTTGATCACTCCCCTATTGACGACATATCTATTTCCCTCTGGAAATTATTAGGACCTTGTCTTTTTTTCTTCCTTTGGTACCAAAATTACACAAATACTTGTCTAGAAAACAGACTTCTTCATACATTTATTTGGCATTTAGAACGTGGTTTCACTCTGGAGACTTATGTCCTTCAACTCCAGCAAATTCTCTTGAATTGATTCTGTGATATTCTATAACCTTCTCTTTTCTTCTCTCATTATAAATTGCTATCAATCAAATCAATACTGATTCTTTGTTATTCAATAAACAATTTAAAAAATGAGGTACAGTTGCTTGGTTTGGATTCTCAATCACCTTGGGTCTCATAGAAATAAACTCCTAACTGTTCCTTGAGGGTTGAATTTTCAGACCTTCTCTTAGGCAAGATCACAGAACCAGCAGCTGGATTTCTCCGAGAGATCATGTGGAGACCAACCCCTTTATTTTATGGGTGTAGACATCTGGATAAATAGGTACGTTTTCCAAGATCTTATAGCCAGTTAGTGGCAGAGCTTGGATTAGACCGAATGATTCTTATTTCCTAGCTGGGTTCTTTTTCCATTGCATAATATTTTTCTTGACTGTCACAACTCAGTGGCTTGAAGCAGAAATTCACATATCTTAAGTTCAAACATGATGTGTATGGTTTCCAAAGGAAATTCTAGGGACTGTAATAAAAACTTCAAACAAAGAGTGGAGAAGGGCTACTGAGATGGCAAAAACTGAAGATATCCCTCAGAGAAGTGAGTTTTCACTTACCCTCCTGCCATTGGTCACTGCTGACCAGACCTTCTGCAACTGCTGATGAAGCCATTTGCTAAGATACACAGTGGTCATAGTATGTATTTAATATTTAAACATAACATTGCTTTCCTGGAAATGATTATCAAAGAAGTATTTAAATTCTGTAAAATTTTTAATGCATGTCAAAAATTTGTAGTAGAACAAGGGCCTTAGAATAAGCATGAAGACCGAATTGTGGTGTTAAAGAAAACCCAAAATGGAGCCACAGTCTGGGTATCCAACTACCCACTGCCCTGTAACCCAAACTTAAACTGTCCTGATTTCCCTGAAATGCTGACTCTGATCTAGACCAAAGCTCAAGCTTTCTTTCTAGCAACTTCCTAGCCAATCAGCTACAAACAAGCTTATGCAGTGCTACTACCCTAAAAGGAATGTAAGCTTCTAGTAACCAATCACAATAGAAAACAATGTACTTCCTCATTCACGCTTTGTAAACTGAGCTGTAACGGCTGAGAGCATAGCACTTTTGGTTTTGAAGTCTCTCTGTTTGCCAACAGTTTGTTTCTTGTTCAATAAAATATTCATATCAACTAAAGCTCTCCAAATTTTCTTTTGACAGTTTCTACTCTACCCACTAGGTATGCCACTACGGACAAGTCAGTTAAACTCTGTGAGTTTCCTCATTAGTAAAATGTGGAATTGATGATAAGATTTATTAGAGTATTCTAAACATTGGGTGAAATTATGCATAAAAATGAACTAGCATAGTGACTGGTACATGGGACACACTCATAAAAATTTGTTAAATCAATGAATGTTAGCTTATGTTGTTTGTCATACGAACTTCCCATAAGATTTCTTGTGCATATAATTATTTGATAAATATGTCCAGTAAATGTTAAAGGGTCTGGGGAACTTCGTTTTCATGCAAAGTTGCTGACAAGTAGTATTACTTCAGTTGACTTGCTTATAAGCTAGTAAGAAAAAAAGTTGCAAATGACTAATTCAAACTGAGAGAATAATTTAGGATATGTGTCATTTTTGATATTGTACGGTTAGAACATTTTGCACTAGGCTAGAGTGGTGTCTTCACTGAATAAAAATGATTTTTTCTCCAATTATATATTCACAAGATTGTGGAATGTATATATACTCAAAACATACTGTAATAAATGTTCATCAGTGATAAAGACAAATGTTTAAATGTGTGATGTAGGTGCTGCTCAATATTCATTCAAAAAATTCATTCAACTGATCATTCGTTCAACTCATTTGTTCATTTACTGATTGTATTTTACTGAGTTTCAAATCAGTCATACTGAGACTCTGAAGAGAAAGTCATTGCCCTGATGCTAGCAGTCTTACCTCCATTACCTAATTCATTTGGAAAAATAAGGAAGAGTACAGGAAATTAGAACAGAAGGAGGTGAATGTTCCTTGCTGTTGCTGTGTACTTAGATTAATCCCTCCGCTTCTAAGAACTATAGCAAGGATATAAACCATCACTGTCCAATAGAAATAAAATACAAATGACATGTGTAATTTCAAATGCGCTAGTAGCCACATTAAAACAAGTAAAAAGAAATAGGTGAAATTAATTTTAATAATATATCTTAACCTCATCTTTTCAAAATATTACCATTTCAACATGTAACTGATACTAAGGTTATTAATGAGATTATTTATATATATTTTTTATACCAAGTCTTTGATATCTGATGTGTATTTTGCACTTACGACGTACCTCAATTTGGACTAGCCATATTTCAAGTGCTCAGCAGGCTCATGTGTGTAGTGGCTACCATATTAGTGCAGATTATAGACGGGGTTTGGGATGTGGACATATCTTTTTGGAGGTCATCATTTCAACCCACTACATTGTCTTAGAGCCTCTAGAAGGAATGCAGCTCCACTAACACCTTGATTTTAACCCAGTGATACCCATTTTGAACTTCTGACCTCCAATATTGATACTGTAAGATAATAAATTTGTCTTATTTTAAGTAAGTCTGTGGTAATGTGTAGTAATGTGGTAATATGTGTAGCCATGTGAAACCACTAGAATTTATCTCAAATCCTGTTTCCTCCAGCCAGTGGTCTCTTATTGAAACCACTGAGTGAGAAGCACGTTAATAATCTACTAGTAGGAAAGACGTGAAGGTATCCTCCTGATGAATGAAGTGCTGGTTTGGAGCTAGAGAACAAAGTAAGAGTTCTAAAAATCAAGTAATTGATTCAGGAATGATAATAATCGCAGACACTTGTAGTAAAAGTTGCAGCATAGTCTGGACTAAAGGTCGGTTAGTCGGTATATTGTGTCTTCTGATAGATTTCTGTATCCAGCCATTATTGTGCTAAGGCAGAAAATAGCCCCAGTCTGAGGCTTTCTGAGGAATGGCACCAATGAATTTGATTAATTAGGGGAATTACATGGGAACGAAAGGAAGGGAGAAAAGGAGGAAGGGAGGAAGGAAGGAAGGAAGGAAGGAAGGAAGGAAGGAAGGAAGAGACGCTGGATCTGTGAAAATTCAGAATTCATCAGAATAGTAACCCAAAGATCAAGTAGCTATGTCACATGACCCCAAGCCTGCTAAATAATGAGAAGCAATGTGGACCTGGGATCAGATGGTATCAAACTTTTAAGCCTATAAAACAGCATTAAAATAAAGAACATGTAGGTGGTACTTTCTAGAAAAGTAAGCTAGGCCTCATTTGTAGTGTTTTTAATATCAGTATCAGATGGGTTGCTTAATTCATTTTTGTTGAAAATAGTGTAACAAAACTCCTTGGGATACACATTTTCTGGGTACTTTCTGTGTTGATAAATGTCCTAGTGTCAATTGCTACAGAAAGTATATTAAAATAATAGAGTTTAACGTATAATTAAGAATTTGCAATAGGAATCTAAGACAATTAATAAGAGCCTAGAACTCATTATTAAACAAAATATCTACTCTTTTTCAGATTGTGGGGAACATTAGGTTAGAGACAACAGATAAGAAAGAACTTGGTGTTCCTATTGTCACTTGGTAATTGTTGAGAGTTACCAAGCAAGAGAGCAGAAAGGACATGATCAGATGGGGCAAGCCAATGGGCCACTCTAAGGGGAGGCCAAATAAACAGAAAGAGATTCAAAGGAATTTATTGTCCATACATCTCTAATAATCCATAAAATGATAAGCAAAGAAACAAAATTGTGGACAGAATTACCATTAATATATATAGTAATTGTTTTGAGGGAATAAAATATTTTAAGGTAGAATAAAATTAATTTGTGCATCTTGAAAATACCATTTTTACTATATAAAACATAAAGAAATGAACATAAGTTTTCTCTAATAAGCTTCTTTCTAAAGTGGAAAAAAAAATTGGATTAAGATTTTTACCTTATGAAATGTTTAAAGACAAAGTGTTTACATGTTGATATTCATTGGCTACTCCCCAAAATACTCTTTAAAAACTTCCTAAGATAAAGATTAGAATGTCCAACTCTGTCTTTCCTGACTTTGATTACCAAAGATATATAAGCTTGCCATATAGCAGTGACAATTTTTACAACCTAAGTATATTTCAATCAGAAGCACAGAGTGTAAAATGAAGAAAACTTTAGTCCCATTTATTGTGATGTAAATAAACAAACCATTGGATACAAACAAGGTTTTTAAGAAGATGTTGTAATAGCACATATTTTCTGGTTTATTTTGTTGCACAAGCATCAGTATTCTTCAGATGTGATTTGGGGAGATGTTTTCAAATTTGTCAGAGCATCCTAAATTTGTCTCTTGGTAAGACTGATCCAATAATAGTCTATTTCTACCACAAATCAGCTCTTTATTGCAAAGACAAATCCATTCAATTTATTTACGCAAGTGTCAGCATGGGCACATAGAAGACAGAAATGGAAAATTCCATCTCTCATTCATTGTAGCAACAAAAGCTGTGGACTATTCACCTTTCTTTTTATATCAAGGTAAATACATATTTTTCTGTTTTTTTTTCTTCCAGTATTCTTAGAATTTTACCACATTTTCCACTTCTAAAGCCAGAAATTTATTTTAAGTCTTGGTATTTCCCTAATTGAACTATTTATGCCAACATATGCATAGTTTCTTCATTTCTTCTATAAATATCAGTTCATTTAGTTTTCAGCTGATTGACTGAGGTGGATAGAATAATGGCTACTGACACAGGTTTAGACAGAGATAAGTAAATTGCCTGAAATAGTAGGCAGGAATTTCAGGATTTAAATCTGTATCTGGCTAACTCCAAAGCCATCTACTTTCTATTAAATGACGATGAGTTTACCTCCATTGCAATTGTCCTTCGTTTCTTACAATCATTGAAGTTTAGATGAAAATCTTTGTTTATTGAAGAAATTTACTTTCACCTCAAATATTTCAAAATTCCTGAGTATAATATACCCTACAGTTATATTTTATAGTTCTTATAGTCTTGCGTAGTGCCTACGATTAAACTCAACACGTTATCTTTTTCTTCTAGCCAGTGGGAACTGAGAATGCCCATAACATTGAGAAAAAGAGTATTTAAACTGTGGTGAGAATGGACTATATTTTCAGCATTTTGTAACTTTCATTAAATCAGAAATATGGAAATGCTTTCATACGATATCATGTCTACTGAAGCCAATTATCTTGGTCTTCAAAATAAGTTATGACAATGTCAATGCTTAAGGCATTTTCAAAATTATTATTATTTGTTTATTCATCTCCTTCCTTCTCTCTTTTTTTGACTGTCCATAAATTGTGACAGGCTGCCTTCTCAACTTTTTTGATTTAAATGCTCACTAACTTATATAGGAAAATTAAAATGTTTCCAATAAGGAAGCCAATTTATTAGGTAAAGCATGCCATCTTGTTTTTGAAATTCCACAAAAATGGGAACACTAATTACAACTTAATCCATTGTGGCCTTAATGGAAGAGAGTATTTTCTGTCAAAGAAAACTGTTTCCCAGTCGCTACAGGAATTCAGTCTTCTACCCTAAATTTGTCTCTACTATTTAATGTTTTGCGCTCTAAGCAATGTGTTGGAACAAATAGCAGAAGAGGTGATTTTTGTTCAAATACTTTCAGGAAAATGATTAAGCATAATTTGGAAAGGAAAGAAATGAATCTATGCTGTTGAAAAGGCCGAGGTTGCTTTTGCACAATTATGTAACCCTATAATTTCTTCTACCTTATTAGCTGGCCTTCTTCTGTGTTACTCCTTTCCCAAGCCAGGTAAATTACCTATGGGCTGTATCCCGTGACATCCAGCCTATTTCTTTGCTTGCTTTTAAAATAGCACCATACTGCCTATGCACCTACTGGCATTCGACCAGATTTCTTTGTTGTACATATATTCAAATAATCACTCCAGGATGTTTTCAGTTGCATTGATTAACCTGCAGCCCAGTTTAATCAATCCACATATTACAGCAGGTCTCGATTCCAATTCATTGATTGTTTTTATTAAGCAGCATTATAGGGCTCATGCTACAGAGGACTTCACCCTTATCCTCAGCACCTTAAATGGGATTGCCATTTAGTGTGTGAGATAATTTATTTGCTAAAATATATGCTTGTGACTTATATATAATAATACCATCTTTAAAATCGGAAATGCCTCTCGCCTGATAATCCCTCTGGATTTGTGGATCGGACATTCAGTTCTAAGTCACACATTTCTGTTTTCGTTTTTTAGGCAAGCAGCACCCACTGTGAAGGATAAGTTGTCTACTTAATATCTTTCATTTCAATAGATATATTTTATACCATAATGGACTTTTAAGAAAGACTTCAGGGCATATGTTAATGTAAAATTTTAAAGTCAATTTTCTCATCTCTGTAATTTGTTTGATTTGTCAATTAATCAAATAAAGAATAAGTTAAATAGTTATACAATGCACAGCTGATTTCATTAGTTTCCAGCCAAATTTGTATTATGACAATGACTTCTTGGGCAGGCCTAATTATTTGCAATTATGTAAAAGGTTTAAGGCACCAATGCATTCAACCCCTAATTTTGCAACCCCTAATGATATTACTGATCCAGGTACGATTGACCACCTAAAACAATGAGGTGAGTGATTGATGGGGAACATGAAAAATTGCAAATATAACCCTTTTGTAAATATCTCTGGCTTGCAAAGGGGGAAAATTACTTTACAACAAAACAACCGGTCTGTCAGTCCCTCAGTCCAATGTTTAATCTTAGCAACACCCATGGCTGCTCAACCAGAAAATAAGTTTTCTGCTGTGATACAATGTAGTATTCAGCATCACTTACTATGTATACTTACCCCCCAAATAGTTCTAATTTCTGGTTTGTAGGAATCACAGGGGATGGAGAAAGAAGCTAGACAATGAGAGAGTTTAGAAAACTCTCACTGTGAAAGGCTGGGCAGGATATGGCAGTGCTTTCATCTTTGCTTCTGGAAAATTTTTGGAAATTTTGGAAAATTTTTGGAAAAAACGAACAGTGAGGTTTTGAAGATATTGACATTACAGAACCATTTAATCTGAAGTAAAGAGTTTCTTCAAGACCTATCATACCTCAACTCCCTCATTTTACAGATAAGGAAAGCTAAGTTCAAAGGTCACCGAAGCTAGTAATAACCAATCAGCATTAGAATTATACCTAAGCCTAGTGCTTTTTGCACAGCCTCATGTGATTCTCCAGGGGCGTGGTGGTACCTCACCAAGTACTATGTTCTCCACCACTACAGAGGTTGCAGAGAAAGCTGAAGGAAAATTTGCAAATAATGCTACAGAGAAAATTAAACAGCAAACTTGTGCCTGCATTAGGTGAACATCTTTAAGGTCTTCTCTGAGAGTGCATATGAGTAATTTTATGAGTAATTCACAGTTGGATCTAGCAAAGTTTAGAAGAGTAATTTAGGAATCCCATCCCCATGTGTACTCTTACTCTTAAGAGTAATTTTTGCACGTGGAGTAATTTTAAGAAATGGCTGACCACCGTGGACAATTTCATGAAATGGGGAACTTCTTTTAGCTCCTTGGGAATGGATAAAGAAAGCATTACTATTGTTTATTTTTTCATTATCTTCTGATAATAGTCACAAAGAAAAATGCATTTCTATTCTGCTGTCAAACTCAACTATGTAATCACTTCACCTGTACTTTTTTATGAAGAAAAAGAAATATCACATTCAAAATATTTGCAAGTAATCTATAACACAGCAGCTACACATCGTGCTTAGGTAAAACGGCAAAACGGATATTAGTAATCATTGCACTCACTTCTGCAATGACCTTTGTAACTGCTTTGTACTAATGCATGCTGGGTAGCTCTCCTTCCCAAATGGAATTAAAACAAAAGGTCCCAGGTCAACATATTCCTCATCAGGCTAATGAGAATCAGTAGCAAAGCTGTGTCGTGTGTGGTTTTAAAATGTTAAAAATGGTTTTAACAGATTAGGTCTTGAGTTTCCGCATGAGAAGATTATAGCCTTTTAAAGCAAACTGTTGTAAGACATGGCCTTTTAAACCATGCTGGTAAATCAATAGCCCAACAATTTTATTTTCTGTCTTTCACTCCAAGTGTATTGAAGATCTGTCCTCAGGAAAGGACTCTGAGAAGTGGTTCTTATACCCATGGAGTAGAGGAGTATAGTATTGATCTGTTTATTAAGAGAAGGAATAGAGCCTAAGAAATTTGGGTATAGGCTTACATTTCATTTTCTGCACCCAGAAAAATGGAACAGAATAAGCTAAATAAAACCACAAACCACAACCACAATAAAAACTTATTTTCGACATTAACTATATTCCTCTCATTTTATGTTATGCTGTAATTGTGATACAGTTCCCATAGGTGAAATGCTATTAAACAATAACATTTTTCTAAAAAAGGCAACCAGGGCAGGAAAAAAGAAAGCCAAAAACATGAGTATTCTACAGTCAGAGACTGAATAGATTTCTGCCCTACTTCCCTTTACAAACCCAGTACAGTAATGCGCCACACTCAGAACAAAGAACAATATTGGACGTTAAGCCTTTTGAATTGTAGATCCCACTCTGCCACATTTAAAATGAGACTACTAGCAATTTGTTGTTTTTATTTTCAAAGTCATCCTGATCATACATATAATGATAATTCCTATTTAATATCGATCTCTAATGTGCCAAGAACATGTTGTTTGTTATTCCATTTAATCCTCACTACTACTCCATGACATAGAAATTATCTTCATTTAACAGATGAGGAATCTGAGATTTTGCTTTGGCAAAGTATCCTTGTTCACACAGTGGGAAAGTGGAAAATCGGGATTTGACTTCAAGACTATCTGACTCCAAAGTTTATGTTATATTTTCTATACCACAGTCTTATTTCCTTAAGAAATTAGACGAGGAGTAGTAAATAAATGGGCTAGATTCTACTTTATTTTAACTCTTAAGAAAAGTGTCAATATTGTTTACTTTGTATTTTAAGATCTTAGCATTATATAAATTAATACCTTAGACTATATTTAAAATACAGTGAGAAAGAACTTACTAAATAGGTTGTATGGAATTTTAAATAAACAAAACATCTTCTCCAAATCTTTGATACTCATTTATACTATAAAAATATTCTTCCATCACAGTAATGTTAGCTTAAGTCTATACCCTAGGTGTAGTCAAGTGCTCTAATCAGTACTCACTCCAGGGAAGGTTAGCTAGTATTTCATCAAAAGGATGTATTCCAGATGTGGCCAACACAAGGTTCAGCTCTATTTATGAATGTTCAATATCGTAATTTTCTTAAGTTGTGGAACAGATGTTAGAGATTATGTTTCTTTGGTGTAATGAATGGTGTTGAAGAACTGTGGATAGGCTGAAACACCGCAGAGGAAGGTGCGTAGATAAGATACAAGAATCTAGACTAGCCTTCATCCCTGACCCAGAGAATTGACTACCTTGATCTCACTCCTTAATGGTCATGTGTTTAGCCAGTAGATTTTTGATCACATGACTCAGAGTTATACGGTTAGCTGGAATATGGTCACATTTGCCTTGAGGTAAACTTTTCATGTCAAGTTTTTGTCAGGACCCCCAAGGGACTCTTTAGGCATACAAAAGGGCTCGTGCCCTTGTTTCGTACCTGCTGGCAACTAAATATCTGTATGTGTGACAGAAGTCAGTCTGAGACTTGCTTTTATTTTAACGATGCCGGGGAAGGAAAGATATATTTTCTCACCCACCTCTAACTATTAGAAGTCACTAATATTTATCAAAAGGAATCTAATAGTTGTAGGCAGACAACTTGGCTTAGATCAGTTCAAGGCAAATATTATTTATCTCCATGTATTATATGAGCATCAACTCTTCCATTACCTGGCATGATTGTTATTCCTTCACCATTTTCACCTTCCTACCACCAAAAGGGAATGCTAGAGGTCAGGCAGGGTGCTCTTGTATCATTTCAAAACTTGTTTTTGGGTTCACTTGGACTTTGCACAGGTCTCTGGAGAGATTGAAAAGTTACTTGGCTGCCTGAAGACATTTCCATCTACATAACATAGAACCAGGCCTCCAAATGGTCCAACAAATTCTTATTCTCTTAAAACAAAGGCTCAATCCAGATCCAAAGACCAGAATAAATAAATATAAATAAATATCCTAAGATTCAGGAGCTACTCCTTCAAAGTATTCAAGGTTGGTGGCAATATCTCATAAAAATTGGCAGGTGTGTTCCCTCAATAATTCTTGAACATGGCTTTCTAAGACAGTGTGTGGTCATTAAATCCAGAAAAAATTACCCTCCCCATTTCCTATCTCATGGTGGTGGAGAAAAGAAGAAAATCACCGTGGCCTCTTGTGATAGGAAATTTAGTTAGGTTGATAGATAGGCCTGGTATTGAGATGGGGCTTCTGAGCTCCATGGAAAGAAATAATGTGAGCAGTTTTACCATAACAAGGCTTACAGCAGATGAAATCCAACATGATAGAAAATAGTATTTAGTAAGTGTGTACTTAAACCACTATTTTACAAATAGGATTCCTACCTAAAATTTCTGATCTGGATGACAGTTGACAAAAGAATGAATCTAGGACACATTCTTTATTTGGAATGATATACATTTTTATTATTTTTTGTTTTCAAATCTCTAAATTTAAATGACTTCCCTCCTAAAGGCAGATATTTCCCTGGTGGTACAGGGGCCAAGACAGTATATCAGTTCTTAAGTCACAGTGAGTTAAGCAGCTTTTAGTAATGAATCCCAATACATGTGCAGAGAGAAGGTTTGTAAAAGGTTGTTTATATGGAAAATCTCTGTAACTTTTCAGTTTCTCTCTCACATATACTGTCTGAGATGGACTACTCACTTCCGAGGTTGCCCATAACTTGGTTACTTCCAACGTGTAAGGAAATTTGGGAGGAGGCTGTAGAGTAGTTGGGAACAAAACACGTTCTGGACTCAGACTTGGGGGCAACTCTCATATTTATCTCTCACTAATATAATAACAATATCTACCTTATACTCTTACCAACCAGGGTTCTTGGCCTCCTTAATCAATAGAAATTGATCAGAGGCCAGACAAGAAATTCAGGCAAGGCTTTATGGGGGCCCTGCTGCAGCAGGGGGGGAGCGAGAACAAACAACAGGTTTCCTTACTTGCTCGCTCGCTGGGGCCAGGGAGAGGTTGTTCTTTATATGGGGTGAGGGGAGGGGTGTGTCCGGGATCAGGCTGGAGTGGTGGCTTAGGTGTTTTGCCCACCCCTTAGGTGTGTTGTGTTCAGGGGACACACGCAGTACCCTGCTTTTGCTCCTGGCTCTTCAAGAGTGGTAGTTGGGTTTTTGGTCTCTTTGTATCTTTTGTCCAGAATTTGTCCCAACTGCAGCATGCAGGCAGTTATTTTTAGTCCCATATAGTTTCTTTGTATTTTGTTGCTTGAGGAGAGGTGTGTCCAGGTGCAAGAACTGCAGCACTGCAGCACTGCAGCAAAGGGTCCCAGGTCCCAGCCTGTCTTAATACAGTTTGAGGATTGATGATCATCGCCATAAAGCATGTAGCTCAATGCCAGGCACGTAGTAGGCAATCTGTGTTTACAACAAACAGATATCCAGATTTCTTATTCAAATTCCTTTAAGAACAAATATCTCCTAGTTTTTCTATCTCATCAACTTGGATTTTCACAAATTTTTTTTTTTTTCTGGTCACTGCTAAATCACATTATGGTCACTAACCCTCCATGGTGCGTGATTTTGCTGAAAGCCTCAGTGAGGCAGGTGGAGTACATAGAGCATTGGCTTGGAGTCAGAAATCCTGGTTTGAATTCTAGCTATGTGACTGGCAACAGACTGCTTCACTTTTCTGAGCTTTATTTCCTCACCTTACAGTGTTGTTCTGAAAGTTAAATGAAGTAAAGTATAACAAAGTGCCTATCATGGAACCAGCATATAACAGGTGCTCAACAAATACAAATTGATTCTCCCCATCTAAGGTATATATTCTGGAGCAGTAAGAAATATGATATGGACTTCTCCTTATCCATATGTAGCTCATGGATCGGCACATCCTCGGTGTCTACCTAATTATTAAATATTCCCAGATGTCATGAGTAAAATGTATATCCAACTATATTTCACTGTGTGATAAAAGACCTGGGTATGTGAATTTGATTGTTTTCTCACTGAAATGTCTGAAATGCTCTTCTGTACCTTAGGAGGATGCTATTTTCTTTGTTAATGATGTCCAAACAAATACCAATGTTAAAAATAAATTGCAGGGAAGCACAGTGGGAAATGAAATTTACCAGGTGGAAGATCAAGAGGAATTAAGTGCCAAAGCTCTAGCCCATATGTCTGTAAAATTGATTTGACTTAATAAGTTTAATGCAAATAGAGCTGTATTCTTTGGGATGTGTGAATACACACACACACACACACATTTTTAACTGTATGAGCCCATCTTGCTGCTGTCCATTTAGAATTCTCATGAATAAATAAATATAAATAGGTTGTTTTCATTTTTAAAAATCGGCTTTTTATCTGAAATTTAAAACTGAGCATAAATGAATATATGAACACATAGACTTTAAAGAACATGATAAATTGGGGGATGTTGAAAGACAGCTCATGGTTGCCATATTCTTCTTGGTAAAAGAAGTACAGTATCTCTATCTCATCTTCTTGATTAAACTTGTTTATTTTTTACCGTTCCTGTAAATCATTTTGTTGCAACCACTGCTAGATTTAAAGCATGGAGCTGCTAGTAATCACACCAATTTTTCACTCCAAAGCTTTGCTGGCTGATTTGGTGTAAAATGTTTTAGTCTGTTCTCCTAGCTAACCCTGTATATATTTCAGGATTCAACTTCGGTATCCTCCAGCAAGCTTTCCTTTATTTTTTCTTCCTCTTCAGGACAAACCAAATGTCCTTCCCTTGTACTCTTAAATCACTCCATATAATTTAAAAATTGTAGCTTTCTTGTTTGTCTTACCCACTACATTGTGAAACCTTGTTTATTCTTCAATCCAATCCCCTGCCACAATGCCCAGCACATAAGAAATTCTCAATAGATACTTGTTCAACTGAAGTGAATCAATTAATGGACCGGTTTGTGTAAATAAGTTTAATCCAAAGTGATTGCCAAGTCTCCACTAGTCTGAGAAGAATGCTTCTTCATGTACAGTTTCCTGGAGGAAGCATTGATATTAAGAAAGTAAATTCTGACTTGTGTTGCAGTGGTAGTTTTCCATCTTCTCACTCTGATATCTGGAAGAATGATATGTTTACTCAACTCATGAAAATTGTAACATGCAACTCCCAGCGGGCTGAGTTCAGGGATGAGAGCTCTTTAGGTACATGATGAGTTCCACTCAGTGTTTCTGGTTTTCTGCTGTGCAAAATAAAAATAATGATTATGCCTTCCTTCCTCACAGAAGGGACCAGGATACTTGCCCTGCCCAATCAGACAAATAAAAGATGATTTCTAAATTGATTATAGCTCATCCTCTCTGAGAGGGTCTTTTACTTACCTGATAGTCCCAATTATCAATATGGTAAATCTATAAAACAAAGGTGGAAATAACAATGATTTTAGAACTATGATTTGGTAATAACGCATAAAAGGTGGTTAAGAGGAAAGAGAATGCTAGCACAGGTAAAAATAAAACTCCTAGTTAGTAGAAGTTCAATATACAATAGGATTTTGTTCATTTAGGATAGCAGACATCTTAAGGACATTTGTAGTTATCTTGTAGAGCTAAGATAAGAGGATATGTTTTTATTCTTTTTTAGGACACTGAAAAATCAGAAAACAATTTTACTTGCTCAAATTAACATAGATTACATCTTTTAAAAACAGCATGCAAAAAAGAATTCACAATGCAACTAATAATATCTTACTCATAAATGATACCCAAGATCCAAGGGCTCCAGATCTTTTAAAATACTATATTCTTTCAAGAAAACAAATCATTCCTTTCTGTGTGTTTTGGATTAAAAAAGGAGGAAACTAAGCAAAAGAGATAGAACATTTTCTGACATAAGAACACTAGTAAGCCAATAGGAGGATTAACCTATTTCACAGTTTTACTACTTTTATATCTGAGAGTCACTCTCTAAAACGTTTATTTTAAAATTACACTCAGAACGAAGAGCAGTTAAAGCAAGAATGGATTCCATTTTTGATGGACCATTATCTTTTCAGATACAATACACACATCATTTTAGGCAGATGGCTCTCTGTCCAAGACCAAACAAACAAGCAGACCAAAAAACCCTGCAAAACTAGGAAAAATATTCTACCAACCCCTATGTTGAAAATAACTTTACAGAGAGATGCAGTACTATAAGCCGTACTCAGCAGAAAAAGATATAGCAGTGTTAAAAACAATATGACAGTCCCCAATGGAGTCACTTACGCTAAGCCCCACATCGCTAAACCAAGATTTAACTTAATCACAGTTTTGGCTCCCCCAGAAATGAAATCTTACCCCAATCAATCAGGAATCGTCTGATCAGTCCTAGTGAGGTCATTTGCCTGATAGACTCCCGTCAACTACTAAAGGAAAGTAACCTTGCAACCAGCAACACGCTTTTTGCCTAGAGTAACCTCCTTGTTTCCGCTCCTGTCTGCCTATAAGTCTTTCATTTTGTACAGTTCCTCACAGCTCCTTTCTATCTGCTAGGTTGGATGCTGCCCGATTCATGAATCACTGAACAAAGCTAATACGATCTTTAAACTTTACTCAATTGAATTTTGTTTTTTAATAGTTTTTTTGTTGCCTTTATCTCATTTAAGAAGAAATATATTTTACTTGATACCTTAGCACCGACGCAGCCTTCTCTGATCAAAGGTCAACTCAACTCATTAAGCAGTTATTGAATGCCTATAATGTATTAAAATTGATATCAAAGTCCGTGTTGAGCTTTCTAGGTAGTTAAAATTGTATTATGTAAGTGAATAACCTCTCTTTGCTAATCTCACTGACTCTGGATTTAATGGCACAGCAGCAGGTGCTTTTCAGCTTTCTTGATGATTTAATCTATTGTCTTCCAATCTTTTTTCTAACGCAGCATCTGTGAGCAAAATCAATTGCACATTCCAGGCAGTTTTCTTTTTTTCTCTTCTTTAGAATTCATTATACGTCTTAATATATTAAAAAAGTTTTTTTGGTAGTCTCTTATTGGTTTCTGGTTCCAAGGTATTAAGAGTCAGATAATGTGTTCACTTGCTTACATTTATCTACGTGCTTTCCCCCCTTGTCCAGAACATTTTTAGCATTTGGTCTAAGCTGATCTAAAGATTTTAAACTATTATATATGTAACATGGGTGAAATTTGAATTAATTTATACAGAAAACTTTTTACAGTCCTCTCAGTTGTAAATGTTAGATGCTTATATTCTTTAAATGGAAAAAAAATTCACGCGAAAAAAGATATTAGTGTAGAAAAAATGTTAAGACAGAAAAACCGAATGTGTGTTTTTCTTAAACACATAGGGTTAAAATCTAATTTCTACTGTCATCCCTCAGATATAGAACAAAACATTTAATATCCTTTCAGTTTTGTCCCTCAGAAGAATATTCTAGGAAGTAATAATTTCAAGAAATGCCTCAAAATATTTTCTTTTATTATTTTTATGAGAAAGGTAAATTGTTCTCATAAGCCATATTTTTACATTAAGAATTTGAAAAAACATATTTAAACTATTTGTTTTCTCTCAGGCATTTGTATCTGATCTCTTGCATCAGCCTCTCCCTAAAATATTTTGAAAATATATTTACTAAAAAGATTTACTGAAGAGAGAAATAATTCAAATAAAATTCTCACACATAATCTTCTTAGATGTCTGACAGTTTTAAAAAACGTGAGTGATAAACATGGTGCTAGAAAACAAAATCACTTAATCTATTATCCATTATCACATTACACAGTTTTAAACTAATAATTCTAAATTTTTAAGGGAGATTTTCGGGAATTAACATAGTATCTCCTTTTCCTGTCCACATTCTGAACAAATTAGGAGGTAGACAATGAGTAAGGTGTCAGAGATAAAGAGAGAAGCATTGATTTTTTTTTCTAAATTTTGAGGTAATTTTAGACTTACAGAAGAGTTGTTAAGATAGTACAGAGTTCCCATGCAACCTCCACTTAACCCCTCCTACTGTTAATATCTTACACAACCATTGGTACAATATTATTAACTAAACTTGGACTTTATTTACATTTCCCAGTTTCTGTTCCAGGATCCAATCCAGGATCCCACACTGCATTTAGTTGTCGTGTCTAGTCAACTCCTCTGTCACAGTCCTCAGTGTTTCTTTCTAACTCATGACTTTGGCAGTTTGAAAAGTACTGGCTAGGTATTTTGTGATTATCCGTTAATTTGGGTCTACCTGATAGTTTTTCATTATTAGACTGAGTTTATGGATTTGGGGAGTACCAAAGAGGCAACGTGCCCATACAACAGATTGTACATGATATTGATATATTTTATTACTAGTGACCGTGAGAGTAACTGATAATGGTGACTTTCTACTCCTCCCTTCTACATCCATCAATTGGAATTCTCTGTAAGGCTAAGTTGCCTCTTCTCCCTCATTTATTTATTGATGCAATCATTTATTTTTATCTCATGCTTATTTTATTCTGTGGCTTATAATCCAATATTATCATTATTTATTTTGTGTTTCTAATTGTTCCAACTGTGGCCATTGGGGGTTTGTTCAGGTTGGTCTTTGTGTTCTTTTGATATCTTCCCATTGTGTTTTGTTTTGACTTTTGTTCTTTTTTTTTTTTTTAATTTGTTTATTTTGTCTTTACTTTCTGACACCTCAAGATGATCCAGATTCAGCTGTACTTCTCTGTCCCCACTCTGGAATAAACCATCTATTCAAGTAATCTTGGTTCCTTTTATTGGAAAATGGAATTTTGAAACCAGTATCTAGGTGCTAGGTGTGCTCATTGCTACTGGTGTGTGACTTCTTGTAGGTCCTCTTAGCGCATAGAGCTAAGAAATGTATGTATGCATACCTTTCCAGGTATATACACAAATCTGTATTTTTGTATCCACCTATCTCTGTGAGTGTATATGTGTATATGTGTTTATATGCATATGTGTATATGTATATATGTTGCTAAAGATATATACATAAAACATGAATTTATACTGATATTTCTGATTCCAATCTACCACCACAGGGGGATTTATTTTATCCTTCCTCTTTCCTTATTTGTAACTATCTTCTCAGAGAGAAACCTGGCTCTCACCATCTACAAAATAATTATTTATTTGTTCAACCACAGTTTTGTGGATACTTCGGGGATGGCTTTATTGCCACCAGAGGGTTCTTAAATGAGTCAGAACGGAATACTAAATAACTTCAAGCTGTCTATATTTCACTCTCAATTTTATTTTCCAAGTTAGATCCATCCATATTGCCCAAAATGGCATGAGATTCTGTAATAAGAATAAAAAACAACGTAAAAGTGAGCCAATGTAAAATGGCGACAAATAAAGATGCCAACATTTATTTCCATGATTAAATTCCAGGGGAGATTTAAAATCTGCAAACTAAATCCTCTTGTAAGTTACAATACTAAGACGTCAAAATCTAGAGGAATTTTAAGGTGAAAATTCAAATTATCTTGTCCCTATGAGTTACAAATACAGGGCAATTCAGGACTTCACCAATTCATTATATGCTCAGTTTCAGCCTGAGGGGTTTTTGCATCTGGGAAGAATTATAGTTTCTTCAGTAGCTGCAGTCTAAACTGTTCTGGCACCGGCATATTTCTTTCATAGCTCCAGAAGTTGTATTAGTTTAATGCCAAATCTCTTAGAGTCTCAGTTTTAAAGCCTCCAAAGAACTAATAGCAGATACATATACAGTTGTCAGTGGCCTGCCCTTGATTGAAAAGCAAGCTAACTCCCTGGCCCTAAGTCAGAATTCAGTACTCAGTGTTGCCAAGGACCATACAGAAACTCAAATGGCATTTAAAGAAGAAAAGATGGTGAAAATCTAGATTTTAGTTCAACCAGCCTGCCCATCTGGAGTTCATGATCTACGAAGTTAAACTCAATTAGAGGTATTCTTCTTTTAAAGTCTAGTTAACCAGATCTGAATACAAAATGACTACATCTGGGCAAAAATTTACTGCTGTATCCTTTCTCGTCTCTCAGAGAATAACGTTTGAGACATTGCTCTAGTTTCGCAATTGTATTTACTTTTAAATAGACTTTATGTTTGAGAGCAGTTTTAGATTCATGGCAACATTGAGGGGTGGTTACAGAGATTTCCCAGATACCTCCTGGCCCCCTCACATGCACAGCCTTTCCCACTATAGACATCCTCTGCCAGCGTGGTCCATTTGGTACACTGACACATCATTAGCACTCCAAGACCATGATTCACGTTAGCGTTCACCCTTGGTGTTGTACATTTTGAGCGTTGTGACATATGTACAGTGGCATGTATCCATCATTACTCTATCCCTCAGAATAGTTTCAGTGCCCCCAAATCCTCTGTGCTCTCAACTTCCTCCCTAATTCCTGGCAGCCACTTATCTTTTAACTATATCCATAGTTTTGCGTTTTCCAGAATATCATATAGCGGAAAGCATACAGCATGTACCCTTTTCAGATTGGCTTCTTTCACTTAGTAATACGCATTACTCCAAGTTTTTATTTGGCTTGATGGCTCATTTCTCTTTAGTGATACAAATTTTAAAAATAATTATAATGTTTTCTCCATTTTATATAGATTATGGATTTTGACAAATGCATAGAGTACTCATATATTACCACAATCAAGATGTAGTACAGTTCAATCACCTCCAAAAATTTCCTCATGCTATCTTTTGCAGTCAAGCCCTCTTCTCACACACAATTCTTGGCAACCACTGACTTGTTCTCTCTTCCCGTACTTTGCCGAAATGCCTTGAACCCTAAAGGATGTGGTCTTTTGGGTCTGACTCTTTTTTACTTAGCACAATGAATTTGAGATTCATCAATATTGTTGTGCAGGGAAATAGTGCAGGTTTTTTGTGTTGTTGAGTAGTGTTAACAATGTATGGATGTGCCGCAGTTTCTTTATCGGTTCAGTGGTTGAAGGACATTTGAATTGTATCCAGGTTTTGCAATTATAAAGTTTCCATAAACTTTGTGTATAGGTTTCTATGTGAACATACATTTTATTTCTCTTGGGTAAATGCCTAAGAATGAGATAGTTGGATTGTGTAGTAAACTTATGTTAACCTTATAGGAAAATGTCAAACTGTTTTCCAAAGAGGTCATACCATTTTGTATTCCCACCAGCAGCAACACGAGAGTATTCTAGTTGCTCCAAATACTCAAGTATCTCATGGTGGTTTTAATTTGCATTTCTCTAGTGATTAATAATGTTGAGCTTCTTTTTGTGTGATTATATGCCATCATGTATCTCCTTGGTAAGTTGCTTACTCAAATCTTTTGCTCATGATTTTTTAAATTGAGTAGTTTGTTTTCTTATTGTTGCATATTAAGAGTTACTTATATCTTTAGGTACCAATCCTTTGTTAGATATATGATGTACACATATCTTCCCTCAGTCTGTGTCTAGGCTTTTCCTTCTCTTAACAATGTTAAGTGCAGAGCAAAAGTTTCTAATCAATAAAATTCAATTTATCAATTCTTTTAATTTAATGATTTGTTTTTGTGGTGTAATATATGAGAACTCTTTGCCTAACCCAAAGCCAAAAATATTTTCCCCTATATTTTATCTAGAAGTTTAATAATATTATGTGTTACATGTGCATTTTGAGTGAATTGTTGTATAAAGTTGAAGATATTCATGAAAGTTTACTTTTTGTCTGAACATCCAATTGTTGCAACACCATTTGTTGAAAAAATCTTGTATTAATTGACTTAACTTTGTACCTTTGTAAATGGTACTTTTATTGCATTTAAATTGTTAGAAATACAATTAATTTTTGTACATTGACCCTGTGTTCTGCAACCTTGTTAAACTCATTTTTTACTTCTAGTTTTTATATAGATTCCACTGGATTGTCTACATAGTTGATCACGTTGCTTGCAAATAAAGATGGTTTAACACCTTCTTTCATAATTGGGTGACTTTATTTTTCTTGCCTTATTGATCTGCTAGAAACTTCAGTACAATTTTCAGAAGTGGTGAGAGCAGACATCTTTGCCTTGTTCCTGATCTCAGAGGAAAAGAATTCAACCTTTTACCCTTAAGTAAAGTGTCCACTGTAGATTTTGTGTAGATGCTCTTTATCAGTTGAGGAGTTTCCCTTGTACTTCTAGTTTTCTAATAGTTTTTTTAGGGATGAATTTTGGATTCTGTCAAATGATATATGAGATGATCATATAGTTTTTCTTGTCTAAATTTGTTAATGTGTTGAATTATACCAGTTCATTTTCGAATGTTAAACCAGGTTATTCCTGTGATAAATCCCACTTGTTGAATTTGGTTTGCTAAAATTCTGTTTAGAACTTTTCTATCACTTTACGAGTGATATTGGTCAGCAGTTGTTTTTCTTTGTAATGTTGTTGTCTGGTTTTGATATCAGAATAATATTGGCCTCATGAAATGAGTTGGGAAATACGCCCTCCTATTCAATTTTCTAAAAGAAAATGTCATATCTAAAGGTATGTAAATATCAGAAAAGAAGAAAGATAGAGGCTAACCTATGCATATCCACACACACCAATCAAAAAAGTCACTGCGTGAATAACAATTTGTGCAACGTGTAATGAAAGACCACAAATATTTTCCTAGAGGATGTTGCTCACTGAAAAACGTGAAACAAAAGTGAAAGGAGGTTTAGTCCTCTATTTTATTTCTCTTTAAAAGCAAATCAGCTCAAGCCCATACTTCTCTTTAGGAGTAAGTCAGGGACCTCTGAAATAAAAACATATTCCAGAGGCAATGGGTTCACTTTGCTTTCAGGTGGGTGTTCTCCTTGTTCATTAAGCTAACAAGGGAAAGGCATAGAGAGAGTTATGCTATCTTCTGTTTACATGGGGGGAAATGGAAAATAACCATGAACTGATTCACTCAGGATTAATGGCAAATCCAGACCCCATTAGACCTCTTGCCTCTCACCTTAGTGTTATAGTTGTTTCTTCAGTTATATTTATTTCAGTGAAATTGCTTTTCATTTTTATCTTACTAGTGACCTTAGAATCTATCTCCAAAATAAAATGCAATTTTACAGTAAAGTAATTCTTATCAAAAGCAGGTTGCTTTTACTATAACCCAACCTCTTAATGTTAAAGCTCCTGAAGGCTTGGTCTCAGGCTTTTTTCTCACCACACTCACTCCCCAGACGAAATGGAGGTCCATTTTCCCCATCTCTTTTCCTCTTGGGAATTGATCTTTCCCAATGCCATATAAAGGGGTGGAGCTGCCATTCAAAGTGCCATAGAGGTGGAGAGGGGCCCAGATGAGTCCCTCAGAGTCTCCACCCAGGACACAGTGACTGAGGAGAGTCCTTTTGAGAAATGATATGATTGCTGAGAGACAAAGGATCTCTGTGAGACATAAGCTGAAAATACCACATAAGCCTGAACTGGCAGGGACTTTCTGGAAAATTAAACTAAGACAGAGGAAAGAACAGTCAAAAAAAAGAAAAATCCGTGGTGGGGGTGGGTAGAGAAAGAGATAGAGAGATAGAGATGAGAAAGAGAGAAAGAGAGAGAGAGAGATTGAGAGAGAATTGAAATCATGACTTAAAGATTTAAACATCAGACAGCAGATGTGCCCATAACTCAACTCCTGTTCTTTTTCAGTTTGAGTCAAGAAATCGCCTTTTCGTTTAAGCTAGTTTTTTGTCACTTTCAGCCAACAAGTGCTGACTACTGTTCTGAGTGTTTCTATTCATTTACTCATGCTGACAGCTTATACAGCTCTTCTAGTCCCACTTTAGACTCTTCTCTGAACCCTAGATTCACCTCCATGAATTCCATACTTGAATTTAACTTTGATTGGAGGATTTCGGTGGCTGAACTTACTTACCACGTTCAAAGCCAAACAACTGGTTTCCCTCAAACCTACCCTTGTCCCCTTCTTCTGCCTTCTTGCCTCTCAGTGTGTTACCACCACTTTTCAGTGGCTCAAGTAAGATATGAAACTTACCTTAATTACTTGATCCCCCCGCTTCCCCCCAACTGCCAACCCCTCAGCAAGACCTGCCATTCTTACTCCCTAAATGCTACAGGAGTCACTCTCTCTACTTTTAATTTTTACTCTCTCGTCCCAGTCCAACACCATCTCTCAGTGTATTGCAGTATCCTTCCAAGTATCTCACACTTTCAGCTTTGATTTCCTATAATCCAGCCTCTGCACAGCACCTGGAGTGAGCCTTTAAAAAATATAAACTAAGTCCCTTTGATCCCCTGCATGGAACCTTGTAATTGCTTCTAATTACACATAAAATAAAATTTAAATCCTTTCTCCTGGTCTAAAAAACTTTTGATAACTTTAATCTCATCTCTCTCCAAGCCCCATACTCTGTGTTCCTGGCACTGGCCTCACACACACTGTCCCTGTTTGTCCCTTACCTTCTTTTGGTTGGACGATTATCTTCCTTTACAGCTTGACCACCTTGTCTAAATCACCGACACCATGATTCTCTGCCAAAACCCTTAGATCGTTTACTTCATATCATACTGGATAACTAATAATTAGTTATTTGTTATTTAGTTGGCTTTATTTTTGTCTGTCTCCACAACAACTAGCCTGGAGTGTGAACTTCATGAATTTAAGAACCATGCCTCTTGTCTACCACTGAACACCTGGTATCTAACTGCCTGCCAGTTACACAGACACTCAAAGTATCTTTTGAATGAATGAAAGAATAAAAGAAATATACAAATGAATGAATGAATGACACAGGGTGTACTACGGAAGAATTAGAATAGTGGAGACTAATTCCATTTAGAGTTATATGGGAAGATTGCTTTGGAATAAGAAGCAAATGAGTTCAACTTTGAGCAATAACTTTGGGAGTGGTGGGAAGAAAGGAAATAGCCTCAGAGAAAACTTGGAAGAAAATCTGGGTGTCTGAGTGTGTGTGTGTGCGTGTGTGTGTTTAAGGGACGTACACGTATGCAAACTCCTAGTGTGTGTATGTATGGAGGATAGAACTAGAGGAGATAGAAAATAAGCCTTGAAAGAGAAGATAAGGCCAAATGGTGGATTTCATTTAATTTAGAACCATAGTTATGAGGGTAATAAAGGATGCATGTGAAGAAAATAGCTGTGGCAATGAAAGGGCGAAGTAACAGATCTGAGGGATATGAAGGTAATATCGACAGACCTTAGTGACAAATGGAATATTGTATGTCGACAGAGATAGGAGAGTTAAAGCTGATTCAAGCTTGTGAACCTGTGTGACTAGGGCATGGATTCTGTTAGCAGAGACAGGAATCCTAGGAGGGCTGTGTGTAAATTGGGAGGAGGGCAATGAAATTATGAATATCTTAAAACATATAGAGGAATAGCCAGCAGATACTTGGGAAGGTGGTGCTGGGTCCCAGCTGAAAAAAATCAAAGATAAATAAGTTAATCAGCAACAACTACCACAAAGAAATATATTGAATATGTCCTAGAGGCTGAGGGTATCAACCAGAGTTCAGTGCAGGAAATGGAACCCAGTCATTTTTAGCAGAAAATAATTTAGTACATATAATATGGGAATCTGGTGTTCATACAAGCATTAGAAAGGATAGAGGAACTTCATGTCAGAAGCGGACTCTTACCAGGCTTCTGACCTCAAGCTCCTCTGATCCAGTTTTCAGGAACTACTATTGCTGCCCCCAGGTTAAGAAAATGCTGCTGCTATGGCTTCCACCGTGCTGAAGTCACAGCCACCACCACTAGCCAGCTGCAGAATTGACAATGAGCATGGGAATCCAGCTGCTGCTTACCCTCTACTTGGATTATGCCTGTGTGCCCACTTGCGTGCACAAGGGGTAAGCACTTCCTGCCCCTTGCCGTCTTCCTCCTGCCTTCCAAATATGGCGTAGGTGGGTCTCATTGGCAGAACCTATAGGATATCCTGAACTCTCGTGGTAAGAGTGCTGAGGAAATGTAGTTTTTAGTCATCCAGCCCTTATGTGCCAGGGAGTGGGACTTCAGGAGCCTTAACCACAGTGGGAACGGAGGCTGAGGGCCAACAGAGAAGATCCAGCACGATGAGCATGGGGCAAAGGGCTGAAACATACATTTTCTCACTCACTTTTATCAAGAAATATTGTCATATTATTACCCTCATTTTACAGATAAGAATGTGAGGACATGGAAACATTAAGTAACTTGACATATGTCCCCATCTAATGGAGTGGGGGAATCAGATTTGCATCCAGGCATTCTGACTCAAAAGCCCACATTCTTTGGCCCTGGAGTTTTCTCCTTAGAAATAACAGTTGAAGACCTCAAAAGACAGTATATCGAATGAGAAAAGTAGAATACTGAGTCTAGACTTTTGGGTAATTCCTAAATGTAAGAAGCAAGCAAAGGAAGCAGAAACAGTAGTTAAGTGCAGCACACTCAAATTCAAAAGAGGTGAATTATCACCAAGGAGGTGGTGGTTTATGGTCAATTGGTTTGAAAACTGAGAAGTCATCACCCTAGGCAAGAAGCAGATCATTATCCTCATTGCTATTGTTTAATTCTGAAATGACGTGCTATAGTAATAAACTCATATGGCTTAGGATAGAAGGGAGCTTTTGGTAGCTGAGTATCACATTCTTGGTATTCTACCCAAGTGTGCTTTCCTCTCTCACTTTACCTTTTAGGTAAAAGTTATTTAAAAATCTGTTTTTGGGTCACCCTTATTCATCAGGATCATTGAGAGAACAAAGAACTCAGTTTCCGTTGTTATAGAGAGCCACAGAATCATGCCCATGTGGTGGTTACTTTGGCTTGACATGCTCCAACTATATCCATCCACCCTCTCGATTCCCCTCTCTGGAGAGATCAAATTACAGCTCTGGAACAAATTTTCTGAGTCCCTTGTACTCTGACTTTGTGTGCGTTATGTCACTTACGACACTCAAGAAACTTTTGCATGGATGTTTAAGACAGAAGAGTACTCTTACCTCACTCAGGCTACTATACTGCTTAATGGCAGGCAGTATTTTGCTATAATTCACTATGCATTGTTTCCCCATGGGGTTACCTCCAGCATTGTTCGTGCTCAGATGTAGAAAGACACATTAGTATGAACATATACTGATGATGATGACGTTACAGAAGAGTTTCTTGCTGCAGGATCAGATATGTTCTTGAAATTCTCCAGATGGCAAAATTTCTTTCTTTCTTTACATGCAATCAAGAGCCTCATTTGGTTAATTTTTTTTTTTTTTTTTTTTTTGCTACAAGATCAAATTAAAACTCCTTGGGATTTACCTTCTACTATCAACTACTATAATGAATTATAATTGATCAGATCCAAAGAGCCAATAAGGAAAAGTTATCTCATGTGCTCAAATGATTAATATAATCAGGATTACAAAGATTAGTGATTTTCCCAGAGTTGAAGCATTGACATCTGGTTCTTGCACCTTTTAAAATTATGGTCGATTTTGGTCCCACAGAATAGCAACCCTGAAAGATGCATTCTGCTAGTAAATGTGAGACTAATCTACCATCAATGTAAAATTTGCACTGTAATTGTAGTTCATCAGAAAATTAGTCTATTCTCTTTGAGATATTGTTTAGGCTATCCTACCGTTATTTTAATTAATTTTTAGATATTGCTACATTGACAAAAATGAAAAAAATGTATAATTTGACATTTGAAATGAAAAACACAGAAACATAAAAAATAAAAATCACATTTATTTAAACAAAAATATACACACAGTGTACAATGAATATGGTTTACACAGAACAATAAAACAAAATGATATTTCTTCGAATACCAATATAAAATGATCTAACCTATTTGTGCCTCATTTCCCGGGACTATACATTATTGGTTGATCTAGAATGTACATTTAACATTAAAACAAATGCCAATGTTTCAGATAAGTACCGCAAGAATCTGAAAATCAGATATTAGGTTAAATAAAATAATAAAATCTTCATATGAGTATATGTGTACAAAGGATTGCACATGTGCCATAAAATGGGAGTGTCTAGATAGTTACAGACACGTGGAGTCTGCCTTTTAAAAGTTTGAAAGCTCTTTGTCATGAAATGGTTTTTAATATTGATAGCAATATAAAAGCATCAGAAGAACTATATAAATAATATAGCAAGTTTGCCAATATTTGAGTCAATATTGCCTGCTAGTCAATAAAACCGAACCAAGTCATCATTAAAGATGTACTGCTGAGTTGTGACCTAGTATGGCCTTGGAGTAATTTTGATGATTTTAGGAAGATTGTGAATGTATTCATAACGTGTGTGAAAGTGCAACATCTTAAAAGAATGGTTTATCAGGCAACATCACTTGTATTAGGTCTTCTCTCCTTTAATGTTCAGTCTCTCTGGGTACTATACTTAACTGTGAGCCTTGTTTTCCTTTTTAAATTTAAAATTCTAAATATTCATGCAATCTAGAAAAGTTCAAGCTCAGGAGAGCTGATGGCATGTCCATTTTTAAAGTTAATATGACTTTACAATTTTTTCCTACCTCCTTGTTACTAACAGACTGATACGATTTCTTTGACATCAGAAATGTTTTAGACTTCCTCTTACTTGCTTAGAAATAAAATTAAAAGAGTGATTAATGTACACTATGACTCAGAAAGGAAAAATCCAAATTTCCATGCCTTATCTTTATACCTAATTGGCCTGCCATATTTTATCTAAAACATTAACTGTATTTTTCTGTTCTTAAAGACAGTCTTTGCTAGAGATAGCATCTGTTTGGAAAGTTCTAACTTAAATCTTCCAAAGAAACAAAAGATCTAATACATCAGTACTTTGTTTATAAAGCAATGAAACATAAATATGGGGGGAAAAAAAGCATAGCTCTTGCCGATTACAGCTGGGCTAAATGAATGTGAATCTGTGAATTCACCTGAAATTGTCAATCCACTATACAACTCTCAGCAAATCATTCTCTTCAGCAGCACATAATTTGTGAAGCCTCCAGGTATTGGGGATGCCTTGTGTTCAATATGTTTGCTTCCCTCTGCAACTGCTCATCAGTTTTTTCTCAGACCAGTTTCTTAAATGGTGATAAAAGTTAATTTACTTCCCAAAAGATTACAAAAGGTACCCTGTATATTGAACTAAACCACTGATAGACCATCCTGTTTGGAAATCAAACACCTAAAACATCTGTGCGATTTAGTATGCTGCCAGAGTTTAATTTGTTTAATCTAACAGTGTGGCTTTCAATTGAGCTATATTTATTAGAATCTGGGCATGGTAATATGTTACCGGTTTTCTTCTTTTAGCTAACGCTAAAATGATACACTTAAAAATGGATACTGAAGCACATTTTTAGTGATACTCTAATGAGGCTAACATTTCCCTGAATTTAGCCTGAAGTTGTTATCACGTACACTAAAGCTGCATTGCTGAGGTTTCTCTTGCAGAACATCATAGAGAGAGACGTTTTTAAAACACATCGTTATGATTAAATGATTTAATTATGAATAAAATATAAACATCAAATATTACTTAGAGTCTAATAGGAGTCTCTAAAGAGGGTAAAAACCAAATCAAAATTGTAGCCATCTGAAGATGAGTGATTGCATTTTATATCATTTTAGTAATTTAATACTGCTTCCCATTATTGGTTATTTTCTGGAGAAAAAGTGATGGCGGCATTCAGTTATGTGCTGGTAATTGTTTGACAACTGGCTTCCCAGGAGTTAAAAGTATGGGTTGGTAGCATTTGGCAGTTTCTGTGGTGTAACTCCCACTGTGGTCAATTTCAAGCTACAGATGTGATGTTACTGAATGTGGGGTCCCGAAGAGAGAGGGGCACAGTTAGCACGTTATAATATTGTGTTTCCACTGTACAGATACAATTGACATAAACAACCTCAAGAGCAGAGGTCAATAGTAAAATGTACTAAAACAATTAGGAATTGGTAAGTTTTGATTATTACCTTTGTTTTTTAATAAAATCTATTCAACTGTATTTTATAGTTTAATATTTAACGATGGCTGTGTTTTCACAACTGGCTTACAGAATTTAATGATCAGCTATCATGAGGCAGCATGAGCCACTTTCCAGCATACCACTGCTATCCTCCTCTAGGCACATACCAAACTTGACATAGGAGGGGGTTTGATTTGCTTGGGAAGAAAAGCATGGCTCTACACAAATCTTTTTCTTCTCCACCGTCTTATTCTGTGCAAAATACTATACTTAGCTGAGAGAAAAAAAAGGGGAGTATCCTTCATCCAGATGCTAGCTTTTAAGACTTCACAGTTCCTCAGAAGAAGAGGTGTTAGTCTTATAAAGTAAGGACTAGAGGTTAGTTACCTGGGCTCCTGCTCTCACTGGGCAGTTGGTCATTTCAGTGCAATTTGTAAGCAGCATCAGGTGGTTGCTCTGACTCACTGGGTTATCGGATTGACCAAACAATTCACATCCAAGGATTGTTTGGGCAGAGTGTAGACAAAACCCAAGGCAATATTTACAAGAAAGAAACAACCACACAAGAAATAAATGAATGGGTGCATCTAAAATGTGGGTCTGCTTCAATAAAATATTTCAAACTTTAATGTTCAGCTGTTTTGTAGAACATTTTCAGGCTCTGGATCTTTGGTCACTGGGTCAAACGTAATTAGGATTCCACCTTCCCTTGTTTTTAAATATGTTTTCTATAGGACTTTGTAAATAGCAAATACAGAATTTTTATCTACATTTGAGGATATCAGAGGGCAAACATGTTTTTGAACCAAAAAAATTATCTTGTTTGGAAATGTTACTTTCTTGGTTCAGTTTCTGACTCAACGTGATCCTTTAAAATAGAATGATTGGTGCATCTTTTAAATGAAAATGAAGACAGAAAAGCATGACTGAGCCTGTGTTTGTACAAAAGAGATTTTAAAACTTTTTGTTTGATATTCTTCCTTTGATTTAGAAAGGGTTAATAATTTAAGAAATAATGAAGTAGTTTTCCAAGGATACTTGGAATACCTCTCAGGAAAGGAGCAACATTGTTGTCAATATGAAACAAAAATTTTCTGGATGAAATCCACTTTTAGAAGTGTGCACAAATATAAGCTTCCAATAGGGAAATGCAGATGATTATGCTAATAATAAATGAGAACTTACATGCATTTGTATTACAGTCAGCTCTACTCTTTTAGAACTTTTATATTGGTACTTAATAAAAAAGAAAAAAGTCTTTGAAATGTCTTCCCAAAATAGAAAACCCTACTGTTGGCTTTCTAGTTAATATTTTTTTCCATATTTGAGTCAAGAGGTTTCATTTTTAAAAATACAAACAAAAAACTATTGTTTATAAGAATATTTACAAGATGATAAATCACTTAAGTTATCTTGGAACTCAGACTACCATTTGATATACTGAATGAGGCTTCATAGTTATTCAAGGAAACCTCTGTCATCCCAACCTCTGTACCTTAAATCCAGTGGGATAATGAAAATAATCACAAATGCTACCATTTTCAAATGAAATTGAACAATTCAAAGATTATATTTACTCAGTGAAATGAAGAACGAGGCATAAAGGAGAACACCAAGATAACCTGTCTATGAATAGATCCACGGTACACAGCATCTTTTTATGAAAAAGGCTGTAAATAGTTTGACACCTGCCTCAAGTATAATGCCCACAAGTCCTTAATTAAAATAATAGATTGATAATTCTAGCATTAAAAGCCCCAAAGGGTTATCTAAAATGCACTAATTTGAAAAACCAAATATGAGCCTAGAGATCTGTTCGGAATCCTTATTTCAACAGGCATCTTCGTGGAGGAGCTATTACATCAGCTATGGAAAGTCCCTAAGATCATCCATTGAATGTGGTCACAGCTAAGAAGTGTCAGTGTAACAGGCCTCTGGCATTTCCAAGGGAGATTTATGCTCTGGATGGCATGTTCCTCTGATGAGAAAGGAAAAAGAATAGATTCTTAAAATTTGGAGAAAAAAAAATCTCATTTGTTCAGACCCTTATACTCCAAGCTTCAATTCCAGCAATAAATGCCAATTTCTATTTAACTAACTAGCATTCTTCCCAAATTTTCATGTATATATTTAGTGTGGCAATTTAGAGAACAGACAAGCCACAAGCTAAGAAGGTAAGAAGAGATTGTAACCAGGGTTCTAAAATTATCTAGCTGGGTAATTGGGGGTATATCTTCCTTGTGCTTTAATTTAGCCATTTATAATGGTGTTATACATGATGATCTCTAAGGCAACTTCTGATTTGGACTTTTGGAAAACTTTCAGTGTTATTTTACTAAGTAAGGGCAAATTTGAAATTCCATTGAAGAGAAATAATTGTTTGGGTTTATCATTAGTTATGGTGGCCTATGTTTTAAAAGGTTTATTCACGTATACTAATCTACGTTAGACAATGCATACTTACACCATCTACATTCTATACCAAGATGACTGCTAGAAAACACCTCAAAGATATTTTACAGTCTTTCATGAACTTGACTACATAAAGTTCAGGCTGATGGGGCCATCGAACCTAAGTCAGAGTTTTGAGAAGATATTATGCTTTTGAAAAGTATTTTTACTGCTTTACTAACGCTCTCCATCTACGTGTTTAGGAGGACCTGTCACACCTCCACTGGATGACAAAAGTCCTTACAAGCACACATAAACTGCTTCTGTAGTCAAAATCATGAGTTAACTCTCCCTAGTTTCAAGTAACTAGAAAAATATTTTTTAAAGCCCACAAATGGGCTCTCAGGTTATTTGTGAGAAAGGCTATGGAATAATATCTCAAAGTCTCTCTTCCCTTTACACTCTATCAATCATAGCTTTGGAGTGGAGAATGCCACTCTCTGAATCACCCCCAGGTCCCCTGTAGCGACCTAGGTTTTCTCAGAATGTCTTTCATTAAAATATCCCATGAATGAAATGTACACTTTCTGAGCTGATCTCAACCAGCGAGAATCAATACAAGCTTAGAACTAGAAACGCGATATGATTTAAGGTTTGTTTAATGGATTTCTTTCAGAGTCATAGGCTGATAACTAATTCAAGTAATTCCTAGATTTGGGCAAATATCCCTGATCACCTCCCTCCACAAATTCATGACAATGAAAACATAAAAAAAAGGTAGAGATTATCCAGCGGAAGCGTATTTGTGTTCCTGTTTATTTACATGTTGGTAAACTTAGGTGTCAGCTTTTCCATAAGTTCCCTCTGGAGGTCTGTAGTACTTGGGGAAAGCCATCAGCTGTAGCATGTTGAAAGCATACTTCCTGCATTTGATATTCTTCAGTACATTTTCTATGCGGCATCCTTCTCTGGTGAAAGGGGAAAAAGGACAACTTCATGAAACACAGAATAAATAAATATGCTTTATTTGTCCAATGCAGAGTTGCAGCAACAGTCCAAGTAAAAATAACAAAGATTCAACTCTACATTTTTTTTTTCACAAATGATGATACATCTTACAAAATTAAATCCTAGGCCAGGCCCAATACCATTATTGCCCTCAGAAAAAAGATGAGTAGCGTCCCTTTGCTCTTAACATATATTTAAGGTTTAATAAACTCTTTAAATATAATTTGCTTCACAATACAGCTTCATTTTCATTTCATAAATATATCTGCCTTTTTATAACTTTTCCACAAATGAATTTCTCAGTCTCTTTAAAACACATGAACATCTACACATAGCCCTAAGGATGTAGGTTCTAGGAATAAGGCATTTAATTTATTAAGTCTGGCCATATAGATTTTTAAAGGAAAGTTTCATCTTTATTTGACTGCATTATTTTAGCTGTGCAACGAAGAGGAAAATGGCTTTCCAGACAGCCTGGTCCAAGTCTCAGCTTTATCAAGAGGACCGCTTGTGTACAGACAGTACAAAAGTCACAGGTGCTGAAAATGGGGCATCGAGACACAAACAAGACTTTGTTAAAAAGAATAGAAAAGTACTCTGAGAGCAAAATCAACCCAAACCATGGTTACAAACGGGTTCATTTAATTACAAAACATAAATAGCCATTCTCTCCAGAAAGTTACTTGACAGAAAAGGGTTAATTGCAGGAAGGAAATCACAGAACTAACAAGTTAAGATATCAAACAGAAGATTCTATCAGCTGATGGTGACAATGAGATCGGCACAGTGGAAATCAAGTCTGGAACCTCCCATATCTCTAGGACTTGTCTCAGGGTTTCAGGGTTTGTGCAAATTCAGTCTTAATTTCTTTAAGTAAATTTAATGGGAAGAGGAAGAGGAGATGCAGAACGTCAAGCTTTCAGGATTCTGTTCTTTGTCTTATGCCAAAGACAGGAATTTAAAATTTCTTCTTGAGCTAGTTAACAGAGGGAAACACTTCTCCATGAACAAAAGAGCAAAATAATTCACTTAATGCATAGTACTTCTTTTTTTTTTTTAGATTTTAGGAAAAACAAATAAAACACTTACAATGCAAACATTTGTTTTTTTTTAAATTCTGTGACTCTGAAAATGTAGAAATTACAGCATTGTCCCCATAATTTAAAGTCCATTGTCAGTTGTAGAAAAGAAAGGAGTACAACATAAAACTTATTGGTATTTGGCTAAAAGTAATGCAAGACTTAAAATAAGCCACACAACTAGCAGGTGTGAGCTGACAAGCAGCAAGGCGACGGGATAGAAGTGTCGAGAAGTTGGCTTGTTATCAGTTAGACAGCCTGTTTCAGGATCATCAGATTCATTCAGTGCTCCCTGGGTTTGTCTGCTGTTAAACAGGGAGGGGAGGGGTGGGGAGTTAGGGGAGAAAAGAAAATAGTATAGCGTTCACACAGTAAAGAAACTCAACCTTAAATATCCTGAAATACAACACATTATCTTATATAATACAGCAGTTTCAGATGAAGATTTTATGCTAAATAGCCCCAAATGCATCCTGCGTTTTTTTTCTAACTGGGCTTTTGTGCAAAATGGAAGAGAGAAATGCTATGATGATATTCACATGGGTTGAATATGTATATGCACAAGGAAGAATCAGAGAAGCATAATGGGGCCAACAGACAAGGCTACGTGAATAAAACTAAAATATGTATCAGTCCATAAAAATAATCTGATAAGTACATCTTTGGAAAATGAAATGAGAAACACAGTATGTAGTGAAGGAAACGGACGTGTCTGGCACATTTAAACACACTGTCTATTGTTACTGTACCTATATAATGTATTTAAAGTTATAAAAATGATTTATGGAAATGGCTTGGTATTTAAAATGAATGAAACATCTGACATGTCATCCTTGCCAGCCATAAGACTAGTTTAACAAAACCCGACTCAGCACCCTTTCATTGGTTCAGCTCATAAATTATGTTGTCTCCTGCTCATCTTCCTAAAATGAAGCCAAATCTATCTCCTATGGACTCCAGATCTGAAAAGAGATCCACATTTACAGAGTACATGTTGAAAAATAAAAGATTCTAAATTTCCAGGTTGTGTATTTTCTGTAAAAGTGAAAAATAAGCATTTGTAATTGGGCTTAAAAGCAGTTCCAATTACGGCACATCTGAAATATGCCACACTGATGTAAGTTGAAAATACAAATTCTTTTCTATGGTATAGTTCAGCAGTATTCAGAGTATTCAGAATTTCAGTCACTCTCAGTTGTCAAGGAGTTTTTGATCTCTGTCAGCTCCTCTGGGTTTTGAGGCAGAAAGCCAGCTGTTGCTTGGTCTGTGAACAGGGCTGTATATGCAAAGGTACCTTCTACACAAGCCCCTTAGCATCCATGACCCCTTTTCAACCAGTTGCAGCTTCTGAAAACCTCCTACACAGAGATTTTTGACCTGGTGTCGACCACATCCAGTGGCCACATGTGGACAAACAGCAGTCGTAATTATTTCAAACAGCGATCTTAGTTTAAAACACCACATCAATCAACGCTGGGCTGGGCTCTGGTGCTTCCTTGTTGTTCGGTTAAGACCTAAGACTATGGAGCCAGTGTCAAAGTGAAATAGAATATTATCTGGAAAATGAGTGGTTTATTGAGTGAAAGGGAGGGCTGCATAATTCCTATTGTCAGTTGTACTTGGTTACTTGTTTAACTTTCTACTTGCTCACTAGGTAGGAAACATGCAGTAGATTTTAAAGTATGGATACCTTTGAATGTGACTAAGAAAAGCTTCCTTGTCCAATATTATTTCTCTAATACCATCTTC
This sequence comes from Eubalaena glacialis, assembly GCF_028564815.1. Lineage (NCBI taxonomy): Eukaryota > Metazoa > Chordata > Mammalia > Artiodactyla > Balaenidae > Eubalaena > Eubalaena glacialis. The sequence continues at coordinate 123,882,220 of NC_083720.1, read as the reverse complement.
ACTAACACTCTCTCCTGTCCATTATTAAGATGAAGGTTATCTGTAGCAAATCGTAAGTTTGTTAAAACCTTGGTTCCTTTCCTTGTTAAGAGAGAAGTACAGAGTCTCCTATATCATTTATCTATCTATCTATCTATCTATCTATCATAATATAAATATTACATTCTGATTACAAATTTAGGTTAAATATTAACCACAATCTATCAATAATAGTATACAAATACTCTTTCTTTCCCAGTGGGACCACCTGTAGACAGGCTCTGGCTGAGGAACAGACAACTGGCCGACCAGTAAGTTGAAAGGATCTTGTAACCGTCCTTACTCCAAATACAGGGCACTCATTCATACCAAATGGCTTTCTTTCCCTACAACTGCCAGAGCGCATTTAATATTTTCCAAGTCTGCTTGTTGAATATGCCTTCCAAGTGAAAATGCTACATTAAAAGATTTTTTTTTTGAGGGGCAGTTTTATAATTGAATTAATTTGTTGCTTACTAACTGCAATCTCTGGAGATTAGAATAATATATTAAAAATGCCTCTGACATAGTCATTCTATTATTCAGCTGAAATTTGAAAGCAACATAGCCTACAAGCCTGCCACAGCACATAGAGTTTGAGGCCCTGACTATGTCACCGAGTGGACACAGGTGCTCTTGGGGCTGCTTCCTTGCTTCCTGTTAAGAACAGCACAAATGGTTATTTCTTCAGGGCCACAAATGAATTTTTCAGCACTCTGCTAGTGTCAATGCAAAGGATGTACTGAGTAACAATATTAGTAATTTCCTCCCTGGGAGATTATGACAAATAATTAATTAGTGGCTGCCTTGCACGGTACCCCGATAATCCAAGGTCATTAGTTTTAGCCATCACTGACCGGTAGATCACCATGGAAGCAAATCACAATGTTGTCTCCACTGAAAATGTGACATGATCTGACATTTAAGGGCAGTTACTGAATCTGCAGGATAGAAAATGATTTTTTTTTCCTTCAAAGACCTGTCAAAGCAATCACTTAAAATAGAAACAAGTAAAAGGAAATGTCTCACTCTTAAACACATCACTGCCTACACAAGGAGACATTTCCTTAAATAAAACCCAACGTGCGTGACTTGATGATATTTGCTTATTTCCCCCTCTTTTCTGTCAGCAACTACTGCTGTATCCTAGATCACAAGTCCCCCACTATAGGTATCCTCTCAAATCATTCAGACCTCTAAAGATAAAAGTTAGAATCCTCCTATCTCCCCCTACTGGGTAATTATTCATGAATAGTGTTGTTATTTGATAGTTTATTCCTTTAACCACTACACCTCTTCAAGCTCCCCCAAAGGAAAATTACCAGTTAAAACTGAATTGAAAAATCTTTCCTTCTGATGAGAAAGCTGATTTCCTTCCACGCTAAAACGAGACTGTTTCATGTTTCATTACATCCAAGTTCGGAGCTATAGGCATACCATCTTGAAATGCTGAGCCAAGATTTTAGAGCCAGTATCTTACAGAACTTTATCTGAGTCTACATTCATCTGATAAATCGATCTTAATAGAGCATCATGTTTCAGGCTCTAGAATGTTGGATTGTGTCAGATTTTAAACCGGCAGATCTGTGTAAAAATGAATATAATGGAGGTCTTTATCATTAAGAGCTTTGAGAGTGGTACCTACATCATAAAATCAGAGATTCTTCAGATGTAGAGTGACTTTAAAAAGTCTTCAAGTTGAATTACACATTTTATAGATGAGAAAACAAATTTAAAGGCCTTGCCTGGGCTTCTACAACAGCAAGTTGCAAAAAAGGATCCTGAATATGTAGTTTGCCTGGTTCACAGTTGGCTTAAATGATAAAAAATAAGAGAAGAATTTTTTGTTTTCAGTTTAGATCAAGGTCCAGTGTGAAATTTAATGACTCAAAATACTCTTAGATGTCAAATTATCTACCAAAACTTTCCAAAAATTTAATTTATAATTAGAATATTGAAAGTATATTTCCAGGACTTTTGAAAAAAACTGTGCAGCTGTTTAAACAGAGGGGAAATTTTAATCAAAGAATATCAAGGTTGGGATAATTTCCACTGGCTTAGAATCAAGATTAGCCTTGGTGGCTACTGAATCACCAGCAACATTTAAAATGATTTCTTCATTTTAACTGAATTTCAGAATCTAATTCAAAATACATTAGGTCAACCACAGGAAAAGTCCCTAATTTAAGAAATTACTTAGAATACATAAGACTATGTCACTGCTTGGAATGTCCAGGTCATAGAGTGCTTCCAAGAATCATAGACAAGTTTGCTACAAAAGAAAGAGCAGTATTATGCAAAATTGCACTCAGAGGAAGGAGTCCTCCCCATAGAGCACTGCATGCACTTCTGGACATGACAGTCTAAGGGGAGGGCTACTTTGAACTAGAGGATACCAGAGCATGGTCACCAGGAAGATGATAGTGGGCTTGGGAACCTGGCAAATCAGAAAAGACTGAAGGCTATGGGAACGAGAAGAATTCCATTGGCTTAGAGAACAGGAACATTTATAGTTAAGTGGTTGTTGATTTCAGATAGTCAAAGATTCAGTAGTTTAAAGTCTGGGCAACTTGCAAATCAATGGAAGTGTTTGAAGTAAAGAAAGAGATCTCTCATGTATCATATCCAATCATGTGATAGCTGCTTTATAGATAGTATCTATTCATGTCTTACAAACAGTCCAACTGGTTAGAATTATTATCTCCACAGGCGAAAAAGGATTATAAAACCTATGCAAGTAGCAGACAGGGAATTTTTATCTTTGTCTGTCAAATGGAAAAACCATATTCCTTCTACTTTATGATTGTGATCCTTTGAGCACAGATTTCTTGCTACCTCTCAGAAACTGGCAGGTGTGATTTCTTGCTAGTTGCTAGATTAGATTAAGCAACTTCTAAAATTACTTTCATCTCTACCTTCGTGTGATTCTTTGATTCTGTTAAAACATAACTGCACACTCTAGAGATGCATATTTTTTCTACTAATAGAATAGGTGACAGTTCAATAAGAAATAGGGTATGGGGCAAAAATCAAAGAAGGCAAAGCATGTTGACACTGTATTTAATCTCTAAAGTGGTTCTTGCTCATTTTTATCTATTTTCAGAATTTAAAAAAAAAAAACGTGACATATTTAATTGTTTAATTCTCCCCGGTATCACTCTTTACATTCTTCTTCCAATTTCACTCTTTTAGTTTTACAAAGTGTCTGGAAAATAGGAATATCTTCTTGTCAGAAGAAGCAAGTCTCCAAGTAGTGACACTTTCAGATAATATTTAACATTGCTTTGAAAAGAAAGTGCAGATGCCCAGAAAAACAACTCAAGAAAAGATTGATGAAAGTGTTTTATAAAAAACTTTAAAAAGGAAAAAAGAGAGAGAAAGAGAGAATGAATGAATTTGAAGTATAATTGCTTCCATCAGACCATTTTCAGAGAATTGATTCCAGTTTTGATCTTTGAATTTTAACAAGGAGAATACTTGGATGAGGTCCAGAAAGAAATATCATAAATGATTAAAGGGCTAAAGAAAAATGCTTATGAGGAAGTGTTTAAGGTTAATTTTGTTTCGATAAAAGAAGGCTAAATGAGATGTGACTGCTATATTTAAATGTATGTAAGACAGTGGTAAAATAATTTTTGAGGTATTAAATTGTGTTTTGCTCTCTTATATTTTAGGCTGTAGCATCAAGCACGTGCCTCAGGGATGTTAGCAATGCTGAAAGCAAGCGCTGTCTGAACTAAATAGATTTGTTGTTCTTTAATCTTACGACAGAGAATATGAGGTGTCCATTGAGGGGGCAAAAGGATCTTTGAGGGTTGAAAGAGAAAAGAGAGGGAAAGGGAGAAGGAAAGGGAGGGAGGGAGGGACAGAGAGGGAGAGGGGGAGATAGAGAGAGAGAGAGAGGGAAACAGTGGGGAGAAGACAAAGGGACAAAAGTTGGTGCCCGGAGGGTGAATCCCTGTGCATTGTTCTGTGTCTGTGCCGGGGGTGGGGGGGGGTGGGGGGGGTAGCGGTATGGAGGCCCACAAGGTGCATCTAGGGAGGCTCTCCCTAAGTCACTGGTCCACCTTGCCAAAGGTTCCCTTGTCTTGAGCTTGGCTTGGATGTAAGGAAATGAAGGGGCTTAAAGATACCATAATGAATAGGAAATGGGCACGTCAGCAGCGGATGACAGATACCGACAAGCCTTCCAGAAGTTTCAGTGCGAGATAAGACCCGTGGCAAGAGGAAAGCTCAAAATAATAGAGACTGACTTTCCACCAGCCTGGTTGGACACGAGCTGAAATGTGGAATGAAGTTTGTTTAAGGAAATTATTTTAAAAGTAAACAAAACCAAACCACATACCTTAGTTTGTAAACAGGTACATAGGGTGGTTCTACAAAGAAATAAGTACTTAGATGTGGATATATACCTATAACTCATTTTCTATTTCCCATGCAGTGTTATTCGCCTTTCTTTGTACAAGAGCTCCTACAGGATGACTTAGTTTTAATGGCTTCAAAATAACAGTCAGGGAGAAGAAACCAGACTAGTCACTAAAACATTCTGTAAATGTGTTTGTGGCTAAAGTACTTAAAAATATAAACAACCCTTGTCTCACTGCTCTAGTTTAGCACTCTCCTGGATTGGGGAGAATTTTTATACCCCAGTGAAGAGGAAAGTAACAAGCAAAAATAAAAGACTTCTGATTCCATTCTTGATAAGTACCAGGCAGAGGATAATGAGGTAAATCCATCGAGAGCCAGATTTCCTGGTGGGGCTGTCTTGAGCTCCCAAATAAAAATAAAAGTCCAGAGGGAGGGGCAGGATGGCGGAGGAGTGGGACGCGGAGATCACCTTCCTCCCCACAGATGCATGGGAAATACATCTACACGTGGAACTGCTCCTGCAGAACACCCACTGAGCGCTGGCAGAAGACGTCAGACCTCCCAAAAGGCAAGAAAATCCCCACGTACTTGGGTAGGGCAAAAGAAAAAAGAAATAACAGAGACAAAAGAATAGGGACGGGACCTGCACCAGTGGGAGGGAGCTGTGAAGGAGGAAGGGTTTCCACACACTAGGAGGCCCCTTCGTGGGCGGAGACTGCGGGTAGCAGAGGGGGGAAGCTTCGGAGCCACGGAGGAGAGCGCAGCCACATTGGTGCGGAGGGCAAAGCGGAGAGATTCCCGCACAGAGGAGCGGTGCCGACCAGCACTCACCAGCCCGAGAGGCTTGTCTGCTCAGCCGCCGGGGCGGGCGGGGCCTGGGAGCTGGGGCTCGGGCTTCGGTGCTAGCCGGGAGGGAGTCCGGGAAAAAGACTGCGGCTGCCAAAGAGGCAAGAGAATTTTTCTTGCCTCTTTGTTTCGCGGCGCGCAAGGAGAGGGGATTCAGAGCGCCGCCTAAACGAGCTCCAGAGACGGGCGCGAGCCGCGGCTATCAGCGCGGATCCCACAGCAGCAGGGACGCAGAGGGAAAAACGGAGAGATTCCCGCACAGAGGCTCGGCGCCGGGCAGCACTCACCAGCCCGAGAGGCTTGTCTGCTCACCCGCCAGGGCGGGCGGGGGCTGGGAGCTGAGGCGCGGGCTTCGGTCGGATCCCAGGGAGAGGACTGGGGTTGGCTGCGTGAACACAGCCTGAAGGGTCTAGCGCACCACAACTAGCCGGGAGGGTGCACGAGAAAAAGTCTGCAGCTGCCGAAGAGGCAGGAGACTTTTTCTTGCCTCTTTGTTTCGCGGCGTGCAAGGAGAGGGGATTCAGAGCGCCACTTGAACGAACTCCAGAGACGGGCGCGGGCCGCGGCTATCAGCGCGGACCCCAGAGACGGGCATGAGACGCTAAGGCTGCTGATGCCGCCACCAAACAGCCTGTGGGCGAGCACAGGTCATTCTCCACACCGCCCCTCCCGGGAGCCTGTGCAGCCCGCCACGGCCAGGCTCCCGTAATCCGGGGACAACTTCCCCGGGAGAGCGCACCTCAGGCTGCTGCAAAGTCACGCCGGCTTCTGCCACGTCACGCCGGCTTCTGCCGCCGCAGGCTCGCCCCGCCTCCTCCGTACCGCTCCCTCCCCCCGGCCTGACTGAGCCAGAGCCCCCGAATCAGCTGCTCCTTTAACCCCGTTCTGTCTGGGCGGGGAACAGACGCCCTCAGGGGACCTACATGCAGAGGCGGGTCCAAATCCAAAGCTGAACCCCGGGAGCTGTACGAACAAAGAAGAGAAAGGGAAATCTCTCCCAGCAGCCTCAGAAGCAGCGGATTAAAGCTCCACAAACAACTTGATGTGCCTGCATCTGTTGAATACCTGAATAGACAACGAATCATCCCAAATTTAGGAGATGGACTTTGGGAGCAGGATATATTAACTTTTCCCCTTTTCCTTTTTTTTGTGAGTGTAGATGTGTATGCTTCTGGGTGAGATTTTGTCTGTATAGCTTTGCTCTCACCGTTAGTCCTAGGGTTAGGTCCGTCCGTTTTCTTTTTTTTTTGTTTGGTTTTTTTTTGGCTTAAAAAAATTTTTTTTTCCCTAATAAATGTTTTCTTAATAATTTTTTCCTTATTTTCTATTTTTAAAAAAATTTTTAATAAGTTTTTTCACATTTTTTATTTTAAAAAATTAAAAAATTTTTTTTCTTAATAAATTTTTTCTAAATAATTTTTTTCTTATTTTTAGTATAAAAAATTAATAAATCTATTTTTAAAAATTAAAAAAAAATTTTTTTTCTTAATAAATTTACTCTTAATAATTTTTTTTCTTAATTTTTATTATAATTGCTTTATTTTATTTTATTTTATCCTCTTTTTTTCTTTCTTTCCATTTTTTCTCCCTTTTATTCTGAGCCGTGTGGATGAAAGGCTCTTGGTGCTCCAGCCAGGCATCAGGGCTGTGCCTCTGAGGTGGGAGAGCCAACTTCAGGACACTGGTCCACAAGAGACCTCCCAGCTCCACGTAATACTAAACGGCGAAAATCTCTCACAGATCTCCATCTCAACATCAAGACCCAGCTTCACTCAACGACCAGCAAGCTACAGTGCTGGACACCCTATGCCAAACAACTAGCAAGAGAGGAACACAGCCCCATCCATTAACAGAGAGGCTGCCTAAAATCATAATAAGGCCACAGACACCCCAAAACACACCACCAGACGTGGACGTGCCCACCAGAAAGACAACATCCAGCCTCATCCACCAGAACACAGGCACTAGTTCCCTTCACCAGGAAACCTACACAACCCACTGAACCAACCTTAGCCACTGGGGACAGATACCAAAAACAACGGGAACTACGAACCTGCAGCCTGTGAAAAGGAGACCCCAAACACAGTAAGATAAGCAAAATGAGAAGACAGAAAAACACACAGCAGATGAAGGAGCAGGGTCAAAACACACCAGACCTAACAAATGAAGAGGAAATAGGTAGTCTACCTGAAAAAGAATTCAGAATAATGATAGTAAGGATGATCCAAAGTCTTGGAAATAGAATAGACAAAATGCAAGAAACATTTAACAAGGACGTAGAAGAACTAAAGAGGAACCAAGAAACGATGACAAGCACAATAAATGAAATTAAAAATACTCTAGATGGGATCAATAGCAGAATAACTGAGGCAGAAGAACGGATAAGTGACCTGGAAGATAAAATGGTGGAAATAACTACTGCAGAGCAGGATAAAGAAAAAAGAATGAAAAGAACTGAGGACAGTCTCAGAGACCTCTGGGACAACATTAAACGCACCAACATTCGAATTATAGGGGTCCCAGAAGAAGAAGAGAAAAAGAAAGGGACTGAGAAAATATTTGAAGAGATTATAGTTGAAAACTTCCCTAATATGGGAAAGGAAATAGTTAATCAAGTCCTGGAAGCACAGAGAGTCCCATACAGGATAAATCCAAGGAGAAACACACCAAGACACATATTAATCAAACTATCAAAAATTAAATATAAAGAAAACATATTAAAAGCAGCAAGGGAAAAACAACAGATAACACACAAGGGCATCCCCATAAGGTTAACAGCTGATCTTTCAGCAGAAACGCTGCAAGCCAGAAGGGAGTGGCAGGATATACTTAAAGTGATGAAGGAGAAAAACCTACAACCAAGATTACTCTACCCAGCAAGGATCTCATTCAGATTTGATGGAGAAATTAAAACCTTTACAGACAAGCAAAAGCTGAGAGAGTTCAGCACCACCAAACCAGCTTTACAACAAATGCTAAAGGAACTTCTCTAGGCAAGAAACACAAGAGAAGGAAAACACCTACAATAACAAACCCAAAACATTTAAGAAAATGGGAATAGGAACATACATATCGATAATTACCTTAAATGTAAATGGATTAAATGCTCCCACCAAAAGACACAGACTGGCTGAATGGATACAAAAACAAGACCCATATATATGCTGTCTACAAGAGACCCACTTCAGACCTAGAGACACATACAGACTGAAAGTGAGGGGATGGAAAAAGATATTCCATGCAAATGGAAATCAAAAGAAAGCTGGAGTAGCAATTCTCATATCAGACAAAATAGACTTTAAAATAAAGACAATTACAAGAGACAAAGACGGACACTATATAATGATCAAGGGATCGATCCAAGAGGAAGGTATAACAATTGTAAATATTTATGCACCCAACACAGGAGCACCTCAATACATAAGGCAAATACTAACAGCCATAAAAGGGGACATCGACAGTAACACAATCATAGTAGGGGACTTTAACACCCCACTTTCACCAATGGACAGATCATCCAAAATGAAAATAAATAAGGAAACACAAGCTTTAAATGATACATTAAACAAGATGGACTTAATTGATATTTATAGGACATTCCACCCAAAAACAACAGAATACACATTTTTCTCAAGTGCTCATGGAACATTCTCCAGGATAGATCATATCTTGGGTCACAAATCAAGCCTTGGTAAATTTAAAAAAATTGAAATCGTATCAAGTATCTTTTCCGACCACAACGCTATGAGACTAGATATCAATTACAGGAAAAGATCTGTAAAAAATACAAACACATGGAGGCTACACAATACACTACTTAATAACGAAGTGATCACTGAAGAAATCAAAGGGGAAATCAAAAAATACCTAGAAACAAATGACAATGGAGACACGACGATCCAAAACCTATGGGATGCAGCAAAAGCAGTTCTAAGAGGGAAGTTTATAGCAATACAAGCCTACATCAAGAAACAGGAAACATCTCGAATAAACAACCTAACCTTGCACCTAAAGCAATTAGAGAAAGAAGAACAAAAAAACCCCAAA